>NC_044388.1:111640423-111965514 GCF_006542625.1 Nomascus leucogenys
AGCCCAGCTAATTTTTGTATTTTTGGTAGAGATGGGGTTTCACCATGTTGCCCAGACTGGTCTCCAATTCCTGGACTCAAGCAATCCTCCCACCTCAGACTCTCAAAGTGCTGGGATTACAGGTTGAATATTTTATAATAAAAAATAGATATCCTGCAAGGTCCACCTACCTTTGGCAATGTCAGCTCTTCAAGCAGTGGATGCGCTGCCCATGCGTGACCTCGACAGTGTCCCCCAAACCCACAGGTGGAGGTCCATTCCCTGAGGACTTCAGAATGTGATTGTCTTTGGAGACAGGGCCTTTAAAGAGGTAATTAACTTAAAAAGAGGTCACCGGGGTGGGCCCTAATCCAATCTGACTGGTGTCCTTATAAGAAGAGGAAATTAGGCCGGGCACGGTGGCTCACGCCTGTAATCCCAGCACTTTCAGAGGCCAAGGCGGGCGGATCACGAGGTCAGGAGATGGAGACCATCCTGGCTAACACGGTGAAACCCCGTCTCTACTAAAAATACAAAATACCAGCCGGGCGCGGTGGCGGGCGCCTGTAGTCCCAGCTACTCGGGAGGCTGAGGCAGGAGAATGGCGTGAACCCGGGAGGTGGAGCTTGCAGTGAGCCGAGATCACCCCACTGCACTCCAGCCTGGGCGACAGAGCGAGACTCTATCTCAAAAAAAAAAAAAAAAAAAAAGTAGTATTAGACCTCTACGGGGAAAATTATCAAATGTTTTGCAAGCTTTAAGAGTTAAATAATGAAGCCACACCAAGTTCATGGATCAAGGACCCAATACCATAAAGATGTCAAATCTCTCTAACTTCAAGGCAACCCCAAACCAAATCTCAATTACTGGGGGTTGGGGAGGGAAGGGGAGGCTGGGTAGAACCTGACATGCAAAGGGCCAAAAATATCCAAAACGCTCTTATCAGAAGCAGCTGGCTTACCAGAGACGAGTCTCATTATCAAGCGACAGGAATCAGGATCCTGCCTGTGTGTTGCACAAATAGACAAGTAGCCTGGATTCGCTTCCTGTTGCTACTGTAACGAACTTAGTGGCTTCAGACACCACAAACGTATTAACAACTCTGTAGACCAGAAGTCCAACAAATATCTGAGTTGAGATCAAGGTTATCAGCAGAGCTCCCAGCTTTCTGGAGACTCAGCAGAGAATCTGGAAGCCTTTCCAGCTTCTAGAGGGCACCTGCATTCCTTGGCTCACGGCCCCTCCCTCCATCTGCAAAACCAGCGGTCTGCAGCTCTGTGCGCTCTTCCATCGGCCCAGGATTGCTCTGTCCTCTGCACCCGTCCCACACTTGGGACACCCTTGCGATGACATGGGCCTCCCCTAACAGTCTAGGCTGATCTCCCATCTCAAGATCACCTGATTAGCAACCCGAGTTCCATCTTCAACCTTGATTTGCCTTCACCGTGTAACAAAACACCCAGAGATCAGAATATGGACATCTCTGAGGGTGTAGGGTGGGCACTGCTCTGCTCACCAGACGCCAACGGACTGGAAGTAAGTACTGAAACAAAACCACAGCAAAGCTGGCACTGCCAAACAGTGGAGGAGGAATGGTGTATCCAAGAAATGGCTCTGGGATCATTAGATACCCTCATAGAAAAAAAAAATGATATGGATTTCCACCTTATTCACAAGCCGTAAGAGGCAAGTCCAGGTGCGTTATAGGCTGAAATTCAAAAGCCAAAGAAGGTTTAAAGGTAGTTTCAAAAATACCTTCATGACTCCATGGCAGGAAACGAGTTTTTTGTGGTTTTATTTTTTGTTTTGTTTTGTTTTGTTTTTGAGATGGAGTCTCAATCTGTTGCCGAGGCTGGAGTGCAGTGGCACTGTGTCAGCTCACTGCAGCCTCCGTCTCCTGGGTTCAAGCAATTCTCCTGCCTCAGCCTCCTGAGTAGCTGGGATTACAGGCGCCCACCACCACACCTGGCTAGTTTTTATATTTTTAGTAGAGATGAGGTTTCACCATGTTGGCCAGGCTGGTCTCAAACTCCTGACCTCAGGTGATCCACCCGCCTCGGCCTCCCAAAGTGCTGGGATTACAGGCATGAGCCACCATACCTGGCCTAGATTTCTTAAACTCTAATAAGAACACTGACAATCTGGCCACGTAATCTTAAAAACTTCTGTGTATCCACAAACAAAAAAAAATGAAAAGTCACAGAATGGAAGATATTTATACCTTCTGTATATTGTCTTTCAAAAATTTATCTTCTGTAAATTAGGAAAAGATGACTCAGGAGAAAAATAGGCAAAAAGCTCCTACAGACATTTCACGGGAAGAAACTCCGTGACCAAAAAAAGATGTAAATAGGCTCAACTTCTGTTGCCATCAAGAAACTGCCAATCGGCCGGACGTGGTGGCTCACACCTGTAATCCCAGCACTTTGGGAGGCCAAGGCGGGTGGATCAGAGGTCAGGAGTTCGAGACCAGCCGGACCAACATAGTGAAACGCTGTCTCTACTAAAAATACAAAAATTAGCCGGGCGTGGTGGCGGGCACCTGCAATCCCAGCTACTCAGGAGGCTGAGGCAGGAGAATCGCTTGAACCCGGGAGGTGGAGGTTGCAGTGAGCCGAGAGCGTGCCATTACACTCCAGCCTGGGTCAGAGTGAGAGTGTCTTAAAAAAAAAAAAAAATGCCAATCAAGGGCACTGGGCAGCGTGTGGTGTGTCTCAAACGCCAACGTCACACAGAGAGGCCCCAGCTTGGCACGTCTGCCGCTCACAAAAGGAGAGGTGCCCTGTCATCTTGATTGCTGAAAGAAGTTCTACGAATCAGTAGGAAAAAAGCCCACCCAGTTTACGCAACCTCATTAAAAGTGGGCCAAGGAAGTGAACGGAAATCTCCTAGAAGCAGCAGCATGTTAGGCCCATCCCCATTTGAAAACACAAGTCAACCTCCCTAGTGCCTGGGAAAGGAACAGGGAAAGCAGTGACAACCCACACCATACCCACCAGTCCAGGAAAAGTCCAATCCTGGGGCTCTGAGAATCCCACACGAACCCAGCGCATCCCAGCCCCTGGCCAGCGTTCCCAGGACCTGGGCCCAGGGCTGGAGACAGGCTCAGCAGAGCAGTGGGGGTGCCAGGAGGGGCCTGGGACAGGGCACGCTCTGGGCAGATCCTCCCCTACCTGCTGAGACCCAAGCACATCCAGGCTTGCTTCATGAGCCACGTGGGGAGGACCCCGAGTCATCCTCAGGCCCTGGACTCCACCCCAGCTGGGCAGACAGCTCCTCTCCTCCTGCCGCTTTCTCAAATAGCTGCCCCACCCCCGTGAGCTCCACTGAGGCCCAGCCGTACACCCCCACCAGTGCCATACACACTTCAACATCTTTGAAAGCAGAGCATCTTAAAATCAACAGCGTGGCGTAGTTTGATGGGCAGCATTTCTTTCTCGGTGGCACAAAATGATGTATCTTAAAATGAAGGACATCTTAGATTCCGTGAAATACGAAGCTGTCACTGGATGCTGCTATCCTCATCTGCCTGTGCACTGGCCGGCCTGTAAGCTCCAGGAGGGCAGAGCTGGTAAGCACTGGCGCAAGGTGTACCTGCTCACGCGGCGACTCCGGTGTGGGGTGCAGGGTGTGAAGGTGGGCGTAGTGTCTGGAGAAACCAACAGCCATGTGCTGTGGGGAAGGGGCAGGGCAGGGTGGGCAGCTTTCTGTTCTGTTCTCTCCTGTGCACTTCTGAACTGTGTGCACAGCTGATACTTTCAAGGAAAGCATATATATATAGCAAGGGCTGTGTATGCATCAATTCACTTCCAGTGCAGGGCAAGGAAATTAACTCCAAAGGAGAGACTGCAGCCCAGAGCTTCCTGCAGGGCACCCACCTGGGTATGTTCCGGGAAGAAGAGGGGCACCGGCCACCACCACAGCCCCAGCCAGGCTTCTGGGAAACCCTCCTCACCCCTTGCCTCGCACTTCAGAATGAGGCCTTTCCTTTGTACCCTAATTTTCTGAGGCTGAAATGCTACCTCTGTGGGGCTTCTAAAACAAGATCTACATTACCAGTTTTTATTTGAAAGCATATAAGTCAGGCCTGCAGCTTCTCCGTAAATGGAGGAAAACCCATTTGCTTCTGAATTCTCAGACAAAAAAGAAGATTCAGACCGGGCTTGGTGGCTCACACCCGTAATCCCAGCACTTTGAGAGGCCGAGGTGGGCGTATCTGAGGTCAGGAGTTTGAGACCCGCCTGGCCAACACGGTGAAACCCTGTCTCTACCAAAAATGCAAAAATTAGTCAGGCGTGGTGGCATGTGCCTGTAGTCCCAGCTACTAGGGAGGCTGAGGCAGGAGAATCACTTGAACCCGGGAGACGGAGGTTGTAGTGAGCTGAGATCGCACCACTGCACTCCAGCCTAGGCGACACAGAGTGACAGTCCATCTCAAAAACAAAAACAAAAAGCAGATTCATCTTCAAAACAATAAACGGACCCTCCACCACCCACTTTCCAGCTGGGTCCACACCTTGCCCAAGTGCTCTGCAGGGAGGGCGTGGCCGGTGCTGTCTCTAACGGGCAGAGTGTGGGGAGGTGACCCTCAGCCTAACCACCAATCGTGTGCTGTCACCCCCCTCCCAGCACCAGGTCGAAGTCTGCACACTCACAAGACTGCTCCACCCACAACAGGCTCCCGGGGGACGAGGTGCCAAACACAAGAGGGTGTTCACAGGCGGCACTCGTGACACGGCTGCTCTACAGGAACTGCCAGCCTGGCGCGCTGTGGGCTCTGCCCTGTGTACCTGCCTGCCACCCTCAGAACAATCCTCGCCATGTGGTTACCGTTGGGCTTGACCCGTTCCTCACTCGACACGGCTCCCATGCCTGCCACGGGCCCCCAACCCCGCGCCCACCCAAGCCTCCTCCTGAGGAAGTTAGTGGGAGGCTGACTGGAATAGCCCTCTCCAGGGTGCCCAGCCCAGGGCTGGGACTCTTAACCACAAGGCTCAGGGTGCCACCGCCTCACCCCATGTCTGGCCTGGTGTGTGTACCGGGGCCCTCCAGAGAGCGCTCCCGAGCCACTCGCAGCCCACGGGCCCTCGCTGCGCCTGGAAGGCAGGGCTCAGGCCGGGAGCCCCATGGTCTCCACCATTCAGACACAGCCTTTGCACCAACTGACTTGAAGTTTTGCAGCTTAGTTTAAAAACCCAATTTGTAGCTAAAATAGTCATGTATAAGTGGTGATCTCATTTCTTTTCTTTCCCTAACAGATAGGCCCACAGTTCTTATAAGGCTAATTTTGTCTGACTACTCCGTGGCTACCATTCCTTCCTGAAAAACGCTCCCCCTTCCCTTGGGAACATGGTGGCACTCTTTCAGCAAGGAGGCTTCCAGGCACAGAGCCTCCACCAAGACCCGGGCCCAGAGCGGCATCTTCACCATGCACTGACTGTCCCGTGTGCCGGCCACTGGCACTCACCCAGCACCTGCAGGGAAGATGGCCCGGCCTCTGCCCACTGGCCCACTGCTGTGCTCTGGCCCACTGCTGCACTCTGACCCACACTGCAGAGCTCAGGGTGGTCGCACCCTCCCCTTCCCCTTCCACGGCCACCGCCACCACATCCCCACATCCTGTGGGCCGCAGGGGACACTGGGGTACACAACACAGGCTTCCTCTGTTGGAGGAGCAAGGGCGGTGTCGCTGACCTCACCCCAACAGGAGGCTTCCCTAGCTTTTACCTACACCGCCTGGGGCAGCCACCACGATCTAAGAGCTAACCACAGCTCACCAAGGAAAAGGCCCTGCTGTCCCGCCTGTGGGTGCGAATGGGTCCCCGCGTCCCCTCACATGGCTGTGTGCCACCGGGGGCTACACTGTCCACCTCTGGCCCTTGAAGACTGTAATGGAAGAATGACAGCAAAAATCATCCTCAAGGAAAATAAACACCATACGTCCAGGCCCTGCACCAGCAGTTCCGCCTCCCGGACCGAGTCTGCAGCCAGCCAGCAGCCGGGAGTCTTCCCCAGGAATGACAACGCTTGCGCCCCACGAAATTGATGAGGAAACACTACCCATGCAACCACACGGCAACCTGCAAGCTGAGCAAGAGTCCGACTTGGAGAAACATACACAGCAATAATGCCAACACTGGAACAGAAACCCGCGTGCCCACCACACCCAACACTCCGCCTTCCCAGCACCTCCAACGGGCCACAGGGACTGTCCGGCCGGCCGACTTGTACTGGCAGTTAAATGTCTACTAAAATAGGGCAAAAATATGTATCGATACATATACTTTAGGAGCAAAATATTATAGGCGGGGACTTTGGTGACAAATATTGGGAACCACTGATTATAAAACCAGAACAAGCACTTTGTCAAAAGTTTATTGGGCTGGATGCTTGGGATCTGCTTTTCTCTAAGTACGTTCTACTTTAAATTTTAAAAGAATATGGATTGCATTGTAATGAAAACAAAAATTTACCACCTGGTATAAAAGGAAAAAAAAAGGTCTCCTGGAAAAAATGGAAATGAGAGATTTATCAGTTCAACTAAAAAATAACTTTTTAAAAAACCCAAGATTTATTATTTTTTTTGAGACAGTCTCACTCTGTCACCCAGGCTGGAGTGCAGTGGCGTGATCTCGGCTCACTGCAACCTCCGCCTCCCAGGTTCAAGTGATCCTCCTGCCCCAGCCTCCTGAGTAGCTGGGACCACAGGCGCACGCTACCACGCCCAGCTAATTTTTGTATTTTTAATGGAAATGCGGTTTCACCATTTTGGCCAGGCTGGTCTCAAACTCCTGGCCTGTCAGGTAATCTGCCCACCTCAGCCTCCCGAAGTGCTGGGATTACAGACATGAGCCACCATACTCGGCCTTAAAAAACCCGAGACTTTAAATGCCCGTCCCGAAGCGTCAGCACCCCACAGTGCACACCGACGCAGGCCCAGGGGCTGCCCAGGGAAGACACAAACCCAGCACCTACTGGGGTCCTCTGGGCCCAACTCCAACAGCTGGTGCCTCTGCCAGCACGCCTATCATACAGGAGTCTCCATCTAACCCACCATGTTATTAATCATTTCAACTATAAAGGGAACTTACTTTTCATAGTAGCATGAAACTAGAAGGATGTGTATCATTCTTTCCACAATGAGAAAGGACATGAGATCTCCTCCAACTGGGAGTAAGCAAGCCAAGTGCCATGTGGGCTTTTCTCGACCTTGCCCTGTGGCAGCAACATGGATCCTGCAAGCATCATCCCCGTGTCCCCCGACAGCATTTCTCAAGCCCCATTTGTGGCAAGCCACACTCGGAGCAGGATCATCCTCCTCCGGAAGGCTGTGCACAGATGAAGCCAACATGCTATGCACATCTGAATGGCAGGCTGCACCCTCAATCACAGGCTGCCAGAGCTAAAGTACCTTAGTTTGCAGTTCAAGAGCATCATTTACCAGATGAAAAAAGAGAACTACTGAGAAGTGGCTCCAAGGCCAAGCTGGTTAGCTGCTAACCATCATCGCGATACTAGCATAGAACTTCATTTGTATGGGAAATGTGGTTTAATACTTTTGAACCAGAAGCAACCCGAATTTTTCACTGCAAATAAATATTCTATCCTGAAACAAATCATTCAGCAATTCATTCGCAAGTTTTGTGCCTGGGCTTGTCTATGTGGAGTCTGCTCATCTATTTCTTTGCCCTATCATTCATTCCCATTATATGTTGCTTTGGTAAAGTATTGCTACGTGAGAAATAACTGGGGAAATTTAACTTGCTCTTTCTAAAGGAGAAAGAACAAAACGAGGCTTCTGCAAACAGCTTGCAGGTGGAGATCACCCCTCTTCTAGATGGCGGACGGACGAGGGCACTGACTTCCACAGCTGAAATTTACTTTCCCAGTTCATAATCCTGGAAAATGGCAGGAGGAGGAAGGAGAGGAACTTGCCATCTGTATGGCGAGATGCTCCCGGGAGCCCAAGTTTCTTACAAGAGTAAGTTCTGCTCTCTGAACCCTCTAACAAATCCCACAGCCTGGGCCTTCAAATGTGATAAACTGAAGCAAATGGAGACTGTGAATGACAGAATATCCTACGCGGCTCCGCTGGTGACGTCTGAATCCCTTGGACTGCCCTTAAAAATACACCTCCACCTTCGACGCCAGAAAAAATTCTAGACAAACAGCAAGGCACCCACTCAAGCCCTGTAAGAAAAGGCAGGTGTGAAAGTCAGAGATGCAGTCCTGGGTGTGTCTACTTCCCAGTAACGCAGACAGACTTGACCAAAACAATGATGGAGAGATACAGCTACTGTCCTTTTCAAAAACATTCACAGAAAAAGTGAAACTCAACTCCTTTAGACATGCCTGTTCGCACTTCTCACAGGTCAAACCCCATTGCACAAAATAAATCACAATCAATTGTAAAACGTTCTCCAAGTGATGAATTTTTAACAGAAAACTTTATTTCAATAAATATTTTGCCCTCCAAGTGACAACTACAATTTCAGGGAGGTAAAAGTATAACCTAGAAGTAATTTAGAATTATTCCACTTTTCAATTTTGCCTGAGTGAAGAATACAGTTTGGGCCTGAAGTCTGCTAAGAGACTGCACCGCAGTAACACGCATAGAAAGTCAAAAGGACACATGGAAAGCAGTCCGTCTTTGGTGTACGCACACAGCCATGTGCACGCACACGTGTGGGTAGAACGTATCTGCACATACATGTGTAAAATAATGGGACTCCCCAAGTTTCATTTCTCTTTCAACCTTCTGGGCTCCCAGAATTCTAGCATTACCAAGGATTTACACATAAACTTCATCATACATTGAATCATTTGGTTTACACTTTCTTTACAAAGTTATATACTAAATGGGTAGAGCAGCTTGTCTTAAATAACAAGGTTAGAATTCTGAGACGCAACGAAAGTTGTGCAAGCTTTCCGCTGAAAGAAATTTGCAACGAGACACAAATACCACTGCAGGGGCTTTGAAAATAAGAGACATTGATAAACAGAGCTGTAAGTCAGTGTTAGCAACTGCAAAATCATGACTTTACCACCACCCAAGCCAGAAAGGCCCAAAAGCACCACCATGAAAATTAATCCTTTGTCTGAAACTTTTCAAGACAAATTAAAAGGGTTGCTGTGTCCAAGAATGAAGAATGCAGGGATGCTTCTGTCAACCATTAGGCGAACACTGGCCTGGGGACTTGGGACATCAGGAATGCCCGTGCCACGTTAGTGCTTACTCGCAACAAACAGTGAAAAATCCTACACGCTTAAGGACAAGTTTCAGGATGTTCCACACACTGACTCATTCCATGGAGAAAATCCAGAATTGATTCAGACGTCCCATGGGAATGCAATTTTCCAGCTCTATGCCAGATATTTTCTAGCTCTTCATTAAAAAGAATCCAATTCCACTGACTTCAATAGGGCCATGGTAAAAAACAACGTGAAACTCCTATAAAGCAAGGAGTTGGTGTCGCCTGGTCAGCAAAATGAGCCACAGCAACCTCACACATACGATTCAATGTAAAGCAAATTAGTTCATCACTTTATTACATCTTAGTGCTTTCTTAAAATAAATACGGTAATATCATATCAAACATACAGTGAGAAATAAAGCCCACGTGTGAAAGTATGGTGACCGAAAGCTCACTCAGGACTGTGTAACTCAGCACTTGAGAAATCATACAGCCTTTAGTTCCCTATTTACAGGACAGAGAGCGGCTGTGTCGAACACAATATATACAAAATCGCAAGAGACTGTACTTTTCTTCAAAGGACTGAGGAAAGGGGAATAAGACCTGTAATTCCTTCTAGCCTTCTGTACCACGTTCCCTCCTTCCTTATGTACACGACTCACTCATGTTTTTTGTCTATCTAAAATTATGTAACAGTTAAATTTGTCTCTTTTTCTCCCAATTATTGATCTTTAATTTTTTCTGCAGTTCGAGATAGATTCAAGTAACACTCCCAAGAAAATATGTGCAAAACTAATGTTAGTGGCTCCAGAATATTCCGGTAGCTGGTCAGTTGCAGCAGCGTCTGGCAGCCATGGCTGACACGCACCTGCTCCCGGGAATGTCCGCTCCACAGAAGCATCAACACCATTGGGACCAAGGCAGAAAGAACCCAAAGCCATCCACTTACTTGGAGTTCTGAAATAACTGCAAATAACCACTTAATTGTTTTTAAATAGGCAACAAAACAAAAGTATCCATCTATACGGAAAACAGCACGCTCCTCTGAGAGCATGCAGCGCTTCCAGATGCAGAATCCAGACAGGACAAGCCGTGACCTAACAAAACCACTGAAGGGACTGTCAGCTTAAGTGCATCACCTTTTGGGACAAACATGCTCAGAACGAAAAATATTCTACTTTACCAAAATCTGTCTTTATTAAAGTGAACAAATCATTAGAGCACTATCCAAAACTTAATTAATGATGGCTGCAGTTGGCTCGGCTTGCCTACTTTAAATGAGGCAAACATCAGCTCCTAGTGCCATTCCCCATCCTCATGACTGCGTGCCAGAAATAATCATCTTCACATTTGTAAACGTTATTTTAGCAGAAGACAGACTTTGCAGATTTCAGTGCTTTTAGTGAACTGGTATTTTCAGTAAACTTTTTCTGAGCAGCAAGGGATAAGAATTTTTTTTCAGAAATCTTAGAATTGGATATAAATGTTGGCAGTAGACACAATCAGTAAGTATCATACAATTTCTCAAATGAAAAAGATTTCCCATTATGAATTCCTTTGCTATAGACATTCAAACACCCCAAGCCAAGATTGAGCCTCAGTCCTATTGTCACATGAGATTACAGCTGGCCAACATGAGGGTGTCAGGCAATGTGCAAGGGGGCGAGGTGAGAAGCAAGAAAGCAAAGTGGATCACATCTAATCTATGCTGAAGGAGAACTTCAAGTAAGGGAGCTCCGTGGCCTGGGACCTGGCTGTGAACACCCTCCTCTGGGAGCCTCAGTGGTCAGCGGTGGCCACAGCAGTGCGAGCCACTGCAAAAGCGGCATCTACTCCCCCATCCTCGCCCTGCCTGGCATCCTCTGCGTGAGATGAGCGCTGAGAGAGGGGTTTTCTTCTGCTGTCTAGAAACCTCTTTGCAAAAGGTCTGTGACTTTGCACACTTCGTACCCAAATAGATGAAAACAATAAATAAGGACCCCGTGGCACCCTCTGGATGCTGGCCACAAGGGCGTCATTTACGAGTCTGGGCCACCCTTCGGACGCCGGCTGCACCGGGGTCATTTACGAGTCTGGGCCTTCTTTGGCACTGCGGGCCGCTTGGGCTGCCACAGGTGGTTGTGGATTGTGAGTGCGTCCACACTGACAGACATGGTTTTGGCTGGGATCAAGTTAAACTGTTTTCGGTCTGAGCTGTATTTATACAGCTTGTCGATCATTTTCTTGGTGATGTTCTTTGGCCCCGTGCCAGTGAGTTTGTAGATTTCCTCAGTATCAGGATAGTAGCAGTAAAGCGCCCTGAACTGGCAGCCAGCATCACGAAACAGTATGATGTAGTGATTGGCATCACACTTCTCCAGCTCCTGTGCAGAGAGAGAAAAAGGGAAGAGACAAACACTTCAGGGCCACTCCAATCACCACGAGTTGGGCTCCCACAGCGGCTCAACCAGCACTGCTCCGTGGGAAGCTCTCCCACCCGTCAGCTACAGCCTGCCTGTTGTAAACAATACAGCAGACCCCTGTCCGGGAGCATTATATGCCACTGAGACTTTACTTAAGAAGTCTAAGCAAGCAAGGGGGAAAAAATGCTTTTACGATTAAGTGGAAAAGCATATGAAAAGATGCTCATCATTAGCCACCAGAGAAATGCCAGTCAGAAAGAGATGCCACGTCATGCCCACAAGGACGGCTGGAACCCAGAAGCAGGGCGGTAACGAGTGCTGGCGAGCCATGAGGCTCGTTCACTGCCAGAAGGATACACAGCACAGCAGCTGCTGTGAAAAACAACTTGGCTGTTCTCCAAATCATCAGGCAGTTACCATGGTACCCAGCAATTCCTCTCTCACGTATGCACTCAAGGGAAATGAAAACATGCATCCATACAAAACACTACATATGAGTAACAGCACTATCCCTCACAGGCAAAAAGTAGAAACGAAAATATCACATGTACCCCCAAAAACATGTACATCTGTTCCGTATCAATAAAAAATGTTTTAAGTAGAATCAACCCAAGTGTGCATCAGCAGATGACGAGATGAACAGCATGGGGTCGGGGCACGCAATGGAGCATTATCCAGCTATGAAAAGGAAAGAGTCCCGGTACACACTACACTGAGAAACCTCAGAGCATCACGCTAAGTGAAAGAAACCTGACCCAAAAGGTCATATAAATTATGATTCCAGTTATATAAATGCCCAGAACAGGCAAATCCATGGAGACAGACTGGCAACCGCCAAGAGCTTGGGTGCAGGAAGACTAGGCGAGTGACTGTTCACGGGCATGGAGTTTCTTTTTGTGAGGATGAAAATGTTCTGGAATTAGGCGGTGGTGATGGTTGTGCTATTCTATGAATGCACTAAAAACCACTGAATGGTATAGCTTAAAAGGGTGAATTTTACGGTATGTGAATGATATCTTATAAAGCTGTTTGGGCCGGGCACAGTGGCTCACGCCTGTAATACCAGCACTTTGGGAAGCTGAGGTGGGTGAATCACTTGAGGTCAGGAGTTCAAGACCAGCCTGGCCAATATGGTGAAACCCCATCTCTACTAACGATACAAAAATTACCTGGCTGTGGTGGCACATGCCTGTAGTCCCAGCTACTCAGAGAATCGCTTGAGCCTGGAGGGGTGGAGGTTGCAGTGAGCTGAGATTGCACCACTGCGCTCCAGTCTGGGCGACAGAGTGAGACTCCATCTCAAAAAAAAAAAGAAGAATCTGAAGTATGACAAACTGCTGATGCCTGTCGCCCCGTTTGTTGATTGTATTCTAAAGTTTAAAACATATCTTCATGTGTTTTGGTAACTTTTAAAAACAAACCCTCCACATGCCTGGGAATGGGAGCACGTGGGTCTGCCCTAGCAGTTCTCCACATGCGGCCCAGGCATCCTGAGGCCTTCCCAGGAATCTCAGGGTCAAGCCCTTGACCTCGAAAGGCTAAGGCCTCATTGCCTCTCACAAGTGTGCAACAGAACCTTCCCAAGGCACTGGGCTGTATGGTTGTAATGGATGGAGGGCACGAGCGGCTGAGATGCCAGCCCTCTTATGTCAATGCCACTCTTCTATTTATTTGGCTTTAGAAAAGTTACTTTTCATAAATATACAATATATCAGCATATAATGGGGTTTATTTTAAATAATACATATTTTTTTAAAGAATCCAAAACTGTATATATAATAGTGATTTCAACCCTATACACTGTGTTTAAATATGAACAGAATTAGATGCCAAAAAGAAAGAAACATTTAATTTGTAGGGACAGTGGGACTGTAGGGAGTGGGGTTCATCTTATTTACTTATCGCTGCCTGCGTGGTAAGGAAGCGTGTGGTGCCCACAGCTTACGTGGCACAGCTGAGAGGGCTGCTGTCCTAGAAAGGCCTGCCTGCTGGGCGGCCCTCGGTGGGCGCCTGGGAACTTGCTATCTGCAGAGCTCCCAGTCACTCACTGGCTGACAGGAGGGCTTCCCTGAGCCTGAACTGCTGGTCTGCACGCTGATGCTGGTTTCCTCCCAGGCGTCAGGCACACTGCTGTACACTGGGGAGGGGGTGTGCCTCGTGACCAGCCCCCAGGGAGAGCTCAGGGCATCCAGTCTCAAAAGGGCTTTCCATGGCCCACAGGCTGCTGTGGATCTGCTGCTGGAAGAACGAGAGCAGAGGGAGCTACACAGGGCCTGGCCCCGCCTCTGTCTTCTCCCTCTTCACCCAGTGGCTCTGGCTCCCTCCACAGTGCTGGAATACATCTAAGCCATGGGTCAGCTCCACACTGAGGGCCACGAGTCCTTCCAGTGCATCTCCGCATGCAGGGTGATCCTGGGGGCCACTGATACAAGGGGCCAACCACCTCTCCATGTGGAAATCTAAGCAGGAAGGGCATGACCATGGCCTCTTCTGTCCCCAGTGCCATGAGACCTGCCTAGGTCGGGGCCATTCTTAGTCTAAATGATCTTCACTATCAAGAAAAGAACACATCCGTTTTAAAGTGGGTCACAAATTCCGCATCTCACTTTAATTTTTACAACTAAACCAACTAAGGACCAGGGGTTGTCTTAATTATCAAAAAGCAGAATTTCTGGTGGATAACAGATTGTTGCATAATTTTCATTCGCTCATTCACAAGCCGTTGTATCCCAAGGCCAGAAACTTAAGGCCACACACCAGCCTGAATCTGGGGCGGGGTCCAGTGGCTCTGCCTCCTCTCCCCTGGAATCCCAGTCCTGCCCCTCAGGGGCCAGCCTAGACCCCGCGCAGGACGCTCAGATTCCTGCTTCCAAGCTCCTCCCTGGGCATGCACACTGAGTGCTCCAGAGTCCACACGCTCAGCGGATGCGCACCTCCTCCCGCCCTCCCCGCTCCGTCCTCCCCCCACCGCTCCATCCTCCCCAACCCACCACTCCATCCTCCATCCTCCCCAACCCACCGCTCTGTCCTCCCCAACCCACCGCTCCATCCTCTGTCTTCTCCAACCCACCACTCCAGCTCTGGCCCCTGTTCCTCACTCACCTCCAGGATGCCTCCCTGGCTTCCCTGCTGACTGCTCTGATCTACTGGGAAGGACAGGTGGGTCCCTGGCTCTCCTCTGCCCACGCCTGCATCCACTATCTCACTCTGAGTAAAGCTAAGTCTTTCCTCAGCCCAGAGGCACCACATGGGGATGTAGCCTCTGAACCCTGCCCCGTCCTCCTGGGTGTTCCTCCAGCACAGGCCCGCTGCAGCCCCTGGACCTTGGCACACCTCACTCCCACCCGCCTGGAACGGCCTTCCCTGAAATCTGCATCCTCCCTAGTAACTCTCGTGCATCAAAGATTAGGGGTGTTTTCTTTTAAAAAGAACCCTTAATTTATAAACACTTTTATTCCACATAAAAACTGAGGTTGAAACGTGATACTTGCCTCCAATATGGAATTCTTGTGGGGTTCATTCACTTTTCCAGCCAGGCAGCAATGGGATATGGCATTGTGAATAATCGGCTTGTTTGATTTACTACTGGGCTCCTTAAAGAGCTTGGGACCTAAGAAACGAGGCCAGGGTTGGCAAAATTATTATTTTAAGGCACGAACACACACAAAAAAGAAAACCAACAATGTCTTAGAAGCAAGCAATGGGTAGGCTGAATTACAGATATTTATGATTATTTAAAAATGCGAAGTAAAAACCACTTAAATTTATTCAAAAGAATTTTAAGTTATAAATTTTTAGACAACTAAAGACAAAGTAATCAATAATTTATCCTCTTTTCTAAATTCAGTGTCTTAACTATAAAAAAAGACCAAACCAGGTAAATAACTTGTAAAAAGTCTAAAGTTCAAAGGCCCCAGGACATATGCCTCAGCCACAGCAGCACCTCCAGTTCACCGTGCCCTGAGCCCACGCCTGCTCCGAGGGCAGCTGGTGAGAGCCAAGCACTCCCACCACTCCCGGGCTCTGCCGCCCCCAGGTCTGCTGCCCCCTGCACAGCAGACAGCAGGGCAGATGGCCACGAGGGCAAGGCAGGCCTAAGAGCTTCTACTAAACCACATGCCCATTTCAGCACCAAAGAGCTAAAAGTAGCTCTCTTTCACTACATCAAACATCTTTGTTAGAAAAATACTTTTTAGACCAAAATAGAGAACAGATATTGAAAGAGCCACGCAAAGGTGTGCGGCCATGCCCACGATGACCTCTAAGGAGGGCAAAGGCCGTCACCTGTGTACTCGGCCACTGAGGCCAGGGAAGACGCCGCCGACGCGGTCTCCCAGTCTCGGTCTGTGCTCCTGCTCGGGTTACGGCTCAGTATGGGCAGGGCTTCCATCGATTCCACTCTGCAGGCAGAAACAGACGAGACAGGCAGGTGAAGCGGTGGCTTCCTCTCACCACCGCTGGCAAGGGGCTGGCCCACAACCAGGACAGGAAGCACATCAGCAGGGGAGGAGGCTTTCGGTGACGGTGGGGGCTCGAGTTGCCACAACTCCCACACAGTACAGACACTCCGAGCAAAATACAAAAGCAAACACTTCAGGCACTAGGGAGTGACAAAGACAGACAGAGGGGAGTCAGCCCTTCACTGAAGGGGTTCACCTCCACGCAGCCCTTGCTCCAGGCACCGCCCCCTTGTGCAGGGCACAGGCACAGCACAGGGCACAGTGCTGCTGGCTCAGGAAGCCAGAGGATGAAGTTTGGGCCACTTGTGCTGCTGCCCAGCCAGGGATGAGACCTAGGGAAGGAGGGGCCACAGCGGGCCGAGTCTGAAAATTTGGGTCCCAGTGACTCTGATCCCTGGAAGGCCTGAGCTCCACCCTGCAGGAAAGTCTCCACTGAGCACAACAGATGCCGAAAGGCTGGACACAGCTGCTCAGAGATGTCGGCTGCTGCTTTCACAAGGGAGGCAGACAGAGCTGGAGTCTGAAACCAGCCAGGGTAATTGACCACCAGAACAAAAACCCAAACAATCTGCAGTCCCTCAGAGGTATCTGCCACAAAGCCCAGAGACAACAAGGAGCCATGAGACGGGTGAAGAGACAAGAAAACACGGCCCACAGGTGCAGACAGAGCAGGAGCCACACGGTGTGCATATAAAAATAAAGGGGCACATGGGCGGGGGAAGCCCTTGCTCCTCGAGAGCTGACAACACGCGTGGAGGAGGCAGTGAGTAGGAGCTCCGTGGTGGTCACTAAAGCCCCTGCCGGACAGTTCCGTGAGGTCCAGACCAGTCCCCAGCCTCCCTCCTGAAGTTACTTTCTCATCACAGGAGCAGTCCTGGGGCCCACCTGAGAGGCTGCGTTGAGAAAGAAGCATGCTCACTTCTGGGCTGCTCAATCAGAAGCGCGAGGCCTCAGCCTCATCACAGGAAACCAATACTGAGAGGCAGCCAGGATAACTGACCTGTGGTTACCAAAGTCAAGGTACAGAAAGGCACAGAAAGGCTAAGGAACTGCTCTGGATCGAAGGAGACTAAAGGGACATGGCATTTCAAGGCCATTCGTCGCCCCAAACCAGATCCTGCACTAGGGAACAACACAGTTGTCATGGACACTCTTGGGACAACTGAGGACAGCTGAATGGGGACCGCAAATCGGATGAAAGTGCTGCCTTGGTAACTGATAACACGAGAAAACATTCTCGCTCTAGGAAATACACACTTAAGTATTTAAGCATAAAAGGCCAGACATCTCCAACGGAGTGGTTTTTTTGTTTATTTTTGCTTCTGGGGGTTTTGTGGCAGCGTCTCACTCTGTTGCCCAGGCTGGAGTGCAGTAGCATGAGCAGAGCTCACTGCAGCCTCCACTTCCTGGGCTCAAGCGATACTACCACCTCAGCTTCCCAAGTAGCTGGGACTATAGGTGCATGCCCCACAGCCAGCTAACATTTTTTTGTATTTTTGGTAGAGATGGGGGGTCTCACTCTGTTGCCCAGGCTGGTCTGGTACTCCAGGGCCCAAGTGATCCTCCTGCCTCAGCCTCCCAAAGTGCTGGAATCTTGGGTGTGAGCCACCATGCTTGGACTCCAACGGACTCAAAACGATGAAGAAGCAGGTGTGCACGTGTGGGGTGGGGGACAGGGGAGGGCGACAAGGTGAAGGCTGCCACGTTTAACCAGCTGGGGAGCCCGTGTGAAGGGCACTGGGATTCCTGATGACATGATTGCAACTATTCTGTAAATGTGAAATTATATCAAAATTAAAGTTATGAAAGCCTCTCTCATCGTGTTGAATCAGGACGCCCCACCCTGCCCCTCCGAACTTCCTCCAGCCCCGTGCCGGCGGCCGTCTCAGGCCCCTTACCGCTGAGATGGTGTGCCCCCGGAATGAACGCTCTCGGGTTCTGTCGTCGCCGCTGAGGCCAAGGACAGGCTGGAGCCTGACTGAGTCCGGCTCAAGTTATCAGCTGCCAGAGACAGAACCAGACGACGGTTCATGAACAGATTCCGACAGACGTACCTGTCCCCTGTACCTGTTCCCCTCACCTCGCCCTGCAGAGCTCGGCCACAGAGGCCGCATCCCCACCTCGCCCCGGGGAGCCGGGCTGCGCCTGGATGTGCCGCACATCTCAGAGCATCTGGTCTCAACATTGTCATCCATGAAACGGGGATAATCATCTCCGCCCTTCCCGCCTCACACCACTCTTGACAAAATTGAAATGAGCTGAAGAACGTGAGGCCGCCGCCCGCGGAAGGAAGCACTGCCCGCGTGAGGGCCGGGGCTGCTTACGGGTCGAGGAGCACTTGGTGCCGGAGTCGCTGCACGACTCTTCCCGGTGCACCGACTTCGGCCGCGGCTTCTTCGGCTTTGACTTGGGCTTGCCGAGCCCCTGCTCCTCTAGGATCTGCTGCTGCTTCCTCCGCAGGTACTCCTGCTTGATGAGCTCGCGCCGCGCCTTCTCCTCCTCCTTCCGCACCCGGTCCTCCTCAGCTTTGCGCCTGAGAGAAACACACGCCCAGACCCTGCTCGGTCACGGGGCTTCTTCCACGACGCCTGCGCCGCGGCGCTCTGTCGAGGCGCGTTTCTCGGGTTCTCCCCGGCCGCTGGGACCAAGGGTGGCCAGCCTCCACAAGCGGGACACAGAGGCTGCAAGGGCAGTCCTGCAGATGACCCACCAAGGCCACACAGCCTCCCTGGCCACCGGCAACGCACGTCCTCACTGCAGATCAGCAGGAGCCGTGAAAGTTCGGGGAGGTCGTCCATGGGAGGAGTAAGACCGTCACAGGCACTCATTGCCATGGTCCATGCCCAGCGCCAGGAATGGGACCGGGGCCGCCAGGGACCCACTAGGCTCCTGCTCAGTCTGCTTTCCCCCTCCAGCGGGACGCTTACCGGGCTTCGTCACGCTTGAGCTCCACCTCCGCTTCCAGCTGCTGCTTGCGCACGCGGGCCTCCTCGGCCTTGCGCTGCTGCTTCAGGAGGAAGGCCGCCCGCTTCTTGGCGAGCTCATCTTCCGCTTTCTGTTCATCCTGCAAGACAGAGGCCACACAGAGCATGACAAGAACCCCCTCAGACGCCCGACACCGCCGCACTCGACCCAGCAGCTGACTTTCACTACACTTTTAAAAGTTTAACGCATAAAGACTTCTATGCTTTTCTTTAACCGTTACAGACTCTAAAATACGAATGAAGACAAACCAAGGCATTTCAAAGGCACTTGGCATCACCCAACTTTCCAAACATCTCACATGAGATCCAGTTTGCCTTAAAAAGTACAAGTATATTTCCAAAATAAGAGCAAGGCTGGGCACAGTGGCTCATTCCTGTAATCCCAGCACTTTGGGAGGCTGAGGTGGGTGAATTCACTTGAGGTCAGGAGTTCGAAACCAGCCTGCCCAACATGGTGAAACCCTGTCTCTATTAAAAATACAAAAATTGGCTAGATGTGGTGTCTCACGCCTGTAATCCTAGCACTTTGGGAGGCCAAGGAGAGTGGATCACCTGAGGTCAGGAGTTCAAGACCAGCCTGGCCAACATGGCAAAACCCTGTCTCCACTAAAAAAAAAAAAAAAAAAAAAAAATTAGCCGGGCGTGGTGGCACATGCCTGTAATCCCAGCTACTCAGGAGGCTGAGGCAGGAGAATCATTTGAACTCGGGAGGCAGAGGCTGCAGTGAGCCAAGATCATGCCCTTTTCTCCAGCCTGGGCGACAGAGCCAGACTCTGCCCAAAAAAAAAAAAAAAAAAAAGGTGAAAAAGTGAATACTGAAGTTGGTCACAAATTTATTTACATTTCAGAAGTGCAACCACCAAATAAAGCTTGCCTCTTTTGCTAAGATCCGCCTGATGATTTGGTATCCTCTCAGTCAAATTCATAACTGTCTGGAGGCAAAGCAGAAACAGTTGCGTGTCGCTTGCCGAGAGAAAACGTTCTGAGAAATACGTCCTCAGGTGACTTTGCTGCTGTGTGAGCATCATGGAGTGTGGGCACACCTGGATGGCAGTGCCCCCTACAGGCCTCGGCTACGTCAGCCACTGCTCCTAGACTACAGACCTGCACAGCACATTACTGTACCCAATACTGTAACTAACTGTGTATCAAAATCTATCATTGAAAAACTACCACGAAAATACGGTCTTATCATCTTAGGAAACGATGATATATGGTCTTATCATCTTAGGAGACAACGAACGTCACAGCGAAACATCATGTGGCGCACTATTAAAACAGTTCTGTTTACGCTTCCCTTCATCTCTAAGGAAAAAATTACAAGAAAAACATATCAAAAATGTTTTCTGAAGTTGCTGTATCAGAGGTTGGCAAACTTCAGCCCACAGGCCAGGCCTGGCCACCGCCAGAGCATTCTAATGACGAACGCTTTTTACACTTTGGGGCAGGGCGGGGCGACAACAGAGTTTTGACTGGAAAACCAGCAAAAAAAAACTGTGTTGAAAATCACATGAAATTCCAGTTTCAGGGCTCATAACAAAGTCATCTCAGCCACGCCACGCTCACTTGCATGCGTAATGCCCGGGGCTGCTTCTGGCCAAGTGAAGTCCTCAGGACAGAGACTCTGTGGCCCACAAAGCTAAACACACACATCCCCTGGCCTCTTACGGGAGCGGCTGGCCAACCTGGCGCAGATCTGTGTTCTCTAACTCACTCACAATCACGTGAGGTGGCAACACATCACGAGTGCCTGAAACAGATGCTACCAATCCCTTACCTTGAAGAAGAAGCCCACCCCCGGCTTCTGGTCGCCTTCGCTGACAAGGTCCGCCGAGCCATCGAGGCTTGCCAGCTCCCCATCCTCGTCGGGGGCCTTCAGGTCGGAGAGGTCCACTTCAATGAGGCTGGCCCTGCTCCTCAGAGGCTCCTCCACAGGGACGCTCTCTTTTCCCGAGACATCTGAGGAGCTGGGCCCCGCCTCCTTCACACTCGCATCCAGAACTTCTTTGAGGCTCATCTGCTCCGAAAGAATGTTGGCATCTTTGGAAGAGGACAGAGTAAGTGTCCGCTGATTGCTTTCATCGTGGAGCCTGTAACTATCGAAGAGACACTTCCCATGTGGGTCACCGCTGGGCTCCAGGGCACCGTCCAGGCCAGGGTCCGTGGGTGTCCGAGGGTGGCTGCTGGCAGGGAACGGTCTCAAGTGCGGGAGCGTCTCTACACTGGGCGTTGGGGTTTTACTTCGGGAGGAGCCCTGTGGCCTGTCTTTCGGGACCTTCAGCTCCGCCGGCCTTCCGGAACGGGAATTCCGGCCTTGACCCAGCCGGGGGGCTTTGCGGTGGCCAGCCACGCCCGTGGGAGAGAGTGGCTCCACGAAGTGGACTGGCACCTTCACTTTGTGGTCCTGCGAGTTATTCTTAGAGCCCGGCACTGGGACTGTGGGGGACTTCATGAGAAGCTGCTCCTGCTGCTGAGAGATTTTCAGGATGGCCTGCTGCAGCGTACTGATGGTTTCGTTGAGCTTCTCGATGGAAAGGTCACATTCATTCACGTCGACAACCTCCCCAACGGTGTCCTCCAGGAGGGCGGCAGAGATCACCTTATTTCTCTCCAGCTCGTGCAGAGCCACAGGGTCTTTTGCTTTATGTTGCTGAGTAAAGGCCAGGCTCTCTTTGTCCACATCCTGAGGCTCATGAAGGAGCTCCTCTATCTGCTCCTCCTTCACGAGAAAGTCTTCGGTTTTGGAAACGGCGTCCCCACAGTCCTCCCCATTGTGCTGAGAGTACTCCTTTGCAAAGTGCTCCGGCCTGAGGGGCGGGGCAGCCTCCGCCTTGCCCTTCTTCACCACATGCAGGAACGCAGCCTTGCCAAGCTTCAGGCGCTGCCTTGCCGACAGCGCCTCCATCTTCTTCTTCTGGGCCTCAATGGCCCTGCGCTTCTCCTCCAGCTGCATGTGCAGCTGTACCAGCTCAGATGCCAGGAGGCTGGCAGGGTCCCTGCCATGCCGGCCCGGGCTCTGCTCCCTCTTCTGCCTCCACGTCGTCAGAGGAGCTGGGCAGCTCTCAGATGCATCTGGCGTGGTCTTCTGGGAGCTGCTGGTGCTGGACTTGGTCTCACAGCTGTTGAGTCTCTGGAGCTTCCTCTCCGCAAAGCTGGTCATCTTCACGCTCCCACTCGCCATGGAGACGCTGCTCATCTGAGAGGCTGTGCTCAGGCAGGGGCTCGAGCGGCCGCTGGCGTCATCTTTGTCTTCGTGTTCCTTCACCTTCATGTCCTCCTGCAGTTTGGCTGACTCTTCCTCCCCGATGTATCTGCTGAGAACCACAGGATGGGCCTCACCCATGAAATCATGCTCGGCTTCCTCTATGTCCACCACATCCGAGTCAGAATCCTGCCTGAGGAGAGTCCACGGCTCTGAATCGTGGGAGTTGGGGCTTTTTGAACAACTAACATATAATCTTCCCTCGGTGTCTTCATCGGCCCTGCCTACATGAAGGAAGAAGCCATCCGTGGATAGTCCCTGGGGGAACGGATCGAATCCACCAAGGGCCAGAGGGCCACCACACACCTCTCCTGTGGTTTCCACTGACTGCGGTCCTGTCTCGGTGGGGTCGATGCCCATGGGGAATTCTGAGCATGGAATCGGGGTAAAAGTCCTATTCAAGTCACGACTGCCAGTCATCTTCCTTCGTACCAAAGGCTGGGGGCCCTCGCTGGGCTTCCTGGACGTGATGCTCCTCGGTCTCCCTTCCCCCCGTTCATCCTCCTTGGTGATCACCTGCTTCTCTTTCGCCGGCTTAAGCACCGCTGGCATCAAAGGCTCCAAGAAAAAACTGTCAGGCTTACTTTCCGAGGTGTCCAGCTGTCCTTGGGGAGACCGGGCATTTGCTGTAAGGCCTAAGGCCCGGGGTGAGGCCCTGGGGAACTCCGGGTCAGCCTGCTGGGGAGCCACGTCTGCTCTAACAATAGCCACAAGCTCCTCTTCCTCATCCTCAATACTGACATTGTTCAGGAGGCTCTTCCCATGGGTCTTCGTGGCCGTGGGGTGTGGCTGGTTCTGTGGGGTCAGATTAACAATACTGGATGCCAAACTGTCTTTGCTGATGGAGCGGGCCAAGCTGATGCTGTCGCCAGAGCTGGGATCCACTTCACAACTCGCAGCGTGATGTAGAGCAAAAGGTGTTGGCTGGGACGCAGGCCTGAAACACAGGGAAGGCCCACTGGGTGCGCTGCTGTATACACCAGAGACCCCCAACACGGACCGGGTGGTGAGAATGGCAGCCATGCAAAGAGAATACGCCTCTCATATGCAGGAGATTTAAACTCACTCTTCCACGGGGCAGAAGAAAATCAGAGATAATGACAGCTTTGTGATTCTCAAACACTCTAGTCCCAGGACCTCTTGATATCCTTAAAAATTACTGAGGACCTCAAAGAGCTTTTGTTTCTATTTCAGTATTAATCTCTATTTATCATCCTAGAAATTAAAGCTCAGACATTTTCTAAACACTGATTAAAATTACAGTAATTAGCCCACTCCATGACAAATGACTATATTCTCCAGAACGGAAGTTTCCAGTGTTAAGGGCAGGCACTATTTGACACCTGTATAGCTCTGGGATCTGGCTGGACCCTCATACCTGACTCCACCTGCTGCCACACCACATGGTGTGCAGCCTCTGAAACATCCCACGGCACACTCGCAAGAGTGAGGCTGCAGAGAGGCAGTAGTTGTTGTCCTAGTGTTGTTATAAAAATCATTCTGATCTCAGGGTCTCCCCAAAAGGGTCCCAGTGATCCTCAGGGGGTCGGGACAACATCTTAAGAACTGCTGTTTAGTATAAAAAACATTCCAAACAGAAACATCGCTGAAACAGAGACTCACCTGGTTTTTTTTTCTGGCCAGGCTATTGCTGCTCCTCGAGGCTGACCATCAACTCGGGTCAAAGAATTTGATCGATGTCGCTGATCTGCAGTACAGAGGAAATAGACAGTGTTAAGTAACCAATTTTCTATCACTGGAAATTCTTTCAATATGACCATTTCTCCAGAAAAATGCATCTCAAGTCAGTACACCAGAAGGGCCCCACGGAAAGCAGAGAGGCAAAACCACACAGTTGTCCCACATTTTGATGGTAACACACGGTTCAGAACTGTGAGAGAGCTTCAGCACGTGTAAGCCCTGCTTATGTGAGCCCTGCTTATGTCGCAATTACTCTGTGTCTACTACACAGAAGGTAATTGCTCTCAACGATATTTTCACTGCAAGACTATACATTCTGAGATACATCAACACAAGTTAATTTATTTCGCTACAGTCTTAACTAAAATCACTACATCGGCCAGGCACAGTGGCTCACACTTGTAATTCCAGTACTCTGGGAGGCTGAGGTGGGCAGATCATGAGGCTAGGAGATCGAGACCATTCTGGCTGACATGATGAAACCCTGTCTCTACTAAAAATACAAAAATTAGCTGAGCATGGAGGCATGCGCCTATAATCCCAGCTATGTGGGAGGCTGAGGCAGGAGAATCACTTGAACCAGGGAGCCGAGATCGTGCCACAGCACTTCAGCCTGGTGACAGAGCAAGACTCCATCTCAAAAAAAAAAAAAATTCACTACATCAGAATAAAATGATTTAATTTTGAGAAATATGATTTTACTAATCTATAGTAAGGAGAAATTAAGGAAAAACGATAAGGAGGAAACAACATTCTTACCAGGAATGTCCTCTCCCTGTATAGATTTCTGCTGTTTCTGTCGCAGTGGCAATAAAGGATGGGATGGGCTGAAGGCAGCAGTTCCTTTCCCACTAAATGGAAAAAGAATTACAGGGAAAATCATTCCTTTATCAAACTTCAAGGTCAACAGCAAATGCACAAGTGTACAGGACCATCCTGAATTCACACCAAGTTTTGAGAAACTCGGACTGTTCGGGAAAAATGACTATAAAAATGAGCCAAGAGTACCAGGAACTTCCAACCTGGGATGAACATCCACACACTGCAAACAGGGGCACACTGACTCCCCAATGTGTCTACAACATAACCAGCTTCCCACGGGAAAAGCAAAACCCAGGAGTGCAATTAGAGTGATTTTTTTGAGATAAGCAAAAGTAAAAAGAAAAAGTGATCCTTTGACAAGCAAGGTTTCAAAAATGCACATTACTGCTTCAAAAAAAAAAAAAAGAGAACTTCAGAGATAAACTAGACCACAAGGATGATGCCCGCCGTACTAAGCCACAACTGTGAAGATACTGATGAGTAATTAAACCCATCACAGACAGCAGCCTGAGCATTCCCACACTGCTGGTGGGAGGGTAAAAATGTGCATTTTTAGAGGACAATATGGCAATATCCACAAAAACCTCTAAAATCACTCACACCTTTACCACTCCTTGGATTATAGCTCAAGAGAAAGAACGATGAGAGGTGCACACAGAAGCATGGGTGTGAGGGCCTCACTCCCAGGAAGAACGGCACATGCGGGAAAGGCTGAGGTCACACATGTGCAGATCACACAGTTCTGACAGAGCAACACCCATGAGACCGGCACCCACAGCCCCTGCCACTCCCCGAGAAACAAGCGCACTCACACTGCAGGGCAGCTATCTTGCTTGTTTCACTTTGGGGAGAATTTGGTAAAGGGATAATTCGCCAGGTGCAGACAGGCTGGGGAGATCGCAGGGGACAGCTCGGCACCCTGGGCCAGAGTCAGCACACCTAGGCCTGAAGAGGCAAAGATGGGCAGAGGACACCAGAGCCAGGACACAGACACCACAGAGACATAGTGAGAGCACGCATGCAGGAGCACACAAGCGAAAGGGTTGCGGAGAGAGGGGCTCAAGGCAGGGAGCACGGGGAGAAGCTGGGCAGAGCAGGAATGGCACAGGGACCTGTGCCAGGGCCACAATGCAAACTCTGCAGCCTGGACACCGTGGGGACAGCGGACCCATCACGGCATGCCCATGACGTGAAAGACTGGGTAGCTGTTGAAACTGTGGTAGAGGAGGATGCACCAAGTGGGAAAATTCTCACCACAGGCTTGCTGGGTGCAAACAGCAGGTAATAGAGCAGCCTGTACACGGCCACCAGCTTCTTATGCTCACACACACACACACCCACACACACACAGATACCCACACACACACACACTGGGCTCAACAACAGACACGCAAAGACCGAAAGGAGGATGCCAAGTGTCCACGCTGGCCCCGTGTGAGGGACGGCTCAGCCTCCAGCCATTCTCCTCACTCAGTGACCCCACCTGTGCCCGCGGGCACGGAGTTACCGCCCCACCTCTGCTCTGAGCTCTGGGGACAGACACCCCAGTCTCAAAGCCGCCCAACACAGAACACATCCAAACCCCTCCCTCAGCTACTCCCCACCCCTGGGTGTGTACCCCCCTACACTGCCTGTATCACAAGGGCCTCTCAACTCCTTCTTCCTGACTCCGGCAGCCCCCGCAACCCATCCCTCAACATGGTCACCGGTTTTAGCTCCTCTCAAACAACCTGAAACAACTGAGTTCGTTCTATGCCATGCTGTCTCACTGAACCATTCATTTATGTGAATTATTTAAAACCACTTTTAAATAGTGTCTTCATCTTAAATCCCAACTTAAATCGCCACATGTTAAAAATGTTTCTCCACTTTAGGTGTGCTAACTGGCTCCAGGCTGGAATCAGCTGTGGGCCCTCCTATCACACAAAGCACAAAGCTCACTCTTACTCCAAGGGAAGGTTCCTTCATCCCCTCCCCCAATTCTGGCACAGTCAATTCTACCCCAGATATGGTTATCCAAATTAGGTCTTCATGATGAAAATTCATTTTCGAAAAAACGTTTTTTAAACAACTCTTTTTCTAGAGTAGTTTAGCCTTTAAGCAGCTCTATACCCTTTTTCACTAGAATCAAACTAATTCTTCCCCGAAGAGCAAACAAATACTCTCCTTTGAAGACTTCACAGTACTTGAAATGCAAGAGGATTTCACTCTTTATGTCTATCAGACCATAAAGAGCACACCTAAACTGCCAATTCAACTTTCTAATCTTTAGATCATTTCTTAAACAGTGTAACACATGGTGGAAAAGAGAACAGAAAAACACCTGTTCCATAAACAATGTTAGAATTAGGTACACATCCTTGAAGGAATTTCCTGCTAGTATCATTCCCGGCCTCTGGAAAGGGGACCGAATGGCCAGAAGGGCAGGGACAGAAAGAAAATCTTTCATAAGCTAATACAAATTGCTTATTTTAAAAAAAGGTAACTTCAATGAATATTTTAAACTAACACAAAAAGGGACACGAGATGGTGAACTGATTCTAAAAGCAGAAAGACAGACTTACAGGTATTCAGGTTCTTCGGGGTGCAGGTAGTGCCTGTGACAGCCTTCCGCTGGCAGCTGCACGGGGGGCTGCAGGTCAGCCGAGGTCCCTGCAGCAGGGCTGCCTAGGAAGCTGCGTTTGGTCGCGTTGGAGATAGGTACAGGAGGCCGGCTGCTCTTCTGGTGTAACACTGTTTTCGCTGCAGAAATAGTGTTTTTGCATCGTTACTTACAACACTAACCGGAAGCACAGAAAAAAACCTGCAGCTTTTATAAGCACTAACTCAACCTTTTATTGAAACCAAACTTCTGCCCAAAAAAAACTGGTTTCAAGTTTAACAAATGTATTCTGTAATAACAAGTACTAAAATATTGTACCAAAATAAATACTAAAATTAAAAGACACAACACAGATGAGAAGAAGAAAAACTGAGAGGAAATGTAAGCCCAGCTGATGGGCTCTGTCTTGGTCACCGTCTAGCACCCGCACAAAAGCCCTCCACTGGTGGGCTGCTTCCAAAACCACGTGCCACCTTCACCAAGCCTGGTGCTAGACAAGATGCCCACCACCTAGGCTCCTGGGAGAAGGCTTGGGGCTCAGCTCCAGAGAGCCACCTCACCCAGCCCAGCCAGCGAGGGACCGAAGCAGGGTCAGAAGGGCGCTTATCTAAGCCCAGCATGTGGGCAGCTGCTCTGGTGGGTCCCTTCAGCTCCAGCCCCTGGGGATCAGGTGAGGTGCTGAGCCTGGCTGGGGCACCATTCCCTTTCTTGGCCCACGCCTGCTTACCCACCTCTCTCCCAAAGGGTCAGCCCCAAACAGTGACTCTGCATCTAAGGCTGCTTCCCAGAGAACTAACCTATGGGAGGTGGTGCCAGGAGCAGCTCAAGAAGGCAAGAAGTGGGGCCATATGGTGGGGACCGGTGGGAGGGCACCCACTAGGTGATGTGTTGTGAACACGGAGGAGGGAAGTAAGGACGAGGGGGTGGCGGCTGCACTGAGTTCTGCAGACAGGCTAGGGAAAAGATAAAGAAGGCTGAGAGGCAGCAATGTGTGACCAAAAGCCAAGGGCACCAAGCTGTGCTCTACTGCAGCCAGGGGCCAGGACCAGAAATGAATGGCTGCCAGGGAAGCTAAACCCCCAACCCAAGAAGGCTGCAAGGCCAAGGTGAGGCCCTAGATGGGAAGGAAAGAGACTATGACTCATGGCATACAAACTTCTAGGCCTGGAGAACCTCAAATTCTCAGATTACCTGAAATTCTTTGAGCCTACCGAGGACGGCTCCCCTCCCTGTTAAGGGCCAGCATCCCTGCTGGCCCCACGCTTAGATGATACAGATCTCTCTCTCAAGATAACATGTGCTCCCTCAGGCACATTATAATCAAATTGTCAAAGACAAAAAGAATTTTGAAAGCAGCAAGAGAAAAGTGATTCATCACATACGTGGGAACCCCCATTAGACTATCCGTAGGTTTCTCAGCAGAAACCTGCAGGCCAGAAAGAAATGGGATGATATATTCAAAACACTGAAAGGAAGGGAAAAAACCCCAACCAAGAACATTTTATCTGGCGAAGCAATACTTCAGAAACACAGAGGAAATAAAAACATTCCCAGACAAACAAAAGTTGAGGGAGTTCATCACCACTGCACCTGCCTTCCAAGAATGGCTAAAAGGAATTCTTCATATTGAATAAAGAGAACACTAAATAGCAACACAAAAACATAAAAAGTATGAAACTTATTGGTAAAGGGAAATATACAGACACAAACATAATACTGTATTACCATAACAATGGTAGATACATTGCTTTTAATTCCATTATAAAAGTTAAAAGAGGCCAGGCACGGTGGCCCATGCCTGTAATCCCAACACTTTGGAAGGCTGAGATGGGAGGACCACTTGAGCTCAGGAGTTCTAGACTAGACTGGGCAACACAGCAACACCTCATCTCTACTAAAAAAAAAAAAAATTAAAAACAGTAGCTAGGTGTGGTGGCGCATGCCTGTAGTCCCAGCTACTTGGGAGGCTGAGGTAGGAGGATTGCTTGAGCCCAGGAGTCTGAGGCTGCAGTGAGCAATGATCAAGCCACTGCACTTCAGTCCAGCCTGGGCAACAGAGCAAGACCTTGTCTCAAAGAAGAAAAAAAGGTAAAAGACAAAAATATTTAAAATAACAATAAATTGGCTGGGCACGGTGGCTCACACCTGTAATCCCAGTTCTTTGGAAGGCCGAAGCAGGTGGATAACCTGAGGCAGGGAGTTCAAGACCAGCCTGGCCACATGGTGAAACCCCATGTCTACTGAAAATACAAAAATTAGCCAGGCGTGGTGGCGGATACCTGTAGTCCCAGCTACCCAGGAGGCTGAGACAGGAGAATCACTTGAACCCGGGAGGCGGAGGTTGCAGTGAGCTGAGATCGTGCCACTGCACTCCAGCTTGGGCGACAGAGAGAGACTCTGTCATAAATAAATAAATAAGTTATGTTAACAATTACATAAATAGTTATGAATGGTGGCATTAACTGCACACCATGTAGAGGGGGCAGGTAAAAGCTAAGAGGTCTTGCATATAAGTGAAGGTGAGTTGTCATCATCTTAAAACAGACAACTGTATCTTATGTAAGCCCCAGGTAATGACTACTGAAGTTACACAAAAGAAAAAGAGAAGGGAAAGCAAAAACCATTAACACAAAAAGCAACAATAAAACACAAATGAAGACAGCAAGAGACAAAGACATGCAAAAGAACTGTTAGATAGACAAAACAGTTAACAAAACGGAAAAAGGAAATCCTTTCCTATCAATAATTACTTCAAACAAAAATGGATTCAACTCACTAATCAGAAGATAGAGAGTAGCTAAATGAACTAAAAACCAAGCATCAACAGTATACTGCCTACAGGAAACCCACTTCTGAGTGAAGAACACAGGCTAAAAGTGAAGGGACGAAAAGATATTCCACGCATGCGAATGGTTTAACCCAAAGAAAGCAGGCATGGCTATACTTACCTCAGACAAAACAGACTTTACGTCAAAAACTGCCTCTAGAGACAAAAAGTCATTATGTAATAATAAAAGGGTCAATTCAACAGAAAGCTGTAACAACTGTAAACATCTATGTACTGACATCAGACCTAAATATATAAAGCAATATTGACAGATCTCAAAGGAGAAACAGAAATACAGTAATAGCAGAAGGCTTCAATACCCCACTTCAAATACTGGATAGAATATCCAGACAGGAAATTTAACAATAACAAAAACAAAGAAAAGCAGGCTTACACAACACTCCAGACTAAATGACCTCACAGAGACATACGCACTTTTCATCCGACAGCAGCAGAATACATATTTTTCTCAAGCACATGTGACCCATTCTCCAGAACAGATCATATGTTAAGTCATAAAACAAGTCTTAAAAAATTTAAGAAGATCAAAATCATGTCATGTATCTTTTCCAACCACAATGGGATGAACCTAAAATTAATTACAGCAAGAAGGCCGGGCACAGTGGCTCACGCCTGTAATCCCAGCACTTTGGGAGGCTGAGGCGGGCAGATCACCTAAGGTCAGGAGTTCAAGACCAGCCTGGCCAACACACTGAAATGCCATCTCTACTAAAAATACGAAAAATTAGCTGAGCGTGGTGGCGGTCGCTTGTAATCCCAGCTACTTGGGAGGCCGAGGCAGGAGAATTGCTTGAACCTGGGAGGCAGAGGTTGCAGTGAGCCGAGATCACTCCGGCCTAGGTGACAGAGACTCGTCTCAAAAAAATAAAAAAGTAACGGCAAGAAAACAGGATGATTGACAAATATATGGAAACTAAACAACACATTCTTAAACTACCATTGAGTAAAAAAGGAAATCAAAAGGGAATTTTAAAAGTATCTCAAGCTGAATGAAGCGGAACACAACATACCAAAACTTGCATGATGCAGTATTAACAAGGAAGTCTGGGGCCAGAGGTGGTGGCGCAGACCTGTAATCGCAGCACTTTAGGAGGCTGAAGTGGGAGGACTGCTTGAGGCCAGGAGTTCAAGACAAATCTGGCCAACATAGCGAGACCCCATCTCTTTTTTTTAATTAAAAAAAAAAAGGAATTCTGTAGCAATCAACACCTCCATTAATGAAGAAGCAGGACTTTTAATAACAACCTAACTTCATACCTCAAAGACTAGGAAAGGAAGAACAAACTAAGCTCAAAGTTAGCAAAAGAAAGGAAATAATAAAGGTCAGAGCAGAAATAGATCAAATAGAGAAAAACAATAGAAAAAAATCAACAAAACTAAGTTGGTTTTGTGAAGATAAAATCGACAAACCAATGAAGAAAAAGACTCAAATAAAATCAAAAGTAAAAGAGGAGATATTATAATAGGTGCCTCAGAAATAAAAATGATCACAAGGGCCTATTACAAACACTTATATGCCAACAAACTGAATAACGCAGAAGAAATGGATAAATCTCTAGAAATATACAATCTATGAAGACTGAACAAAGAAGATATCTAAAGCCTAAACAGACAGTAATAAATAGAGATTGAAGCAGTAATCACAAACCTCCCAACAAAGAAAAAGCCCAGGACCAGATGGCTTCACTGCTGACTTCTACCAATTCTTCTTAAATCCTTCATTTTATGAAGACAGCATCACCCTGATACCAAAGGCAGACATAGACACCAGAAAGAAAGAAAACTACAGGCCAATATCTCTGATTAACACAGGTGTAAAAATCCTCAATAAAATACTAACAAACCAAATTCAACATTACATCAAAAAGATTATACACCACGATTAAGTGGAATTCCTCCCTGGAATGCCAGGTTGGTTCAACAAAGGCAAATCAATGCAGAACACATTAACAGAATCACAGATAAATACCACATGATCATCTCAACAGTATGCAGAAAAAGCATCTAAGTTCAACATCCATTCATGATTTAAAAAAAACAACTCTACACAAAACAGGTATAGAAGGAGCTTACCTCCTCACAATAAAAACCATTTATGAAAAGCCCACAGCCAGTACCATAATTAATGGGGGAAAACTGAAAGCTTTTCCTCTAAGATCTGGAACAAGACAAGGATGCTCACTCTCACCTCTTTTATTCAACACAGTACTGGAACTTCTAGTCAGATAAATTAGTCAAAATAAATACATAAAAAAAAAAAGAAAAAAAGGAAATCCAAATTGGAAAGGAAGAAATAAAACTGTCTCACTGCAGATCCAAGGTCCTATACATAGAAAATCCTAAAGGCTCCATAAATAAGGGTTAGAACTAATCAACGAATTCAGTCAAGTTGCAGGATACAAAATCAACATGAAAAAACTGTAGCATTTCTATACTCTAACAATTAATTATCTAAAAAAGAAATCACGAAAACAATCCAATTTATAATAGCATCAAAAAGAACAAATACTTAGGAATAAATATAACCAATGAGTAAAAGATCTGTACACTGAAAACAATAAAACGCTGATGAAAGAAACTGAAGACAACAAAATTAGTGTAAAGATATCCCATATTCATGGATTGACATAATATTATCAAAATGTCCATACTACCAAAAATGACCTACAAATTCACTGCAATCCCTATCAAAATCCCAATGGCATTTTCCACCAAAACAGAAAAACAAACCTAAAATCTGTATGGAACCACAAAAGACCCAAAATAGCCACAGTAATCTTGAGAAAGAACAACAAAGGTAAAAACATCACACTCCCTGATTTCAAATTATACTACGAAGCTATAGTAAAACACTATCATACTGGCATAAAAACAGACACAAGCCAATGAAACAGAATTGTGGTATACAGTTAACTAATCTTTGACAAAGGTGCCAAAAATACACCATGGGGAAAGGATAGTACCTTCAATAAATGTTGGGAAAACTGGATAACCAGATGTAGAAGAATGAAACCGGACCCTTACTTCACACTGGAGACTTAAACTAAGACTAATTAATTGAATTAAGACCTGAAACTGTGAAACTCTAGGGAAATAAGCTCCTTGACATTAGCCTTGGTGATGATTTGGTTATCACACCAAAAGCACAACTAACAAAAACAAAAATAAACCACAGGAACGATACTAAATGAAAAAGGTTCTGCAAAGCAAAGGAAACAAACAAAATGAGATGGCAGCCTACAGACTGAGAAACTATTTACAAACTATATGGCTGATAAGAGGTTAACATCCAAAATACATAAGTAACTCAACTCAATAGCAAAAATACAAATAACCCAAATAAAAAGCAGGCTAAGGTCTTAAATAGGCATTTTTTCCAAAGAAGATACACAGGTGGCCAACAGGTATGTGAAGAGTTGCTCAACATGACCAGTCATCAGGGAGTGCAAATCAACACCACAATAAGGCATCACTCACGCCTGTCAGGATGGCTATTATCAAAAAGACAAGAGATGAGTATTGAGGAGAATGTGGAGAAAAGGTGAACCTTTGCATACTGTTGGTGGGAACACAAATTGGTATAGCCATTCTGAAAAACAGTATGGAGGATACTCAAAAAACTGAAAATAGAATTACCATATGATCCAGCAATCCCTCTTCTGGGTATATATCCAAAGGAAATGAAATCGATGTCACTAAGAGTTATGTGCACTCCCATGTTTACTGCGGCACAATTCATAATTGCCCAGATATAAAATCAATCTGTTTGTCAACAGATGAATAAAGAAACTGTGATATACAGAGACATACAATGGAATATTACTCAACCTCAAAAAAGAAGGAAGTCTTGTCATTTGTGACAACACAGATGGACCTGGAAGATATTATGTACAGTGTATAAGCCAGACACAGAAAGAAAAATACTGCTTGATCATACGTGTATGTGGAATCTAAAAAGTAGAACTTAAGCAGAGAAGTGTTTGCCAGGGGCTGGAGGGTGAGGGGAACAGGGAGATGATGGTCAAAGGGCACCAAGTTTCCATTTTAAGGTGAGTAAGGCAGCATGGGACTATAGTTAGCAATACTAGGTTGTCTATTTGAAATGTGCTGAGAGATTGTAAGTGTTCTTACCACATACAAAGGTAAGCGTGTGAAGAGATGGATGTTAACTAGCTTGACCATGGTAACCAGTTCACTATGTATACGTGTATCAAAACATCATGCTGTTTATACACACTTTTAATCTTCAGTAGGACCTGCCCCCATCTTCCCTCGCGGTCACCAGGCCTACAACCAGGGTGACATCCAACAAAGCCGTTGCCTGGGAGAAAAGGGCCACACACCCCGTGGAGCTGCGGGGTGTAGCCAGCCAGTTTCAGCAGCCAGGGGAGGCTGTGAAGTGCTGGGCTCTGAGGGCCCTTGTCAAGGGAGCTGGCTGAGGAAAAATGTGTCCATTTGGGAGTACCCCCGAGCACAGGATTTGGCAGGAATTGGGTGATGATGCACATGTACTAACAGGAGGCCCTTACCAAGTAAGGGAGAAGTACCATAACTGCCAAGGGACCGCAGAGGAGGGGCTAGGACCCCTCTTCCCCCCCCACACACAGCAGAAGCATGGGGAGCGTGCTGGTCAGAAGGGTGCCGACAGCAGCACCAGGCGGCCCCATGGTTGCCCCCTTCAGTACACCAGGGCTGTTTGAAGCAACGATTGGCAGGGAAGCAATCACCCTGGCAAGGGGAAGACAGAGTTCCAAAGTGAGAAGCTTCACGGAGGTATCAGAAACCAGGTGGCCTTAGTGACTATGGTAAATGGCAAGGCTGGAGGGGCGGCCATGGGGCCTGGTCAGCAAAGTCACAGAATTGAGAACAGGGCCCTGCTTCACTAGGCACAAAATGCAGAGCCAACAAGGGCACTGGTGAGCTTATCCCATGAGAAGAAACCAAGAAAGGATGACTGGATGCTAAGGGCAGCTGCACCCCCACTGGAATTCAGTATGCCATGCTGGACGGATCCAAATTACACCCTAGTGGCATAAAAATTATTTTGATGGCTGGGCACGGTGGCTCACGCCTGTAATCCCAGCACTTTGGGAGGCCGGAGCAGGCAGATCACCTGAGGTCAGGAGTTCTAGACCAGCCTGGCCAACATGGCGAAACCCCGTCTCTACTAAAAAATGCAAAAATTAGCTGGGCGTGGTGGTGTGCACCTGTAATCCCACCTACTTGGGAGATTGAGGCAGGAGAATCACTTGAACCCAGGAGGTGGAGGCTGCAGTGAGCTGAGATTGTGCCACTGCTCTCCAGCCTGGGTGGCAGAGCAAGACCTTGTCTCAAAACAAACAACAAAAACAACAAAAAAATTATTCTGACATTTGCTATCCAACAGACTCAAAAACAGCTTTTTCAGAGCCTCTCTTATCTGACCAGGGGCAGAAACTTCGGAAAGAGAGGTGCCAAAATCCCCTCTGGGGCAGACTTCCTGCCCAAAGGCACCCAGAGAAGTCCATGTGCATCTACAGACACATGTCACCACGTACCTTTACCCGTTCCGCAGCCACACATCGCCACATACCTTCTACCCCGTTCTACAGACACACGTCACCACGTACCTTTACCCGTTCAGCAGCCACACATCGCCACATACCTTCTACCCCGTTCTACAGACACACGTCCCCACGTACCTTTACCCGTTCCGCAGCCACACATCACCATGTACGTTCTACCCCGTTCTACAGACACACGTCACCACGTACCTTCTACCCATTCTGCAGTCACACATCGCCATGTACCTTCTACCCATTCAGCAGCCACACATCACCACGTACCTTCTACCCTGTTCTACAGTCACACATCACCATGCGCCTTCTACCCATTCAGCAGCCACACATCACCACGTACCTTCTACCCTGTTCTACAGACACACGTCACCATGCGCCTTCTACCCATTCCGCAGCCACACATCACCATGTACCTTCTACCCTGTTCTACAGACACACGTTACCACGCACTTTCTACTCCGTTCTACAGACACATCACTACGCACTTTCTATCCCGTTCTATAGACACACATCATCACGCACTTTCTACCCATTCCACAGCCACACATCGTCACATACCTTCTACCCTGTTCTACAGACACACATCACCACACACTTTCTACCCCATTCTACAGACATGTCACCACGCACTTCTACCCCGTTCTACAGACACACATCATCACGTACTTTCTACCCATTCTACAAACACGTCACCACATACTTTCTACCCATTTCTACAGACACACGTCACCACACACTTCCTACCTGTTCTACAGACACACATCATCACGCACTTTCTACCCGTTCTACAGACACACATCACCACGCACGTTCTACAGACACACATCATCACGTACTTTCTACCAGTTCTACAGACACACATCATCACGTACTTTCTACCAGTTCTACAGACACACATCATCACGCACTTTCTACTGGTTCTACAGACACACATCATCACGCACTTTCTACCAGTTCTACAGACACACGTCATCACGCACTTTCTACCCGTTGTACAGACACGTCATCACGCACTTTCTACCCGTTCTACAGACACACGTCATCACGCACTTTCTACCCGTTCTAGAGACACACGTCATCACGCACTTTCTACCCGTTCTAGAGACACACGTCATCACGCACTTTCTACCCGTTCTACAGACACACGTCATCACGCACTTTCTACCCGTTCTACAGACACACGTCATCACGCACTTTCTACCCGTTCTACAGACACACGTCATCACGCACTTTCTACCCGTTCTACAGACACACGTCATCACGCACTTTCTACCCGTTCTACAGACACACGTCATCACGCACTTTCTACCCGTTCTACAGACACACGTCATCAAGCACTTTCTACCCGTTCTACAGACACACGTCATCACGCACTTTCTACCCGTTCTACAGACACACGTCATCACGCACTTTCTACCCGTTCTACAGACACATGTCATCACGCACTTTCTACCCCGTTCTACAGACACACGTCATCATGCAGTTTCTACCCATTCTGTAGCCACACGTTCGCCACATACCTTCTACCCGTTCTACAGACACACGTCACCACGCACTTTCTACCCTGTTCTATAGACACACATTGTCACGCACTTTCTACTCCATTCTCAAGACACACATCATCACACACTTTCTAGCCGTTCTGCAGACACACTTCGCTACACACTTTCTACTCGGTTTAGCTCCCTTCGGTTCTGCTCCCATATGAGCCTATCTGCCTTTCCTGAGGAAACTGATTCGTCCTTCCCATACAAGCTTCTTCTCTCCCTGCTTCCCTGCTGACGCAGGGTGTATGAGTCCCTGTTTCTAGATACTCAGCAAAGCCACTGCTTCTGTGCCCACCATATGCGTATGAAGAGCTATGAGTCTGTTTGTGTCCGTATTTCCTCCCAACAATGCCCAGTCTCTGGGACCAGCAACACTAAGGTGAGCATGCATGGCAATGGTTCCCCAGTCATTCCCAAAGGGACCACCAGCTACGTTCCCAGATGAGTATGCACTGGGAAAGGGAGGGGACATCACATCCCATGGCCTACAAGTATCAGTGGAGGGAGAACCTGCCACAGGAGTCTCTGGCAAGTCAGGTGGGAGAGCACAACCAAGATCCTGGGACTCTAGAGCCACAGAGAATCACGCAACATTAACAACAGCCCGATGTGCACAGGGCACTGCACGCCTGCTGACGGTGTGTTCAGAACTGCCCATCACAAGCTGGGTTCTGCCACCCACTCACTCCAGGGCATAAGGCCGAGTGCACCCACAAGACGGAGTTGTGCCTTGGGACCGAGCCTGCACAGGAGCAGGGGCATGAGCTGCAGGCATACAGAGCCCAGACCCTCGTGAGCTATCACCAGGGCACCAGCAGCCCACCAAGCTCCTCTCTACAGCCACACAAGGGTCCCTGACGACCACAGATGGAAAAGGGGAAAGCCTGGGCACGGTTAACAGTGGGTCAACTGGGAATGCAGACAAACTCTGCCATCAGCCACTCTCAGGCCAGGACAACAGACACGCACATGAAGCAGCTAGAGGTAGGCAGGTATGGAGACTAAGAGCACGGACTACCACCTGCCAAGACCAGTGCTGACTCCTAATATGGCCTGTCCTGGAGAAGACCAACCAATCACTTGGCAGCAAGGTAACTACAACAGACCCCTTGCAGCCTGGAAGGGCCAGCAGTTCACTTTTCCAAGAGCAGACCTGCATTCTGCATCTGAGTGTTGGCCTCTCCTGGCCATAGGGCTTCAGCAGGCACCACTACCCAACAGTTGGCAGTAGGACCCACTGCACAGGGACCCACGTAATACTGTATCAGACCAGGGAAAGTCCCCAACCTCAGAGGTGCAGAGCGGGCCCATGACTATGAGGTCCCCCTCCCCTGCTATGTCTGATCCCAGAGTGAACTGGAGCTACAGCTGCTTCCTAGCATTCCTGACTCCTCATTCCTAAGGACCAGCAGGCAAGAAGAGGAGCCCCGCAAGAAGAAGGGGGCTCCAGCCACGACTCACAATGGGGTCTGATGGGAAGAGGCCTTTCCCACCAGGCAGAACAGGCGAAACCACCTCATAAGCAGCAGGAAAAACAAGACTTCCTTCTTGAGCTGGACAGTATCATGAAAAGTGTGAAGAAAGGCAGGAGAAAGGTGGCTGGCAAGATCAAACAGCTCCAATCTGCAGCTCCCAGCAAGATCAACACAGAAGGCTGGTGATTTCTACATTTCCTACTGAGGTACCCAGCTCCTTTCACTGGGGCTGATTAGACAGTGGGTGCAGCCCACAGAAGGCAAGCTGAAGCATGGTGGGGAATCGCCTCACCCAGGAAACACAATGGGTTGGGGAACTCCCTCTTCCAGCCAAGGGAAGCCGTAAGGAATGGTGCATTCTGGTCCAAATACTACGCTTTTCCCACAGTCTTCGCAACCCGCAGACCAGGAGATTCCCTCGGGTGCCTACACCACCGGGGGCCCTGGGTTTCCAGCACAAAACTGGGCAACCATTTGGGCAAACACAGAGCTAGTTGCGGGAGTTTTTTTTCATACCCCAGTGGTGCCTGGAACACCAGCGAGGCAGAACTGTTCACTCCCCTGGAAAGGGTGCGAAGTCAGGGAGCCAAGTGGTCTAGCTCAGTGGATCCAACCCCCACAGAGCCCAGCAAGCTAAGATCCACTGGCTTGAAATTCTCGCTGCAGCACAGTAGTCTGAAGTTGACCTGGGGTGCTCAAGCTTGGTGGGAGGAGGGAGGTCCGCCATTACTGAGGCTTGAGTAAGCGGGTTTTTCCCTCACAGTGTAAACAAAGACGCCAGGAAGTTCAAACTGGGTGGAGCCCTCCAGAGCTGGGCAAAGCCGCTGTAGCCAGACTGCCTCTCTAGATTCCTCCTCTCTGAGCAGGGCATCTCTGAAAGAAAGGTATTAGCCCTAGTCAGGCGCTTATACATAAAACTCCCATCTCCCTGGGACAGAGCACCTAGGGGAAGGGGTGGCTATGGGTGTAGCCTCAGCAGACTTAAACATCACCGCCTCCTTGCTCTGAAGAGAGCAGTGGCTCTCCCGGCACAGCGCTCGAGCTCTGCTAAGGGACAGACTGCCTCAAGTAGGTCCCTGACCCCCGTGCCTCCTGACTGGGAGACACCTCCTAGCAGGGGTCAACAGACACCTCATAAAGGAGAGCTCCGGTTGACATCCGGAGGGTGCCCTTCTGGGACAAAGCTTCCAGAAGAAGGAACAGGCAGCAATTTTTGCTGTTCTGCAACCTCTGCTGGTGATATCCAGGCAAACAGGGTTTGGGGTGGACCTCCAGCAAACTCCAGCAGACCTGCAGCAGAGGGACCTGGCTTTTAGAAGGAAAACTAACAAACAGAAAGGAACAACATCAACATCAACAAAAAGGACGTCCACACAAAAACCCCATCCAAAGGTCACCAACATCAAAAACCAAAGGCAGATAAATCCACGAAGATGAGGAATAACCAGTGTAAAAAGGCTGAAAATTCCAAAAACCAGAATGCCTCCTCTCCTCCAAAGCATCACAACTCCTTGCCAGTAAGGGAACAAAGCTGGACGAAGAATGTGTTTGACAAATTGACAGAAGTAGGCTTCAGAAGGTGGGTAATAACAAATTCCTCTGAGCTAAAGGACCATGTTCTAACTTAATGCAAGGAAGCTAAGAACCCTGAAAAAAGGTTAGAGGAATTGCTAACTAGAATAACCAGTTTAGAGAAGAACACAAATGACCTGACGGAGCTGAAAAACACAGCACAAGAACTTCATGAAATATACACAAGTATCAATAGCCGAATCGATCAAGCGGAAGAAAAGATATCAGAGACTGAAGATGAACTTAATGAAATAAGGCATGAAGACAAGATTAGAGAAAAAAAGAATGAAAAGGAACAAACAAAGCCTCCGAGAAATATGGGACTATGTGAAAAGACCAAACCTACGTTTGACTGATGTACCTGAAAGTGATGGGGAGAATGGAACCAAGTTGAAAAACAAACTTCAGGATATTATCCAGGAGAACTTCCCCAACCTAGCAAGACAGGCCAACATTCAAATTCAGGAAATACGGAGAACACCACAGATACTCCACGAGAAGAGCCACCCCAAGACACAATCGTCAGATTTACCAAGGTTGAAACGAAGGAAAAAATGTTAAGTGCAGCCAGAGAGAAAGGTCAGGTTACCCACAAAGGGAAGCCCATCAAACTAACAGCAAATCTCTCTGCAGATACCCTGAAAGCCAGAAGAGAGTGAGGGCCAATATTCCAACATTCTTAAAGAAAAGAATTTTCAATCCAGAATTTCATATCCAGCCAAACTAAGCTTCATAAGCGAAGGACAAATAAAATCCTTTACAGACAAGCAAATGTTGAGAGATTTTGTCACCACCAGGCCTTACAAGAGCTCCTGAAGGAAGCACTAAACATGGAAAGGAAAAACCGGTACCAGCCACTGCAAAAAGATACCAAATTGTAAAGACCATCAACACCATCTATGAAGAAACTGCATAAACTAACGGGCAAAATAACCAGCTAGCATCATAATGACAGGATCAAATTCACACATAACAATATTAACCTTAAATGTAAATGGGCTAAATGCCCCCAGTTAAAAGACACAGACTGGGCCGGGTGTGGTGGCTTGCACCTGTAATCCCAGCACCTTGGAAGGCCGTGGCAGGTGAATTACCTGAGGTCGGGAGTTTGAGACCAGCCTGACCAACATGGAGAAACCCCATCTCTACTAAAAATACAAAATTAGCCGGGTGTGGTGGCGCAGGCCTGTAATCCCAGCTACTCGGGAAGCTGAGGCAGGAGAATCACTTGAACCCGGGAGGCGGAGGCTACAGTGAGCCAAGACCACGCCACTGCACTCCAGCCTGGGCAACAAGAGCAAAACTCCATCTCAAAATAAACAAATAAATAAAAAGACGGACTGCAAATTGGATAAAGAGTCAAGACCCATCAGTGTGCTGTATTCAGGAAACCCATCTCATGTACAAAGACACACACAGACTCAAAATAAAGGGATGGAGGAATATTTACCAAGCAAATGGAAAGCAAAAAAGAGGCAGGGGGTGCAATCCTAGCCTCTGATAAAACAGACTTTAAACCAACAAAGATCAAAAAAGACAAAGAAAGGCATTACATAATGGTAAAGGGATCAATGCAATAAGAAAAGCTGGCTGGGCGCGGTGGCTCATGCCTGTAATCCCAGCACTTTGGGAGGCCGAGACAGGTGGATCACAAGGTCAGGAGATCGAGACCATCCTGGCTAACATGGTGAAACCCCGTCTCTACTAAAAAACACAAAAAAAAATTGGCCGGGTGTGGTGGCGGGCACCTGTAGTCCCAGCTACTCGGGAGGCTGAGGCAGGACAATGGCGTGAACCTGGGAGGCGGAGCTTGCAGTGAGCCAAGATCGCGGTGCCACTGCTCTCCAGCCTGGGCAGCAGAGCAAGACTCCGCCTCAAGAAAAAAAAAAAAAAAAAAGAGCTAACTATCCTAAATATATATGCACCCAATAGAGGAGCACCCAGATTCATAAAGCAAGCTCTTAGAGACCTACAAAGAGACTTAGACTGCCAGACAATAATAGTGGGAGACTTTAACACCCCACTGTCAATATTAGACAGATGGAGACAGAAAATTAACAACAATATTCAGGACTTGAATTCAGCTCTGGACCAAGCAGACCTAATAGACATCAACAGAACTCTCCATCCCAAATCAACAGAATATACATTCTTCTCAGCACCACGTAGCACTTATTCTAAAATTGACCACATAATTGGAAGTAAAACACTCCTCAGCAAATGCCAAAGAACGGAAATCATAACAAACAGTCTCTCAGACCACAGTGCAATCAAATTAGACCTCAGGATGAAGAAACTCACTCAAAACCGCACAACTACATGGAAACTGAACAACCTGCTCCTGAATGACTACTGGGTAAATTACAAAATTAAGGCAGAAATAAAGAAGTTCTTTGAAACAAACGGGAACAAAGAGATAACATACCAGAATCTCTGGGACACAGCTCAAGCAGTGTTTAGAGGGAAATTTACAGCACTAAATGCCCATATCAGAAAGCTGGAAAGATCTGAAATCGATGCTCAAGAACCAGAGAAGCAAGAGTAAAGAAATTCAAAAGCTAACAGAAGACAAGAAATAACTAGGATCAGAGCAGAATTGAAGGAGATAAAGACATGAAAAACCCTTCAAAAAAAGCAATGAATCCAGGAGCTGGTTTTTTGAAACGATTAACAAACTAGACTGCTAGCCACACTAATAAAGAAGAAAAGAGAGAAGAATCAAATAGACACAATAAAAAATGATAAAGGGGATATCATCATTGATCCCACAGAAATACAAACTACCATCAGAGAATACTATAAACAACTCAGTGCAAATAAACTAGAAAATCTAGAAGAAACAGACAAATTCCAGGACACACATACCCTCCCAAGACTAAACCAGGAAAAAGTCAAATCCCTGAATAGACCAATAACAAGTTCTGAAATTAGGGCAGTAATTAACAGCCTCCCAACCGAAAAAAGCCCAGGAACAGACGGATTCACAGCCGAATTCTACCAGAGGTACAAAGAGGAGCTGGTACCATTCCTTCTGAAACTATTCCAAATAATAGAAAAAGAGGGACTCCTCCCTACCTCATTTTATGAGGCCAGCATCATCCTGATACCAAAACCCAGCAGAGACACAACAAAAAACATTTCAGGCCAGTATCCTTGATGAACATCAATGTGAAAATCCTCAATAAAATACTGGCAAACTGAATCCAGCAGCACATCAAAAAGCTTATCCACCACGATCAAGTCAGCTTCATCCCTGGGATGCAAGGCTGGTTCAACATACGCAAATCAATAAATGTAATCCATCACATAAACACAGCCAATGACAAAAAACCACATGATTATCTCAATAGATTCAGAAAAGGCCTTTGATAAAATTCAACACCCCTTCATACTAAAAACTCTCAATAAACTAGGTATTGATGGAACGTATCTCAAAATAATAAGAGCTATTTATGACAAACCGACAGCCAATATCATACTGAATGGGCAAAAGCTGGAAGTATTCCTGTTGAAAACCGGTACAAGACAAGGATGCCCTCTCTCACCACTCCTATTCAACATAGTATTGGAAGTTCTGGCCAGGGCAATCAGGCAAGAGAAAGAAATAAAGGGTATTCAAATAGGAAGACAGGAAGTCGAATTGTGTCTGTTTGCAGATGACATGATCGTATATTTAGAAAACCCCATTGTCTCAACCCAAAATCTTCTTAAGCTGATAAGCAACTTCAGCAAGTCTCAGGATACAAAATCAATGTGCAAAAATCACAAGCATTCCTATACACCAATAACAGATGAACAGAGAGCCAAATCATGAGTGAACTCTCATTCACAACTGCTACAAAGAAAATAAAATACCTAGGAATCCAACTTACAAGGGATATGAAGGACCTCTTCAAGGAGAACTACAAACCACTGCTCAAGGAAATAAGAGAGGAAACAAACAAATGGAAAAATATTCCATGCTCATGGATAGGAAGAATCAATATTGTGAAAATGGCCATACTTCCCAAAGTAATTTATAGATTCAATGCTATCCCCATCAAGCTACCACTGACTTTCTTCACAAAATTTAAAAAAACTACTTTAAATTTCATATGGAACCAAAAAAGACACCTCATAGCCAAGACAACCTAAGCAAAAAAAAAAAAAAAAAAAAAAAAAAAACCAAGCTGGAGGCATCATGCTACCTGACTTCAAACTATACTACAAGGCTATAGTAATCAAAACAGCATGGTACTGGTACCAAAACAGATATATAGACCAATGGAACAGAACAGAGGCCTCAGAAATAATGCCACACACCTACAACCATCTGATCTTTGACAAATCTGACAAAAACAAGCAACGGGGAAAGGATTCCCTATTTAATAAATAGCACTGGGAAAACTGGCTAGCCATATGCGGAAACCTGAAACTGGATCCCTTCCTTACACCTTGTATAAAAATTAACTCAAGATGGATTAAAGACTTAATTAAACATAAGACCTAAAACCATAAAAAACCTAGAAGAAAACCTAGGCAATACCATTCAGGACACAGGCATGGGCAAAGACTTCAAGACTAAAAGAGCAAAAGCAATGGCAACAAAAGCCAAAATTGACAAATGGATTTAATTAAAATAAAGAGCTTCTGCACAGCAAAAGAAACTATCATCAGAGTGAACAGGCAACCTACAGAATGGGAGAAAATTTCTGCAATCTATCCAACTGACAAAGGGCTAATATCCAGAATCTACAAGGAACTTAAAACAAATTTCCCAAAAAAAAAAAAAAAAATCAAAAAGTGGGCAAAGGATTTGAATAGACACACTTCTCAAAAGAAGACATTTATGCAGCCAACAAACATGAGAAAAAGCTCATATCACTGGTCATTAGAGAAATGAAAATCAAAACCACAATGAGATACCATCTCACACCAGTTAGAATGACGATCATTAAAGTCAGGAAACAACAGGTGCTGGAGAGGATGTGGAGAAATAGGAACACTTTTACACTGTTGGTGGGAGTGTAAATTAGTTCAACCATTGTGGAAGACAGTGTGGCGATTCCTCAAGGATCTATAAACTGAAATACCATTTGACCCAGCAATCCCATTACTGGGTATATACCCAAAAGATTATAAATCATCCTACTATAGGCCGGGCACAGTGGCTCACAACTGTAATCCCAGCACTTTGGGAGGCTGAGGTGGGTGGATCATGAGGTCAAGAGATCGAGACCATCCTGGCTAACACAGTGAAACCCCGTCTCTACTAAAAAAAAACAAAAAAAAAAAAACAAAAAAATTAGCTGGGCATGGTGGCGGGCACCTGTAGTCCCAGCTACTCGGGAGGCTGAGGCAGGAGAATGGTGTGAACCTGGGAGGTGGAGCTTGCAGTGAGCTGAGACTGTGCCACTGCACTCCAGCCTGGGCGGCAGAGTGAGACTCCGTCTCAAAAAAAATAATAAAATAAAAAAAAATAAATCATCCTACTATAAAGACACATGCACACGTATGTTTACTGCAGCACTATCCACAATGGCAAAGACTTGGAACTAACCTAAAAGCCCATCTGGATAAAGAAAATGTGGTACATATACACCACAGAATACTATGCAGCCATAAAAAAAAAAGGATGAGTTCATGTCCTTTGCAGGGACTTGGATGAAGCTGGAAACCATCATTCTCAGCAAACTAACACAGGAACAGAAAACCAAACACTGCATGTTCTTACTCGTAAGTGGGAGTTGAACAATGAGAACACACAGACACAGGGAGTGGAACATCACACACCGGGGCCTGCTGGGGGGTGGGAGGGCTAGGAGAGGGAGAGCATTAGGAAAAATACCTAATGTAGATGATGGGTTGATGACTGCAGCAAACCGCCATGGCACGTGTATACCTATGTAACAAACCTGCAGGTTCTGCACAAGTATCCCAGAACAGGGAAGGGGAGGGGAGTGGGGGGAAGGGGGCAGGAAAGAGGAAGGGGAGGGGGAGGGGGAGGGGGAGGGGGAGAAGAAGTGAAGGGAAGGGAAGCCAGAAAGGACTGGGCAGTGGAGAGGGTGCTGCAGTCATGAAGGCATCAAACAAGGAAAGCCTATTCTACCTTAAATGAAAGAAGAATAGAAACGAATCTGAAAACAAGAGTTAGCAATAGCCTTGACTTAGGGCTAACCTCAATTAAAATGAAGGAAGCAAGTTTAACAGCACCACAGTGTTTCTGGCTATAAGATGGAGTAGTTACCACAGAAGAAGAGTTGGGAAGGAAAGTAAGTCCAGGGATGAAAAATTAGTTCAAGGTCATCCATGAGGAAGTGAGGTGACTTAAGAACATTCTAACAGCAAGGTAACCCAGTTCTAAGCTTTTTGTCTTTACTCTTTCTTATGGTAAAATAGTGCATGCACACACAGAGAGACAGAGAGAGAAACTGCATAAAACATACATAGAGCTTAATAAATAATTATAAAGCAAAATCCAGGTAACCACCACTCGGGTCCAGAAGACAAAGTCACCAGTCTGCCAGGAGCACCCAACGTGCCCAGTGAACCACTGCCTTTTACCCCCCAACACACACACACGCACACGCATGCACACACACACACATGCACACACATACACACCCCCTGGAAAACACAGTGGAGCTCTGCCTGCTCTCCAGCCTGTCCATGTGATTCTGTGCCTTCATTATCAGGAGAATCTTCCTTGTAGCTGCTCATGGCTGTGGCTCACACACGCCCAGTGCTGCACAGCATCTTGTGGCATGGACACAGAACACTGCACCCCTCTGACTGCAGAGGCACATCTGGGAGCTTCTTTTTAGCTGTTATGAGCAGAGCTGCTCTGAGCATCCTTTCCCTGTGTCCTGATGCACAAGCACCAAGTTTCCCTGAGGATACACCACAGGAATGGGCTTGCTGAGCCAAAGGGCAGGCAACCCACAGGACTGGGTAACACTGAAAGTTTCGGAGGCTGCTCCAAGTAAAACAGTGACTCCAAGTAACACTCTTGCCAGCAGTGGTGAAAGGTGCACTCTCAGACACTACCCCACACCTGGTCCAAATAGTTCATCAAAATCACTTAGCCTTTCCCCACACTCTCACGCCCGTCCCTGGGATTCTGACTCCACAGGGCAAGGCAACTGTACAGAGCTCTTCCAAGAACTCTGCTGTGCGAGAACCATGGAACCACTGGAGAGTGCTTTCTGATACTCTATCGAGGCTCTCAAGGAAACCACTGCCAACCTGGGGAATGTCTGTCACTCACCGTCTTTCAGCTCCTGAACATCCCTGGGCTGAACAAAATCTGGCTTGACATTCTCGAACCACCAAAAAAGCTCCGCAATAAAAACCATAACATTCGGCTAAAAGACAAAAACAAAAAACCAAAGTATGATAAGCAGTTTATTCACACATGGTTTTAAAACTGCATGCCAAATAATTCATTATTACCTTTAACACTAAGGGCGCATACAGCATATCTTCCAAGGTGAGATAAAAACATTTATTAAGATATTCATTGGAGAATTCTCTCAGAAGCCGAATATTATACAGGCTGTCGGCCATCGACGTTACCTCCTTTAAGCATATATCTAATAGACAAAAAGAAAATCACAATTTATTGTAAAGGTATTCTGCTTCAAGAGAAAGAGAGAGACAAGCATTCTAAACTGAAAACCATTTTACATAAAGGTAGTAATGAAGGTAATGACATTGAGAGATGTAGAGAGTATAGGATGTACAAGTAACACTAAGTATAAAAAGAAAACACTCAAGACAACTCCAGGAACCTCTCAAGTCTGAATTTGATGGTGAACATCCAGAAAGCATAACAGAAATCACTCAGATCTCAAGAGCGGGCTTCCAAAACAAACAGCAACAATCACCTTTCACTTTACAGCAGAGCCCTGCTGCATGTAGTGAGTAAATGTTGAGCCGAGTTTCTTTTGCCCATCAGAAACCCTCTGCACAAGGTTTCCGTGCTTGTAAAGGGCAGGGGGAAGGGAAATGAATAAAACGTAAAGCATCAGGCTCATCCACGCCCACTCAGTGATAACACAGGAATGTGACTAATCACAAAGATCAAGTGATAATGCATAGACCAAGTCTCCTTCCATGAAGAGGTGGAGACTGGTGGCTATAGCATCTGCAGGGCAACTTTCCACTGCACACGACTTTGCAGACCCTCCACGGAGGAAGCACCAGTATGGGCAACAAGTCACAGGACCAAAGAGCAGGCTCCTCCCCAGTCTAGGCACCCTGGTGTGGAGTGGGGGCGGCCCTCAGACAAAGAGCCCTGCAGAGAACACGGTGCAGCTCAGGACTCCGTGAGAACTGACTTGACTTTATTTTGCTTGTAAATATACACATAGTGAAAAAAGAGAATTTCAGAAATAACTTTTTACATAAATTTTATTTCTAAGGAAAAAACCATTTTCGAGGGTTTAGAGGTACGTACAAACTGGAGCCACAGCATCCAGAGTCGTTCATGAATTGTCCTCCAGTCACCTAAGCAGCATTCATTCTCAAAAGAAACCTTTAAAGCTGAGGAACTGCGCACACTTACACTGCTAAGGATGTTTCCTTTTGTACAGTTCTGACCATCAAATGTTAACATCTTATGGGCTTCAGATGTTTTTGTTTGTTTTTTTTGTTTTTTTTGTTTTTTTTTACAAATAAAACAGCCGAAGTCATCTCCATCTCCAAAGGGAACCCTTCCCACTCCTCCTGAGTATTCTACACACTGCATCCACAAGTAACACAAACAGTGTTGTCTCAGCCTTGAGAAACTTACATTCATGGTATCAAGCTATGCCTCATTTTAGCAGCCAGTTTTCCCCCAAAACTCAGTATGATGTTTCCAAACAGATCTATGTTGATATGGAGAGATTTCTGTCACTCATCTTGATCGCTATGTGGTCCTCCACGATTTCTCACAATTATGACAAGTGCTGCCATCACAAAGCTTGCGTGTGCTGTCTATGCGTGTACAGACGGGTGTTGCCCAGGCATACTCTGAGAGGGGACTCGCTGGGCCACGAGCTAGGCACGCCCTCCTGTGTCACCTGGCAATGCCCTTCTGCCTGGTTGTGCCTAGCTCGTCCCACCCACGGCACTCCAGAGCTTGCTCCTTCCCACCTGCACCGCAGCATTACCGACCTGTCCATGTCTGCCAGGCGGAGGGGTGTGAACACCACCTTCTCAAAGAGCATGCCTCTGATGACTGGTGTGGTTTTACTTTTTCATGGTTACTGGCCATGAAGGGTCCTATCCTGTGGACCCTGTCCATATCTGCCTTGGGCTGTGCATCTTTTTCTTACCGATTCTAGAATTCTTTCTGGACTGTGGTTACAAAAGGACTGGATGACAGTCCTTCATCAGGTCACGTGTGCTGCAAATATTTTCAATGGGTACAGTTTATCGTTTCATTTTGTTTATGATGTGCTTTTGTCACAGGAAAGTTTTACATTTTAATATGGTTACATTTAACAATCTTTTCTATTTGTGCTTTTTATAATTTTGGCAATCCATCTCTACACGAACATCATAAAAGTATTTTCCTTTATCTTCTCAAAATTCTTAAATTTTACTTTTCAGGTTTGCATCTTTACTCGGAGGAAGGGGTATTTCTGGCCCAGGTGGGGTGGGGTTTTACGGCACTTTCCCATAGAGATGTCAATGCCGCCATGTTCTTGACCAGCCAGTGCGGCTCCCTCGGTGAGGCCACCGCAAAGGCACCAAATTCCCTGCAAAGCAGCTCTTTTCTCGGTTCTACATGTGGTTTATTCATCTGGTCCATGTGACTGTCCCGGAACCAAAACCACACTGTTTTTGGTAATGCAAAGTTAAGCAAAATTTGGTATTTGTAGGGCACATACCCCACACATTCCTACTCTTCAAAACTACTCAGCTAAAATCTGGGACAATTTAAGCAACAAAATACATAATGAAAGTAATGAATTATGACCTATTGAATAAAGTAAGATCCATGAGGTCATCCAGATATAAACAAACACATGAATAAAGAAGCACGCAAGTGGGGCAAACGCTGACAAGATGGGAAGATGCACTGAAGCTGGAAGCCATCCACGGGTGGAGAGACCAGCAGGTGAGAGTCTGATGAGAAACGTGGTATTCACAGTCCAAAGCCTCGCCCCACAAATTACTAATGCATTCTAAAGCAAAAACAGCAAGCTTAGAAGTGGGGAAGGCCAGCACATGCCACCTGCACCAAGAGGTGAAGCTGGAGTCACCAACACGGAGATGTCCCAGTACCTTGCCCCTGAGGTGACACGCTGGGAGGACACACTGCAAGGAAACTCCAGAAAAAACACACCAAGGGCCACTACTCACAACCTTACTCTTCGAAAACATCAAGAGTCAAGACAGGTAAAGGCTGGAAATGACTCCAGATGAAGGGAAACTATGAGGGGACGCTAGGCCAAGCAGGTGCTCCTGGGTAGCTGAGCGAGTCTGGACCAGGCTGGGGATCTGTGTGCCAACGTTAGCTTTCCCAACTTTTGCTGTGTTACTCTCAAATGGTTGAAAGAGACACAGAAATAACACAATCCAAGAGAATTTCTGCATTGCCTTGTTAATATCTGTGAAGACAAAAGTATTTACTGGACTGGCGGCAAGTTTACAGAACAATCTGGAGAAATCACAAGTTTTAATACTGACTGGGGATCTAAGAACACTTGTTTCAGTCTTCTCCCAAGAGAAATAGAAAAGCATATGGATTTTCTTCGCCTCTTTTCTGCTGCACTTACTCCCAAATGCCTCCCAGTTCTCACATGACAAGAGAATGCTCATAGGGAGTGGGCACTGCAGTGCAGGGCAGGGGCACAGGGCAGCCCTGGCTACGGCTCCCGCTACCTTCCTCCTGCCAGGCTCAGAGAACCCGCTCCATCAGGACACGAAGGCGCCGCTGCTCCTGGGCCTTCACTGGAACTGCACCTGCCACAGGTGGGGTCAACAGCCTATGAGGTCCAATCGAGTCCCTATGAGGCCCAGAGCCACCATCAGAAGGGGGCAGTGACTGCCCACAGTGATTCCCTGCTCCTACTGAGATGACCATAGAGAATCTGTTCAATTTGTGCTAAAATTTTGCATAGGATTTTCAATCTATACTAACACGGAAAGCCAGCCTAGAATTTCCTCTCATAGCCTACTCAGTGTCAGGGAATAATCCCCTCTTTTGGGCCACTCCATCTTTTCCTATTATCTGGGACACTTGACATAACACAGGAGCTGACAATCCCTTGAGAGTCTGGTGAAATGCCCCAGGAAGAAGTTGGTCCCTGTGGATGTATTTGTTGACTCCTGAGTCCGTTTCCTTTGTAGTTATGGGTCTATTTAGACTGCCCACCACTTTTGGCTTCAAAGAAGATTGCCCATTTTGTCTAACATTTCAAACACATATGGCACACAAATATTCTCAGTATTTTTATTTTAGTAGCTGCTATACCTGAATTCTTGATCAATCTTTCCAGATTATCTATTTTATTAATTCTTTAAAACAATAAGCTTTTAGTTTTACATATTCTCTAGAACTTTGGAATTTTTCTACTTTATCCACTTTTTGCTGTTAAATTTGCCAAAACTTTTTTTTTTTTTTGAGAGCAGGTCTCACTCTGTCATCTGGAGTGCAGTGGCACAATCACAGCTCACTGTGGCCTCAGCCTCCTGAGCTCAAGTGATCCTCCTGTCTCAGCCTCCTGAGTATCTGGGACTACAGGTGCACGTCACCAGGCCAAGCTAACTTTTTAATTTTTGGGGTCTCATTAGGTTGCCCAGGCTGGTCTTGAACTCCTGGGCTCAAATGATCCCCCCACCTCAGCCTCCCAAAGTGCTAGAATTACAGGCATGAGCTACCACACCCAGCAAATTTGCCAATTTTTGTTAACTTTTATTTTAGGTTTGGGAGGGTACACGTGAAGGCTTGTTACACAGGTAACCTCATGTCACAGGGGTTTGTTGTACAAATTATTTCATCACCCAGAAATTAAGTCCAGTACCCAACAGTTATCTTTTCTGCTCCTCTCCCTCCTCCCACCCTCCACCCTCAAGGAGACCCCAGTGTCTGTGTTTCCTTCTTTGCGTTCTTAAGTTCTTATCATTTAGCTCCCACTTTTTTTTTTTTTTTGAGATGGAGCTTCACTCTGTCACCCAGACTGGAGTGGAGCAGTGTGATCTCAGCTCACTGCAACCGCCACCTCCCGGGTTCAAGCAATTTTCCTGCCTCAGCCTCCCGAGTAGCTGAGACTACAGGCATGCACCACCACCCCCGGCTAATTTTTGTATTTTTAGTAGAGACGGATTTCACCATGTTGGCCAGGCTAGTCTCTTATTCCTGACCTCTGGTGATCCACCCACCTTGGCCTCCCAAAGGGCTGGGATTACAGGCGTGAGCCACTGCACCCGGCCTTAGCTCCCACTTGTTAAGTGAAAACATGCAGTATTTGGTTTTCTGTTCCTCTGTTAGTTTGCGAAGGATAATGGCTTCCAGCTCCATCCACATTCCTGCAAAAGACATGATCTCATTCTTTTCTATTGCTGCATGCCAAAATTTTAAAATTTTTATTTTACTTTTAAGAAGCTGGCTGGGCTCACGCCTGTAATCCCAGCACTTTTAGAGGCCAAGGCGGGCAGATCACCTGAGGTCAGGAGTTCGAGACCAGCCTGGCCAACATGGTGAAACTCAATCTCTACAAAAAATACTGAAAAATTGGCCAGGTGTGATGGTGCGTAACTGTAGTTCCAGCTACTTGGGAGGCTGAGACACAAGAATTGCTTGAATCCAGGTGGTGGCAGAGGTTGCAGTGAGCAGAGATTGGGCCACTGCACTCCAGCCTGGGCAACCAAGGGAGACTTCATCTCAATTTAAAAAAAAAAAAGAAAAAGGCCAGGCGCAGTGGCTCACGCCTGTAATCCCAGCACTTTGGGAGGCCAAGGTGGGCAGATCACGAGGTCAGGAGATCAAGACCATCCTGGCTAACATGGTGAAACCCTGTCTCTACTAAAAATACAAAAAATTAGCCGGGCGTGGTGGCGGGTGCCTGTGGTCCCAGCTACTCGGGAGGCTGAGGCAGGAGAATGGCGTGAACCTGGGAGGCGGAGCTTGCAGTGAGCCGAGATCGCACCACTGCACTCCAGCATAGGCGACAGAGTGAGACTCCGTCTCAAAAAAAAAAAAAAAAAAAAAAAGCCAAACTATTTGTTTTGAAAAGCTTAAGAGAAATAGGTCTCTGCCTATATTAGTCCATTTTCACACTGCTGATAAAGACACACCTGAGACTGGGCAATTTACAAAAGAAAGTGGTTTATTGGACTTACAGCTCCACATGGCTGGGGAGGCCTCACCATCATGGCAGAAGATGAAAAGCACGTGTCACATGGCGGCAGCAAGAGAGAGAATGAGCACCAAGCGAAATGGGTTTCCCCTTATTAAACCATCAGATCTCGTGAGATTTATTCACTACCACGAGAAACAGTATGGGGGAAACTACCCTGTGATTCAATTATCTCCCACCGGGTCCCTCCCACAGCACATGGGAATTATGGGAGTACAATTCAAGAAGAGATTTGGGTGGGGACACAGAGCCAAACCTTATCACTGCCCATTCCACTCCTTCTGCCTGTGGCCTTGGTAAGAGAACACGCAGCCCCATCCCCTACCCTATCACTAAGAGGCTACAGCCCACTGTCACAGCAGACAAGCACAGTGCAGGCGGTCCTGTGTGTGCCTCCCCAGCCTCTCTCCCCAGTGGCCACACAGCAGGATGTATGATTAAACCCAGACTGAGTCTCTGTACACCATAACTATGTAACCATCTTCCACAGATGGGCTACACAGTATCTCTACTTACACTCCTTGCACAACTCTTCATTTTTCCTGGATTTAATACTTGGTTATTCACCTATTCAGTTATTCACCTATGTTATTGCCTCTGAGCCGGACAGGCCAACTGCCTCCTCCTGGTCTGTGCCTTTGTCCCACGTTCCTGGCCCATCCATGGGAAGGCTGGCACTGTGGATTTCAGCCTGAGCCTCCCTCCACCTCCTCTTCAGGATGGTGTGCGTGGGCACGCTCCCCAGCACTGGGAAGGCACCTCCCAGTCATCCTCCTTCCAGGACTGTGGCTGAGGAATCTGGTGTCACTGGAGCTGCCTGCCTTGTGTGTAACCTGCTTGGTCTCTCCACAGTTATTTGGGATCTCCTCTTTCCCTGGGGTTCCGGAGCTCATCATGGTATGCTTTGCTATGGCCCTTCTTCAGGAATCCTGCTGGCCACCCAGTGGGTCCTTCCTACTTGCCACTCATGTCCTTGGGACATTTTTCTACATTTTGTGTTGACTAAGTTCTTTTCTCCTATTTTCTCTTCTCTTTCTTCGTAGACTGATCCTGATTTTTCTATCTTTTTTCCCTTATTTCCCATCTCTTTGCTTTTCTGGTTCTACTTTCTGGGAGATTTCTTCAACTCTGTCCTCTAGCAGTTCAGTGGCTCTCCCATCTTAGCAACCAAATATTTCCTTCCCAAGAACTGGTTTTTGGCGGCTCTTTAGAATTTGCCAGAGAATTCTAAACAAGCTGTAGCACTCCAACGGCTGTTCTGAGTCTGATGATTCTGTATATACTTATGTGCCACTATCTTGCAGACATCGTTTCCTAGAGTCCTGTTGTTGGTTCTGAGGTCCAAACCCTCTCACCTCTAACATTTTCTCCTGCTCACCTGCACCATCTCTGTTGATTTGGGTTCTCATTCAGGTCAGTGGCTTTCCTCAAATGTCAGGAATCTTTGGCTGCCGCTCCTAGTAAGGAGTGAGTCACTGTGAGTCTTTTTCCTGAGGCCGATTTCTGCAGAGAAGAATCCTTCCCTGTGTTGCATGTGGGGCAGGTCTTCATCATGGAGTCAAGCAAGAGAGACGGTGGCTTCTGGGGCAGGGTGCACCAGGAAGAGAACCAGTCTCACCTTCGGGTATGAAGAATTTTACACAAAAGCCATGATTTCAGTGTCACCTCATCCCTACCTGCACCTGGGGTCTGAGGCCAGAGCCTATCTGGCTCAGTTCTCCTGAAGTGTCCCGCATCTACTCAGGGCATGTGAGGAGAAAGGCATCAGAAGCAAAGCGAACTTGAGCTCTCATTGCTGGAGACCAGCTTTCAAGGAATCCACCCTCTGGGGACCAACTTTCAAGGAATCCACCCCCAGGCACTGCTGTCCACCAGCATCCTTGTTGCTCCATTCTGCTGTCCAGGGTCCTATAGGATGAGCCTCTTTGCTTCCCCAGCTTGACACCCACCCCTCCTCCACTTTGCTCTTTTTTTTTGTTTTTTTTTAAATTACTTCTCCATTAGAGGACTTGTTCAGAGTCCAGATATATCCTAGTTTCATCCAAAATGGAATCTGTAATTCAGTTCCTTATTCCCCTTGCTTGGGAGTGACTTCGGACTAACAGAAATGGATAGAAAACTGCCCTTCATTTCTCCTTCCTTCAATTTTTTTGGGGTTTACTTCTATGTTCTTTTTCTAATAACAAATACCTACTCAACACCAACTGGCCCCAGACACTATTTCAGATGACTGGGATACATCAGTGAGCAAAACAGGTAAAACCCTGCCCCTGCTGAGCTCACATTAGCAAGTCCCACTACTCTTTCCCCGATGATCCATGAAATATTTAAATGCCTTCTCTGGCTTCCAGGCACTCAATCTTTAAGATTTTAGAATAACTGTGCATTTGTCAGGGTTCTCCAGACAGACAGAACCAGTAGGACATACGAGAGGGGATTTAATCAGAGAAATTTGCTCATATAATCACAAAGACAGAGAAATCCCACGACAGGTCATCTGCACGCTAGTGCATCAGAGGTGGCAGCATGCCTGGGTCCAAGTCTGGAAGCCTCAGAGCCAGCAAAGCTGATGGTGCAGCCCCCAGTCCAAGGCCAAAGGCCTAAAATCCCCCAGGAAGCCATGGTGCAAGTCCCATAGTCTAAAACCCAAAAAACCTGGAGTCTGATGTCCAAGGACAGCGAGAGAAGGTGCCCCACACGGTAAGGGAGAGAGAGCAGAGAGGGAGAGTCCCCCTCTTCTGCCCACACTGAAGGCAGGTCTTCCTTTCTCAAGCCACTGACTCACACCCATCTCCCCTGGAAACACCCAGAAACAATGCTTCACCAGTCACCCAGGCATCTCTCAATCCAGTCAAATTCACACCTGAAATGAACCATCATTAATTCACAGGCAGGAGAAGAGGCTGCATCTTCTAGTTGGTGAGTTCTCACTTTACTGTACTATGGAGAATGTACTGATTCTTTGGGATCTTCTGCAGTCTGACCTGTGGCCTTAATTGACTGCACGTTCTATAAAGGCTCCCATGTTTGTCTTTACTGTCTGTAAGTGAGCAGATTCCACAGTGGCTGGTGCACTGGATGAAGCCTGAAGTCCTCTATGGACTTACTAAATTATCTGCTTTATCAATCAGTTTCTGTTACATAAGTCAGCAATGTGGCTCTGTCCATTTCTCCTTGTAACTCTGCCATTTTGTTTGTTTGTTTGAGACGGAGTCTCGCTCTGTCACCCAGGCTGGAGTGCAGTGGCACGATCTCGGATCACTGCAAGCTCCGCCTCCTGGGTTCACACCATTCTCCTGCCTCAGCCTCCCGAGTAGCTGAGACTACAGGTGCCCGCCAACACGTCCGGCTAATTTTTTGTGTTTTTAGTAGAGACGGGGTTTCACCATGTTGGCCAGGATGGTCTCAATCTCCTGACCTGGTGATCTACCCACCTCAGCCTCCCAAAGTGCTGCGATTACAGGGGTGAGCCACCGCACCTGGCCATAACTCTGCCATTTTTTAAAATCCATTTTGATGTTCTGCTCTTACATATAATGAGCTTCAGTACAGTCACACCTTCCTGTAAACTGTTCACATGATCATAATTGGCAATGACCCTGTATCCTTAGCAATTCACTCTGTCTTAAGATCCCCAACAGACATACAGGGCAGGCTGCACACAATGAAGGAAAAGTCAAATTTACGAACTAGAAAGTAGACTTCAGAAAGCATCCAGGGCCAGGTGTGGTGGCTCATGTATGGAATCCCAGCACTTTGGGAGGCCAAGGCAAGCAGATTGCTTGAACCCAGGAGTTCGAAACCAGCCCAGGCAACATAGCAAAACCCTATCTCCACACACACACACCACACACCACACACACACACACACACACACAAATACAAAAGTTAGCCAGGCATGGTCGTATGTGCCTGTAGTCCCAACTACTCAGGAGGTTGAGGTGGGATAATTACCTAAGCCTGAGAAGTCAAGAGAAGTCAAGGCTGCAGTGAACCATGATCAGAGTGAGACCTTGTCTCCATAAAAAATAAATAAATAAAATAAAAAGCATCCAGAACTCAACAGGGAGAATATAAGAGATGAACACATAAAAGAAGGTCCCATGGCCAGGCGCAGTGGCTCACACCTGTAATCCCAGCACTCTGGGAGGCCAAGGCAGGTGGATCACCTGAGGTCAGGAGTTCGAGACCGGCCTGGCCAACATGGTGAAACCCCATCTCTACTAAAAATACAAAAATTAGCTGGGTGCGGTGTCAGATGCCTGTAATCCCAGCTACTCGGGAGACTGAGGTGGGAGAATCGCTTGAACCTGGTTAGCAGAGGTTGCAGTGAGCCGAGATCATGCAGTTGCATTCCAGCCTGGGTGACAGAGCAAGACTCTGTCTCCAAAAAAAAAAAAAAAAAAAAAAAAAAAGCGTGCCAAGACAAGACCTGGAGGATGAAGAAAATCGCAGTACAGCTGAAGACCCCGACCCCTCCCCCATCTTCTTTAAGGTGTCTAGTTCTCTTTTTAATGTCCTTCATCATTTTAAATATCCTGTTATCTTTCACCCATGTCTTGGTGCCAAATCAGCTGCAGTTCCTGCTTTCCCTGCGTAGTTTCTGATTTTTCAAAGAGTTCGTCTTCCAGTAGGGGTTCTCCTCAGTGGGCAGCCAGCATGCCCTGGCTCATGGAAACGTCCCTGCACAGCCAAGCTGTGCTTTCTCCCTGCCAGGGTCCATGAGCTTCACTAGTCCTAGACTACTTGTTGCACTAACATTCAACTGGTATTCCCACGCCACATGGGTGAACACATCTCAACCTCCCTCTGATCCACCGTGTACCCAAGAGCTGCATTTCCTCCTTAAAGAGCTTCTCCTCCACATCCCCAGAGCCCAGGGCATCTGTCAGGCCTCCTCAGTTCACTCCTGGGCAGTAGATGGAGTTTTCTAGTCGTCTTCCCAAAAGGCCCCAGTCACAGCTCCTGACAGCACATAGGCCCAGGGCCAAACGAACATGGAGACCCAGGCCCAAGGGGCCCCAGGGCACCTACCTGTCCTCCACTCATGAGTTTTCACTCAATGACAGAGACCGTCTCCTGGTACCTGAGGCTCTCTCCTTCTTCCTTTTTTTTTCAAGATAGAGTCTCGCTCTGTTGCCCAGGCTGGAATTCTGTGGTGCAATCTCGGCTCACCGCAATGTCTGCCTCCCAGGCTCAGACAATTCTCCTGTCTCAGCCTCCCAAGTAGCTGGGACTACAGGCATGCGCCACCATGCCTGGCTAGTTTTTAGTAGAGACAGGGTTTCGCCATGTTGATCAGGCTGGTGTCTAACTCCTAACCTCAGGTGATCCACCGCCTCGGCCTCCCAAAGTGCTGGGATTACAGGCATGAGCCACCATGTCCAGCCTCTTCCTTTAAGTGCAGCTATATATTTGTGAAACTATTTTGTCTAAAAAACTATATTTTCTAGCATTTTTACGCTCAGTAGGAACAAGATCAATGTCAGCTCAATCCACCCAGCGCCTGAAGTCTGACACAAATGTTTCCATATTAGTTTGGGGGGCACCTCTTGGCCTTGTATCTGCCTACTTCAGAATGAATGGTCCTTAGCAAAACCTAAATCAGAATTCATGCTCCCCCGGCCCCTGTCCAGACACCCACTGTTGTGCTGGTGACAGTCATTCACTTTCTCTCTCCTCATTGTTAGGGTGTAAACACCTGGAGGGAGATACGCTGTCATCGGAATGTCCCCAACACCAAGCGTGTGGCAGTTGTTCATAAATGGTTCATAAACAGATTCAATTTTGCATTAATTTTCCCATCCTCAAACTAAGTTCTAAGTGATTTAAATCAATTGAGGAAGGATTTACAAAAGCTACCCATTCTGAGACATAGGTAAAGTCACAAATACTTTCACACATTACTCAAATACTTTCAAGTACAATTTCTCTCTCCCTCTCCACCACCCCCTGCTCACCCCGCCCCGGGCTAAGGTGATCCTCTCACCTTAGCCTCCCGAGTAGCTGGGACCACAGGCGTGCGCCACCACACCTGGCTAATTTCAAAGTGCAGTTTTGTCATGAGATAAAATGCAGGTTAAGTATGAGCACATCACCCCCCAATTTTTTCATCTATAGGCTAACATCCCAATTTACATTAAGGATTCCATTTTCTCTCTCTTTTTTTTTTTTATATGTGGATTAATGTACACTATAATTTTCTTTTAAGCCTTTTCAGGGAAGCATTCTCCACTCACCATCCAGTTTCATCTGCTCTGGGCAATAATAGTGAATCACAGCTAAGAGAGCAGCACCATCACTGCCGTCTCTCATCAAATCCTCCAACAACGGGAAGTAGGGTGACTGCCTAGCAGAAAGGTGCTCTCGTCGATAGCGGACCTGCAGTTGATAAAAGGAAAACGGTCTCTGCATGTGATGTCTCTTCACTACCATATATGTTACAGGCACACTGTTAGACCGAGAATTAACATAACGCCTAATAGACAACATGGAGAACAATTGCAATCATCTAGAAAAAGTTAGAAACGTCTGGATTACGTACTTTGCCTGGAACATATATGTCAAGATCCAAGGAGCTGGGCTTCATGGCTACACTGGGTAACAGCAACTACTTGCTAGCAATACCAGAGCCAGTCTACTCTAAACTGACCTGGAAGCAGAGGCTGCCACTAGTGCAGGCACACACGGGAAAGGAGACAGAACACACACCTACACTACCGAAAGCCGACGCACTAGACGCTAACGAGAAACAAGTTAAATGGTGAACATCCTGACGCTTAGAAGACCCAAGTTACTGTTACTTTTCTAAGTAATATCACTAGCCTCAGTCATTAAGAAAAACACAAAACAGCATTACCATTTAGTTTGAGAAATTTCAGAAGCCAGGTTAGATAAAATTTCTCATAACACAACCACCACCACCCTATTAACGGCACTGAAGCATCAGGAGACGAAATCCATGCAAGGTGCTCCAGAAGACAAGTGTCTGCTCAAGGATTCCATGTTTCTGCATTTAGAGGAAGCCACACGTGTGGCCTTCTGCGCTCCATCAAACCCTCAGATCTGCCCGTATCTGCATGTCAGCGTACAAGAGCACAGACACAGGCCACTGAGGGCAGGACACTCAGCCCCAGCCCCACTGCCAAACAGCCTGCAGTACACTCGTGTTTTCTGCATTAACAGCCACAATACAGCTTTAAAATATGGCATTTCTTGCCAACCACATTTTCTCCACAGGAGGAAAATACACGATACAAACTAGAGGAAGAAAACCCGCAATCTACAATAAAAAATGACTGATTTCTGAGAGTCATGCAGCTGAATCAACTTGAGGAGAAATTGTCTAAAATCAAGAATTTCAAGTTGTTATGTCAATAAGTACATCGTGTAGAATAATCAATACTGATGTTTAGCAAAAAACATTTGTAACACATTCTCTTAAACTTAGCAATAAGGCTTATTTTATGTCAGTAAAATCTGTTTCAGCACACACTTTAACTTGTTTCTCGGAGCCCATGGCACACTCTACAAAACGTGACCCGCCTCATACTGTACCACGCGTGCAAACTCCACAGGTTCCAGCATGCAGTGCACCACAGCATGCGCCAGGCCAGGCTTCCACACAGACAGCAGACACGTGAGGGGTGGCCACAGGCATGCGGGAAAGCACATGGTTTCTTGATTAAAGATGGATGGGGTGGGCTTAAGATCAGGTGAAACACTCCTGAACTATAAGAGTCCAGGAACTTGCATAGTTGCCTTGCAAATCGGGTGTTTTGACCCTCTAGGCTGTACAGTGTTGAGGTTAGACCTCTAAATCTGTCCGTCTTTCCCAGGCCTTTCTACACTTCTCCTCACTGACCTATTTACTGAACACTGGGGTCGGAAAGTTAGCGTTATGAACTATCTAATAAAAAAGCATTAAGGGACCCACCACTCTTGGTGACATGTTTCTGTTTTTATAAAACTCTCATGTGAAACCTCACTTCCTGGAGGACAGATGAAGTCTGTGAGCCCTTGACTAAATCACATAAGTGCTTTGATATTTAGCTCTTCAGTCTTCAGGATTCAAAAAGTTAAAAGATCTATATTGATTTAAAATGCTTTCCTCTTTCTTCTTATTAATATATTTCAAGAGAAGCAAAATGATCCGTGAGCTCTGCAGCAGAATCTACTGCTGCTCAAAGGAGCCCTGTATCCCAGCTTACTCCCACTGCTATCGCCTCGAGGACGGACTTCAAGGGAAAATAGGGGCCCAATAACGACACCGAAGGACACAGGCAGTTAATGGAGTACGCATAAAGCCCTCTGCAAGATCTGCATCCAAAAGTTCCCAAGAAAGGCACCACTGGCACCAAGTACTCTCCCCAGGGGCCTGGGTAACAAACTGGCTCCACTTCCAGAATGGGCCACCAGGTGGAGCACAACTAGGGTTGGAAAACCAAATGCTGTTTTCACCTTTCTTTCTTTGTGAAAATTCACACTTAACTCCAGAAAGCCTGTGGCCAGGCTGACCTAACTCAGACCCTTGCCTGGGAATAAGGAAATGCCCCTTCCCCACTCCATGCAGGCCGAGGCAGCAGGCGCGGCTGCAACACCCGAGGAGGAGAACAGAGGAATTTGACACGCTGGTGAGAGCCCCTCTCCACAGCCCTCTAGCCCTAGTCCACCAGGTGCATCACCCGCATACCCGGACCACCCAGCTGATGGCTCCTAACAGATGTCATGTTACATACCACAGTCAGGCAAGGTAACATCAGAAAGAACAAAATATACAGAGTAACTTGGGCAACTAGACCACTTCTCATTCCCTCTGTATCTATCACAAAAGAGAACGCCCTCTCATTACATGCATGTTGATCACTTAAAGAAGTAACTAGGAAACTGGGCAAAATGTAACTTAAGAGTTCCAAAGTGCCTTATTACAAGGCCTATTCGGCTCAGAATCAGGCCAATTCTTGTACTATATAAATAACTCCAAGGTGGGACATTTAAACAACAACAACAAAAAAAAACAGTTTTGGGTGCGAGCAATTTTTAATGGAAGCAAGTGATCGCGACAGGATGGCTCTGTAGATGGCAGCTGGCGGCTCGGGGTTCACTTACAGGCACTAACTTCCAATACCACTTGGAGGGAGACTGCTCAGGAAGCGAGAGAAGGAAGGCAGGAGAGGAGCATCAGCAGAGCAGGTCCACGTGTGGACGAAGTAACACACACTTCCCCACGGCGTTTACACGGCAGAGGCGGGAGAGCCTCTGGTAAGCAAAGTCTTCTAAGTGTACGTGGCCATAGGCATGTTGTATTAGCAGATGATTAAAGTGGAAGATCACGAGTCACCTCCACAACACTATTCTTTGCAGTAGCAAAGAATACTTCGGAAACTTGGTATGGGCTGGGTACCAAAAGGCAAGAAGTCAGCTCTGACGCGGGAAGGGTCTAGTGCTTAGTCTGTACCCATGTGTTAAACATGACCATCTGAGGAACAGGGAGGAAACTCAATGCTTAAGATCCAGATGAGGGAGGCATACCAGGCAGCCTGACTCACACGCCCACCCAGCTAACAAATGCATGGCCAGGGGCCGGTGCCACTGGAGAGGGAAGAAGGAACACAGGAAGGCAGAACACTGCCCTTCAAAGGCGAGACCTTATAGATGGTCGGGCTGCATCTTGTGTGCACTGAACTGAGTGAATTCAGTCACACATGTGCTTGCAAAAGAGAAAATAATGTCAGAGGAAGAAAAAGGCTAATGGCTGAAGGTGCAGCCCAGCCATCATGCCACTTCAGTAGGCATGTAGGGTTCATCCAGCAGAATCACGGCACAGGCACACAGGTACACCACCAGCTACGCTGCACCTCATGGGCCATTTAAGGACTTTTTGAGGGCATCTTTAGCAATAGGCAATTTTCCCCTTGTTTGTTGACTTGTGGAAGCTAGCACCCAGGTGGGCCCTACGTCCCTCACTCAAGCTTCCCAATTCCCCCAAATACCCTCACCCACCATAAAGTGCAACACAAAACACCCCTTCCCAGGGAGAGACAGGGGACAGGCTGCCATGGTCACCTCTCACTGAGGTGTAGAGAATCAGCCCACCAGGTGAATCCAAGAGACTAGCTGCTTCTTTGGTGAGTAAAAATAGAGAATAAGCAAATAGTGGGAACTAACAGAATTCTTTAAAATTGGGACCAACATTAACTTAGTGCATTCCAGAAAAATTAAATTTACCCTTTACCTTTTGATGAGCTGGACTTTCCAATAACTGTTGTTTTAATTTAACTTCTTTCTCTGTTATCTCTCTCATTTTAAGATTTACCTAAAGTAGAAGAGAAATGCATTAAAAGAGGTAATTGCTGTCCTGCACAATTGTATCTCCACACTTATCCCCAGAGACCCCCACTTCACCTGATCTACCTCTGACTCCTAGACATAGGTATTGTTTAGGTGAATTACGCAGATACAGAAGTACGTGGATTCCACATGATCCACAACAAGGTCCTGCTACCACCAGGAAACCACCTGCCCCCGACCCCCACCCCAATGCCAGCGAAGTGCTCTCCCGTCACTGCGGGACAGAGTCACTACATCTTGGCAGTGGTTACTCACCAAACAAGTACTGTCAAACAGCTAAGCTTCTCCAACACCAACAGCAAACGCCACTTACCAAACAGTCTGGTGGAGACATCTCACTAAAGAGCCTGACTTGTGACAGGATAGGCCACACATCCCAGACCATGCAAAAATCATACCAAACCAAATCTAATTATAAAAGTTTAACTATACACCCCATAAAAATTAATTCAACTTCTTAGAAATTTAAGTATTCTCTCCTATAACTACTAACTCAATATCAAAATTGCAATCATAAAGTATGGAGAAAAACACTCAGCAGTGCTTAAAGGGGCGAGGTAAAAGCCATGATCAGACAAAAAGGCACGGAGCTGAATGCTTCGTCATCAAACAACACAGACAAGGGAGTCCACCATGCACATCAAATCAGGAGTACGAAAAAGTATTTTTAAAACTAAAAAGAAAGACAAAAAAATCTATATAGATAATGTAAAATTCAATCAATGAGAAAGTAGAAGAAAGGATATTTAAATCCACAACCAAGTTTTGTATGCATAATTAAAAGAGTCCTTTGCAAAGGACGAGTGTGGCAGTTCACACGTATAATCCCAGCCACTTGGAAGGCTGAGGCACGAGGATCACTTGAGCTCAAAAACTGCAGCCCAGCCTAGGCAACACAGCAAGACCCTCTTTTAAAAAAAAAAAAAAGTCTTTGGAAAAGCTAATCAAGAAAATGAATGAAAATACCAACACATAACATGAAACAGTCATATTTTTGGAGGAAAGTCGAAGCCACTAAAAAAGCACCACGTAAAAACACATCCTTCTTAAAATGTAAATTAATTGAAATTTTTAATGAAACTAACATTTTAAAGGAAAATATAATTATAAGCTACCAAAAAATCAAGAAGACTAAACATAGTAAATTAAACATTTGCTTATAACTCTGATCCCTGTGAAAATAACACAGAAAAGATAATTTAAAAGCTGAAAATCCACAGGACAAACAAGGAAAGAGGGGAACCCTGTAAGCAAGGGAAAGCTACACAGAGCAGAGCCAGCGCAGCCCCAGTGCTGGGGAAGAGATGCCAGGCAGGGGCCCTGTAAACACCCCCAAGACGCCTCCCATCCTCAGACCAGAGACAAGGCTGCAGACAAGACAACAGTTGAAAGTCAGTGTCTTAAAAAGTTGGAGCAAGAACCGTCAGCCAGTCCCACCTCATCCCACAAAGTATCCCCAGCAGCACAACAGAATGGAGCCATATTTTCACCTGAAAGAAAGTTCAGTCAACCTAAAATTTTACATCCAGCCGTATCTTTGGAAAATGAAAGCAAAATAATGTCTTTTTCAGAAAAGAAAAAGCTGAGAGAATTCAGTAGAACTGCCTGTAAAAAAAAATGCTAAAAGAAGTTGTCTAGGCTGAAGGAAACGATATAGATGGAAAATATTTTATTAAATCTCTACCTTATAGTACAACTTGTTTTGTACTCCATGACCACATGGTCAGCAGGCACAAAGCACCTCTCCTGTGGACCAAATGACAACAGTGACCTCGGGACATGCACTTGTGCAGCTGAGTTACAAGCTGAGCCACTAACAAACCAGTTACTCACATTTGCAAACGTGTTAAGACATCATCTCAAAACCAAAGAAGTGCTTTTCTTTTAAATGAATGTCTGTCACTAAAGGAAAACTACTTGTTTCCGGTAATAAAATTTGAATTTCAGAAAAAATTTAAATTTTGGAAAACTTGTTTCTGCTACCAAAAGCTAGATAAATTCCTAATATGTAAAGGCTTTTTCTGATGAGATTTGTTTTTTGTTTTTTGTTTTTTTTGAGATGGTGTCTTGCTCTGTCACCCAGGCTGAAGTGCAGTGGCATGATCTCGGCTCACTGCAAGCTCCGCCTCCCGGGTTCTCGCCATTCTCCTGCCTCAGCCTCCCGAATAGTTGGGACTACAGGTGCCCACCACCACGCCCAGCTAATCTTTTGTATTTTTAGTAGAGACAGGGTTTCACCGTGTTAGCCAGGATGATCTCGATATCCTGACCTCATGATCCACCTGCCTCAGCCTCCCAAAGTGCTGGGATTACAGGCGTGAGCCACCGCGCCCAGCCAAGATTGGTGATATTAATAAGTTTTGATACTGTGTCATGAAATGTGACAACATTTGGAAGATCTACGTAACTCAGTGAAACAATTTTCCAAATGACCAAAGCATGAAGCTGCAAAACCCTGGGTGGGTAAAAGGTCCAGGAAGAATGCAAGAACCAGAAATGGTTACCATAGTAATAACAGAGTATAAAAAACTCACTGATCTAGTACCCAGAATCTATAAAAGAACAACGCAACAATAAAAAGACAATCCAATTTTTAAATAGGCAAAGGGTATGAATTCCTCCAAAGAAGATATACAGCCAGGCACGGTGGCTCACACCTGTAATCCCCGCACTTTGGGAGGCCGAAGCAGATGGATCTCTAGAGCTCAGGAGTTCAAGACTAGCCTGGGCAACATGACGAAACCCTGTCTCTACAAAAAATACAAAAGTTAGTCAGGTGTGGTGGCTTACACCTGTAATCCTAGCTACTTGAAAGACTGAGGCAGGAGAATCACTTGAACCCAGGAGGCAGCGGTTGCACTGAGCCAAGATCGCACCGCTGCACCCCAGCCTGGGCAAAAGGGCGAGACTCAGTCTCAAAAAAAAAAAAAAAAGCCAGAAAATAACAAATGTTAGCAAGGATGGGGAAAACTAGAACCCTCAGATGCAGCTAGTAGGAATGTAAAATGGCACAGCTGCTGTGGAAGACAGTCTGGAAGTTCCTCAAAAAGCTAAACACAGAATGAATACATGACCCAGCAATTCCACCACAGGTACATACCCAAGAAAAATGAAAACATATATTCACACAAGAAACTTGTGCGTGAAATCAGCATTATTCACAATAGTCAAAATGCAGAAATGCTGCAAATGCCCACCAATTGATAAGTGAATAAACAAAATGAGGTGTAAGCACACAGTGGAATATTATTCAGGCATAAAAAGGAATGAAACTCTGACATACGCTACAACACGGATGAACCCTGGAAACATGCTCTGTGAAAGATGCCAGGCACGGAAGATCACATACTGTATGAAACCATTCATAAAAACTGTCCAGACTGAGCAAACCCATGGATATAGAGTAGACTGCGGGTTGCCAGGGGCTGAGGAGGGAATGAGGTCTGGCTAATAGGTACAGAGTTCTTTTGGAGTGATAAAAATGTTCTGGAATTAGCCAGTGACGATGACTATAAAGCTGATATAGTTTGGCTCTGTGCCCCCACCCAAATCTTACCTCAAACTCTAATCCACGTAATTCCCACGTGTTGAGGGAGAGACGAGGTGGGAGGTGACTGGATCATGGGGAGGTTTTCTCCATGCTGTTCTTGTGATAGTGAGTGAGCTCTCACAAGAAGTGATGGTTTTATAAGGCAGTTTTCCCTACTCTTGCTTGCTCTCTCACGCCTGCCTCCATGTAAGACGTGCCTCTTCCCCTTCCGCCATGATTGTAAGTTTCCTGAGGCCTCCCCAGCCATGTGGAACTGAGTTAATTAAACCTCTTTTCTTTATAAATTACCCAGTCTTGGACAGTTCTTTAGGCAGTGTGAAAAGAGATTAATACAACACCCTTATGAATATATTAAAAACTACTGACTAGGCCAGGCACAGTGGCTCACACCTGTAATCCCGGCACTTTGGGAGCCCAAGGCAGATGGATCACTTGAAGGCCAGGATATCAAGACAAGCCTGGCCAACATGGCAAAACCTTATCTCTACAAAACATAAAAAAATTACCCAGGCACAGTACCACACACCTGTAATCCCAGTTACTGGGGAGGCTAAGGCAGGAGAATCCCTTAAACCCAGGAGGCAGAGGTGGCAGTGAGCCAAGATCACACCATGGCACTGCCAGCCTAGGTGACAGCGCCAGAGTCTCTCTCTCCAAAAAATAAAATAAAATAAAAAAATCCACTGACTAGAACACTTTTAACAATAGTGAAGTTTATGGCATGTAAATTCTATCTCAATTTCTTAAAAACATTAATTGATCATAGTTTCAAATTCCACATAATTAATCTTTGAGAAACTATTGTTTGTCAAGCTTTGGTGTAATAGCAAAAACAGATTTGCATACTTCTCAGAAAAGACTGTGAAAATACTATCCCCTCTTCCAATTATATACCTACATGAAGCCAGATTTTGTTCATGAACTTCAATAAAAACAACATATTGTAACAGATTAAATGCAAAAGTAGATAGGATAATCAGCTATTTTCTAGCAAGCCAGATAGTAAGACACTTGCAAAATTGTAAAATACTGCCATCTTCCTTATTTATTTTGAGATGGGGTCTCACCCTGTCACCCAGGCTGAAGTGCAGTGGCACAATCACGGCTCATTGCAGCCTCAATCTCCCAGGCTCAAGCAATCCTCCTGCTTCGGTCTCCCAAGCAGCTGGGACTACAAGTACACACCACCATGCCTGGCTAATTTTTAATAATTTTTGTAGATGGGGTCTCACTATGTTGTCGGGGATGGTCTTGAACTCCCGGGCTCAAGAAATCCTCCCACCTCAGCCTACCAAAGTGCTGAGATTCCAGATGTGAGCCACACACAGCCCCTTCTAATTTGTTTTGAAAAATAGTCATTTTTCACTAAAACATTGTTAGTATTAATATGAAACCAACTTACTGTTATTTTTAAATAAAAATTTTTAAACTTTCTGATTTTTAACTTCTAGTATGGCAAACATTGATAGATTAAAATTTTCTTTACAAGTTTGGCAAGACGCACTGGCTCACACCTGTAATCCCAGCACATTGGGAGACCAAGGCAGGAAGCTCGCTTGAGGTCAGGTGTTTGAGAACGGCCTGGGCAACACAGCAAGGCCCCAGCTCTATCCAAAAAAAAAAAAAAAAGTAAGTTATCTGAGATCCACAGCAATTTATAAAGAGGTCCTGGCCAGGCACGGTGGCTCACGCCTGTAATCCCAGCACTTTAGGAGGCCGAAGTGGGCAGATCACCTGAGGTTGGGAGTTCGAGACCAGCCTAACCAAAATGGAGAAACCCCATCTCTACTAAAAATATAAAATTAGCCAGGCATAGTGGCAGGCGCCTGTAATCCCAGATACTCGGGAGGCTGGCAGGAGCATCACTTGATCCCGGGAGGGGGAGGTTGCAGTGAACCAAGATCACGCCATTGCACTCCAACCTGGGTAACAAGAGCGAAACTCTATCTCAAAAAACAAACAAACAAACAAACAACAGAAGAGATCCTGAGACTAAACTGTGTGGAACTCTTGATGTATGCAAAGGAATTAAGAACAAGAATGGAAATTATGTGGATAAATATGAATGACTTTTGTTCTCAATTTTTAAATACTTTAAAAGATAAAAGAAAGCCAAAACAGCACAGTTGGGGTAAAATGAACGACAACACAAAGGTCAGCAAGGAAAAGACGCATCTTCTGCTACTTGTGCAGTGGCATCACTTTGACTTGCAGGCAGCCTGTGATGGTCTAAAGATGTAGACAGGAACCCTAAAGCAGCCCCCACAAAATACTGGAGGATAAAAGGGAGTACTAAAAAAAAAAAAAAATCCAAAATAACCCTTAAAAGAGGGAAGAAAAAGAAAAGAGATAAACAGAAACAGACCAGATGGTAAAACCAAGCCTTATGGATAATCACATTAAATGCAATTGGTTTAAACACTCCAAGAGATTGTCAGTTGACTAAAAAAGCAAGAGCAACTACACGGCATCTGCAAAAAATTCACTTTAAAGAGAAAGACAACAAGAGGTTAAAAGTGAAAGGAAGGAAACATACACCATGCAGCCACTATTCACAAGCACTCTTGAATCCACACCCACATTAAATGAAGTAGACTTTTGGGACAAGGATTACCACCAGTGATAAAAAGCAACATCTCATAATGACAAAAGGGTTAATTCATCAACTAATATCAAAAACTTGAACATGTGTAAACACAACAGACTTTGAAAATACACAAAGTAAAAACTGACAGAACCAAATGGCGGGTTACAAGCACACAGCTCAGGACCTTCCACCCTCCTCTCAGATTAACCTACTAATAAGACCAAAGACAGGAAAACGGTAAAGGAGACGCAAACACCACCAACAACCAATCTGAACTGACACTGAAGACACCCTACCTTCAAACAGCAGAATATTCTTTTCAAATGCATATTAAACATTCTGCAGTGTAAGGCATGTTGCGGACCCTAAGTCCCAATAAACTTAAAAGGATGAGAATCACACAGTATGTTCCCTGACAACAGAATTAAACCAGAAATCACAACACAAAAAGCTATCTAGAACCTCTCTTTAAGTATTTGGAAATTAAACATCTGACTTCTAGATAACCCAGTGATAAAACAAGAATCCACAGGGGAAACAAAATATTTTAAAGAGAATGATGAAAGACATGGCCTATAAAAATATATAATGCATGCTAAAGTGCTGCTTAGAGAGGAATCAACAGCTTTAAATACCTGTCTTCAAAATGAAAAAAGGCTTCAATAACTAACTCCCCCCTTAAAAAACTAGACAAGGATAACAAGTTAAACCCAAAATACAAAATAATAAAGGTAAAAGGAAATTAAGTATGAAATAGAGAAAATAAAAACTAAAAGCAGATTTTTTAGAAGATTAATAAAGTTGATAAATCGGACTAATCAAGGTAAAGAAAAATGAAAGAAATTGCCAACCTCAGGAAACAAACAGGACATTGTCACTACAGATCGCAGGTTTATTAAAAGGAAAATAAAGAAATATAAACCTTATGCCAATAAATTCAACTACTTAAACAAAACTTGACAAATCCCTTGAAAGTCACAAATTACCAAAGCGGGCACAATGCTAAATAGAAAATCTATTATCATATGTAAATTAAAGAAATTAAATTCATAATTAAAATATTCTAGGAAAACTCCACTCCCAGATTGCTTTACCAGTGAATTTAATATTTAATTTCCTTTTACCTTAATACTTCCCAACTCACTTTTTTAGCCCAACATTACCCCAACACCAAAACAAGAGAAATACATTATGAGAAAAAAAACTAGAGACCAATATCTGCCAAGAACATTGACACAAAAATCATCAACAATATATTAGCAAATCGAATCCATCAATATATACAATAAATAATAAACACAACCAATTTGTGTTTGTCCTGGGGATGGAAGGGCTGGTTCAACATTTAAAAACCAATTAAGGTAATTCATTGTATCAACAGACTAAAAATGAAAAGTCATATAATCATCTCAATAAATACAGAAAAGGCCATCTGACAAAATTCAATATGTATTCATGAAAAAAATACCCTAAGCAAACTTAAAATAGAAGGGAACTCCTGGCCAGGCGTCGGAGGCCAAGGCGGGCGGATCCTTTGAGCTCAGAGTTCAAGATCAGCCTGGGCAACGTGGCAAAATCCCCTCTACAAAATTTTTTTTTTTAATTAGCCAGGCATGGTGCTGTGTGCCTGTAGTCCCAGCTATTCAGCAGGCTGAGGCAGAAGGATTGCTTGAGCCCAGGAGAATGAGGCTACAATGAGCTATGATTGTACCACTTGTACTCCAGCCTGGGCCACAAGGTGAGACCCTGTCTCAAAAAAAAAGGGGGGGGCACGGGGCAGGGAACTCCTAATAAAGGGCATCTATGAAAAAAAGTTACAACCAACATCCATCATTTCAATGGTTAATACAGTAAATGTTTATTCCCTAAGATGAAGTACAAGCAAAAATGTCTTCTTTCACCAATTCTATTCAATATTCTATCTGAGGTACTAAACAGTGCAGTAAGGCAAAAAAAAAAAAAAAAACACCTTTATAATTAAAAAAGAGCATACATATTAAATAGTAATACAAATGACTTTATATACAGACAACATGATCTTGTACATAGAAAATCTTAAGGAATTTTCTCAATGCCACTAGAATAAATAAGTTTAGCAAGGTCACAAAATATAAAGTCAATATACAAATTATTAATTACGTTTCTACAGACTAGTAACAAACAACTGGAAAATGAAATTAGGAGAACACCATTTATAAAAGAATCCAAAACACAAAAGATACAGAATAAAGTTAAACTATATACAAAATGTTACCCTGAAAAACCATAAAACATGGCTGAGAGAAGCTGTGAAGCTGTTAAGTCTACACAGAATGGAGAGATATAAGCATGTCTGTGGGCTGGAATATGCAATATTAATAACATATCAATTCTCCTGAAATTCATCTAGCTTCAATGCATTCCCAATCAAAATCCAGCAAGTGTTCTTACAGAAGCTGACAAGCTGATTCTAAAATTAAGGGTAGGCATGCAAAGGACATAGAATAGCGAAAACAATTTTTTTTTTTTTTGGACACGGAATTTTACTCTTGTCGCCCAGGCTGGAGTGCAGTGGCATGACCTCAGCTCACTACAACCTCTGCTTCCCAGGTTCAAGCGATTCTCCTGTGTCAGCCTCCCAAGTAGCTGGGATTACAGGCATGTGCCACCATGCCTGGCTAGTTTTTTGTATTTTAAGTAGAGATGAGGTTTCACCATGTTAGGCAGGCTGGTCTCGAACTCCTGACCTCAAGTGACCCACCGCCTCAGCCTCCCAAAGTGCTGAGATTACAGGCATGAGCCACCACGCCCAGCCGAAAACAATTATTTTTTAACACAAAGGATATGGCTGGGAGACTTAACATTGTCCAATTTCAAGTATTCCTATAAACCAGACACAAAGATCAGTGGAACAAAATAGAATCCAGAAATAGACTCACATATATGTGGTTTATTGATTGTCAACAAAGCTGTCAAAGTAATTCAATAAGGAAAGGAAAATCTCTTCCATAAATGGTTTCAGAACTGCTACCTATATGAAGAAAAAAATGAACCTCAACCCTTCCCTCACATCATTCATAAAAATGAACTCAAAGTGGGTCAGAGGCAAATGTAAGAGCTAAAACAAAAAAACTTCTAGAAGAAAACATGGGAGAAACTCCTCACAGCCTTGGAGTAGGTAAAGATGTCTTCTATAAGACACAAAAGGACAAACCATAAAAGGAAATACTGATAAACTGGGCTACAAAGAAAACTTTAAAAGCCTTTGCTTGTTTTTTGAAACACAGCCTTGCTCTGTCGTCCAGACTAGAGTGCAGTGGCATGTTCTCAGCTCACTGCAACCTCCGCCTCCCTGGTTCAAATGATTCTCCTGCCTCAGCCTCCCGAGTAGCTGGGATTACAGGCGCCTGCCATCACGCCTGACTAATGTTTGGATTTTCAGTACAGACAGGGTTTCACCACTTTTGGCCAAGCTGGTCTTGAACTCCTGACCTCAGGCAATCTGCCCACCTCGGCCTCCCAAAGTGCTGTGATTACAGATGTGAGCCACCACACCCAGCCAACCTTTGCTTTTGGACAGACACTGTTAAGGAAACAAAAAGGTAGCCGGCCTGGGAGAAGATCTTCACAATACATACATCTGACAAAGCCCTTGATTCCCAAATATATACATTTCTAAAACCTCTTGCAACTTGGTAAGACAACCCAGTTAAAAATTGGGCAAAATATTTGAAAAAGCACCTCATAAAAGAATGTAGACAAGCATCTTTACCCATTAGGAAAACACAAATTAAAACGACAATGAGAGACAGTTACATATCCACTCAAATGGCTAAAGAAAAAAGACAGACTACAACAAGTGTAGAGCAACTGGAATTCTATCTTGCTAGTGGGAGTTCTAAATGATACAATCATTGGAAAACATTTTGGCGGTTTATTCTAAAGACTGAACTTACACATACTTATATTAAGTTATATATACTTATCACATGACCCAGCGATTCTACTCCTTAATTTTTACTTAAATAAAAATATTGCTGGGCACAGTAGCTGACACCTGTAATCCCAGCACTTTGGGAGGCCGAGATGGGTGGATCATCTGAGGTCAGGAGTTCAAGACTAGCTTGGCCAACATGGTGAAACCCCGTGCCTACTAAAAATACAAAAATTAGCCAGGTGTGGTGGCGGGCGCCTGTAATCTCAGCTACTTGGGAGGCTGAGGCAAGAGAATCGCTTGAACCCAGGAGGCGAAGGTTGCAGTGAGCCGAGACCTCGCCACTACCCTGTAGCCTGGGCGGCAGAGTGAGACTACATCTAAAAAAAGAGAGAGAAATAAAAATATATCTGCACACCAATGTCCCTAGTAGCTTTATTCAAAATAGGCGAAAACTGGAAACAACCCAAGTGTCCATCAACAGGTGGACAGATAAACGGACCATGGTAAATGCACATGATGGAACTCTACCAAGCACCAACAGAACTTCTGACAGATGCAATGCCATAGGTCAATCTCAGAAACACTTTGTTCATGGAAAGAAGCCAAACACAAGAAGAGCACACACCACACAGCTTCACTTTTATCAAAACCTAAAAAAAAAGCAAAACTAACCCACAGTGAAGAAGGCAGATGAGTAGTTACCTGCATTTGTGGGGCAGAGGATTAACTGCAAAGGATCATGAAAGAGCTTGTTTAGGGTGATGGAAACATTACCCTGATTGTGGTGAATGCTAAACAAATGACTGCTTATCAAAACTCAAGGAAAAAGATCCACTGACTTCATATAAAATACATCTCAGTAGAGCTGTCTTAAAAAAAAAAAAAGACAAAAACAGGCCAAGAGTGGTGGCTCACACCTGTAATCCCACGATTTTGGGAGGCCAAGGCAGGAGAATTGCTTGAGCCCAGTAGTGCAAAACTAGCCTGGGCAATATAGCGAGACCCCGTCTCTAATTTAAAAAAATTTTTTTTAATCAGCCAGGCACGGTGGTGCATGCCTGTAGTCCCGGCTACTCAGGAGGCTGGGGAGGGATAATTGCTTGAGCCTGGGAGGTCAGGCTGCAGTGAGCCGCAATGACACAACTGCACCTCCAGCCTGGGCCACAGAACGAGACTCTGTCTCCAAAAAAAAAAAAGAGAGAGAAAGAGACAACAACAACTGGCTGGGCATCAATAAAAAATAAAAAGAGCCCCTGCAAGGTGGTTCATGGTGAAACTTCAGAGCACCCGGGAAGGAGGAAATACTGAGTGAGGTCATCCGGGTCACACACAGGATGGGGAACCCGCATGGCAGCAGATTCCTCAGCCTGGAAGAGAGAAGACAGCTGGGCAACCCCCTCAAGCTGGGGAAAGTGCTTCCATCTAGTTACACAATCACCAAGGAAAGGTGGAGGAAGGCTCCTTCAGAAGCTGTCTCAGAAATGGTCATGGAAATGCACAGCATTAGCCTTTCCTCAGACGGCAGGGAGGCTCCTGCACCCAGGTAGGGACCCCGGTCAGGAGGAGGCGGGTGAGCGGCCTGGAGCAGAGGTGAAGGGAGGGAAGTCCAGGATGGCAGACATGCAGGTGGCCGGGGCAGCAACTATGCAGGCAGGGGCAGGACAGAGTCCCAGAGGGATGCCACAGAGGAGGAGAAACTCAGAACGTGGCCATTCCCCTACAGATGCTGAGAGGACGACACAGAGCCAAACTCAAGGAGGGAGTGACCCAGGTGTGGGTGTGAGAAGCTGAAATCTGCACTCAAACGCACCTGCGCACAGCAGGCATCTTGGAAACATGGTACCTGTGCCTAAAGGGAATTCAGACCTTATGCATCAAAGAATTGATGCTGGAGAAAAAACTCACCCTTATGGAAATCGTATCAACAGCCCCAAGCTTATTAAACATGCAGCAATTTCCAATAGGGAGAAACCCCACCTGCACAGTGAAAGCTTTGGGGCACAGCTCAAAGCCAGTGAAGCATCTGAGAACCCACACTGGAGAGGGCCTAGGAACGCAGCGCGGGTGAGAGAGGATGCTCGGGGAACTCGCACTTCCTACACACCCGGGCATTCACACTGCAAAAGGTGCTTTGGAAGCATTCAGCCGACACCGCATCCTGCATTGAGGACACCAGGGAGAAAGTCACATAAGGAGAAACCACTAACATAAGGAACTTAAATTCATATGGAAATGGCAAGAAAACAGTAAAATATGGAAAACACTGAATACAAATGTAAATAATGCATGAGAAAAACTAAAGTATTAACTCCAGGAAAAACAAAGCATAATACAAAGAAAGGAACATGAGCTGTGGAAATGGGTGCCTGACCACAGGAACATCAAGTCTGACTGTGAATGTGTCCAAAGTTGTCAATGCAACCACAGGGGAATGAGGAGGAGGGGAGTGGAGGGCCATGGGAACTGTAATCACTGTAATTGCCATTTGTCACAATCCTACCTCAGTAGATCATGTCCACAAATGAGGAGTCGGGAGCCGGAAATACAATGTATTTCTTTAAAATTCGGAGGCAGAAACGAGAATAGCACGGAAGGAAAATGATGTCTCTGGTTACGAGGAGACCACCTTCTATTTATCCGCCAAGTCCACAGAAACGCAGAGGCCAGCAACGGCCTGAAAAGTCACTTATAAATGCACAGCAAATGAGAAACGTGACCAAGCAGGGGAAAAAAAACATACCCTCCTGCCCAAAGAAACACGGGCAAAGATAACAAACAAGTGATTCACCAGAGAAGGAGGGTAAGAGACAGATGCTCTTACCCAGAATCTGCAATTTTACCCAGAATTACGTTTTTCTGTGTAGATATGGGAAGACATGGGAAAAGACACCTACACAAACTAATAGAAAGGAAAATGTTACAATCTTTAGGATCAGATTTGGCCAAAAAAAACCAAGCAAACAAAAAAAAAGTCCTTAAATATGAACCACCATTCCCCTCGCAGGAACGTGGCCTGAGGGAAATCATCATGGCTGGACAGAGACTACTGCACAGATGGAGAGGAGACAACTCGACCTCCAGCAACACCGAGATCACAGAAGGGCCACAGGGGAGTCACTGGAACAGCTGGCATCAGATATCTGGCCAATGGGCAGAAACTCACTGCACAGTACTCTACCAAGTAGAAACGTGGCTTACGACAGAAAGCACAGTAAGCTCCCCACTGTGTTGTAGGCCTATATAACACATACAAATAAAGAAAAACTATCAGAATTTTTACCAAAATGTTAACCATTTTCATAGGTGATAAGATTATGGGTAATTTACATTTTATTCTTTTTGTTCATCCATAGTTTCTACATTTTCTGTAACTACATCATTTCTAATACGAGGAAAAATCAATAAAAGATATTAAAGAAAAGCTAAAATTTGACTTCTGATCACAGGAAGCTTCCGCTAGCATTACAGGAGCGTCCCCGAAGCTCAGGCTCCTGTGGAAATGTGAACTAGGCCTGAACACCATTTTCCACAGAATTCTTGCAAGCACTTCCCACATGCACGCTGTCAGGTGAGAGCCAGGGATGAGTGAGACATGGCGCTCGCCACCAAGAGGCGTCCTCATGGGCAGAGGCAGAGTGGGGCAGAGATGGTACTAGCTGGCACCCAAATCTGAACCAGGGCCCGGAGGCTCCAGTGAGTCCTAGAAAACCCTGTGGCTTTCTGTCCCTACCTCACCGCAGGATAAGGAAACGTAAGGAGTCTGCCCATCCACCTGGTTCACCAACCCCAAGCTTGGGTAGGAAAACAGCTAAAGAGCAGGGCAACTGTCTTAGAAAAAGTCAAAACACAAACGTCTGCCAACTCCTGACAAAGATCCGCCTGCCACAGCGACGGAGGGGCATTCCAGGGAGCCAGCAGATGGAGCACCGGCCTGGCTCTGCATGTGCAAGCTAACCATCAGTAACTCCAGAACCATCCTGCGTGAGCCTCTTATTCAGGCCCACTAATACCGCCTCACATGGGGCCACACAACCTTCTAGTTCCTTTGCTGTGTTAATGCGCAAACTTAAACACCTTTCTGCATATCAGGATGCTTACTAACCAAAGGCTCTGGTAACGTAACCTTATAAATAATTAGACACTACTAAAAATAAACATTCTTTACACATATTGTATTTAAAATTACACTATGAGCTTCTAAATGTAAAAGGAGAAAATAGCATTTGGGAAAATGCCATTTTTCCTTAATAATCAAAATGCCTTCTAAAGGCATTTTGATAAACTCCTTTATTGCATATAGGTGCATACTATGAAAATAAAAAGAAATTATTCACTGGCCAGGTGTGGTGGCTCATCCTGTAATCCCAGCACTTTAGGAGGTCAAGGAGGGAGGACTGTTCGAGCCCGGGAGTTCGAGACCAGCCTGGGCAACACAGTGAGACTCCCTCTCTAATAAAAATAAAAAACAAAAATAAAAAATGAATTAGCCAAGCATAGTAGCACCTGCCTCTGATCCCAGCTACTCAGGGGGCTGAGGCGGGAGGATCACTTGGAGCCTGGGAGGTCAAGGCTGCAGTGAGCCATGATCGTGCCGCTGTACTCCAGCCTGGGGGACAGAGTGAGACCCTCTCTCAAAAAAAAAATTTTTTAAGGCACTTAAAGCACCGACATGTGCTGCGTTTTCACATATAAATTCATCACCCTCTACTCTCAGCCTGCGGGAGAAACGCCTGCTTGCTTTGCTTCTTTTTAACTACAGCAGACACATTTCTGGACACAAAATATGACTCGTCCCAAATGAAGGGCTGGGTCTCAGCGTGACAGACAGTGTGCTGCTCTCAAGTGAAAAGGAGACCAGCCACAGGAGCAGAGTCACACGCCACATCTAGGCAGGGCGCTCACCTTGTTGATCCAGAACACCATGGCGTCCTCGAGGTCGTACGGAAGTTCTTTCGAGGCACTGAACGTTGAGAAGCGCTTGACACTGGCCACCACCTTCTCGATGCTGATCATCTCCACAGTGTAGGCCATCATCAGGGCGTCCACCATCGCCATGTGGGCACTCTAGGAGCAGAGGCAGCAGCTATAATCCCTCAAACCCACCCCTCTTACCAGGTTCTGATGCAGGGAACCTGCTCATACTCAGAATCCTGGCCTAATTTCTTCATCCCTCGCCCTTTCTGTCTGAAGAGATACTCAGATTTGAGATCTGCCTCCCCCTCACCATCACTATTTCAAGCCTGGCATTTCTGGCCAAGCCTCAAGACCGTTAGGAACCAGGAGTCCGTTCTCAGGCAGGCAGGCCAGCCCTGTGGCCCATAGTGCACTGTCTCACACTGTCATTTCTTATTTCCTCAACAGCCCTGTGGGACTCCCAGGAAAGGCGGTGCACCTCCCACGTCGTGGTTGTGGGAAGGCAGACAGGAGACCTGCCCCAGGCCAGCTGCCCACCAAAGGGCTCTGGCTCCTAGTCCAGAGCTCTAGCTGCTACAGCTGCACCACGCCTTAGTGCAGCTTCCTCATACGACAGGAGTAACACTCTCTTCAGCCACCGCACGGCACCCGCAGTCTCACCGGGAACGCCATGGGAGCAACCAAAGGCAGTGCAGGAGGCGCCGAGAATGGCCCTGACCCAGAACGCTCTGGAAAAGGCACACCAGTAGCAAGCCTTCAGAGAAAGATGGGGGTGGGATACTTGGGGGAGAAAAAGGCAGACTGAGTTATTTTAGCACAAAGTATGCATGAAACAACCTAACAGAATGGGCGCAACAATTACATTTCTCATCTGTAAAAAGTCTGCCTCGAGTATTTTTATTAACAGGCCTCACTCCAATCTCAGCATTCACAGAGCATTCCCAATGAGAAAAAGAGCTCAATGAAAGCTCTCTTTTCCCCATTCTCCACAACAGTCTTGTGCTTTAAAAGATATGCAGTTTCCTAAGGAATGCCAGTGTGCAAAAGCACGGGTCTCCACCATCTCGCTGCACACCGTGTTCACACCATCCATGCACCAGGTGCTCCACACGAGAGCCCACGGCTCCAGAGGATGGCCCCTGGGGGCGGCCACTGCAGACCACTCACCATTTTTATGGGTGCGCGACTGAGGTCGGACTCTGTCACAGGGGTGTCATCACTCTCCATCACATAGATCCCCTTCCGGGACAGGGCCTGGATGACAGACTGGTGTCCCTGTAAGGCGGCCACCTGGTCTCCTTTCAGGATGAGGCTGCAGACACGGCAGTACAGCTCGCTGGACAGGAGAAGCTTGATAACAGGCGGCTTAATGTGCTCCTGCTCATACTGGTCAACGTAGAAAGGGTCTCTGAGGTCCTCAGGGATGTTATCTAAGACAGGAAGGGGATGACCAGGTGAGTGCCACACACAAGACCCAAAGGAAGGAGTTCAAGGCTGCAGTGAACTATGACTGCCACTGTACTCCGGCCTGGGCAACACAGGGAGACCAAGTCTCAAAAAAATAACTGATTGATTGATTGACTAAATGAGCAACTAACAACAAGAAAAGGCTCTAGGCTTTTCAATAATTCTACTGTCTTCTGTACTTGCGAAGGCAACTAACTGTAGCATCTCAGACTACTCTGTGAACACAGACAACTGAAATCATTTCGTGACCTCCACCACTGTGACCTCAAAAGACGACTGTCCTAACTTAACAGTAGTAAGAAGGTAGACATGGGAGCCCTGAGGGTGTTAATGGGGCTGAGGGGAAGCCAGCACAGGCTAGGACCATGTAGTGCCTGGTGACACCAGCGGAGACGGCATGTGGGCACGGCCGGCATCAGCCCAGGGAGGGAGCCCAGCATCCTCTATCTGACATGAAAATCAGAAGTGATAGCAGAGGCTGAACACCCATGGTCTTTACAGAAGAGGGAGCCAGGCAGGCGTGGTGCCACTGTAACCATGACGACACAGCAGCAGCAGCAATCAGCCTTTACCCATTTTTGGACCAGGCAGCATCAAACTCTTGACATGAACCATGCTACTTAATCTTGCCACTGCAGTTTCCTCAAATGAGGACTACCATCCGCACGTTACAAATGAGAAACTGAGGCAGAGAGAAAGTAAGTGACCTGCTCAAGGCCACAGGAGGCAGAGACCAGCCTGAAGCCACACACACTGATCCAGAGAGCCTACTGTATACTTCCGGCTGCAACACACGCCACCTCCCACACAAACAGCACAGGAGCAGCATACACACGGGACACCGAATGTGTCACGGCTGGCCTCACCCACTTTTCTAGCCCTGCCGCTATGCCCCTCACACTGTCTCGCAAGACGTCAACGGCTGTCCCACTAAAGACGGAGGACGAGGGATGTCTGCATCAGATGCATTTGGGAAACATGTGACCCCCAGGTCTTTAATGTTCCCCGTGCCCAACACTCTGTTAGGAGGTGCAGACACTCCCACCTCCACAGAGTTTAGAAAGGACTACCATCTCCACAGAACAGCTCATGAAGAAACCGTTCAACCAGTAACACTAGAGACATTCACGGGGACACTAACAAACCTGTCTCGTGCTCTGAGCCAAGCTCTCCTAAGCTCTTCCCCAGGGAAAGAACCAGCTGCGGTGATGGTTCCCCACGGCACCCCTCTCTCTCTCTCTCTCTGCTGCCATCTCTTCTGGCTTCCTTCACTATTTTCCGAGCCCTAAGTCACTTCATTATGGTCCCGTGGAGTCTGGTCATTTCCCCACAATCTGAGCACCTCACAGCTGTTTATTTCTAAACGGCAGCAGTCACCGTTTACACAGCATTTTTGTTTTAAGCACCGTTGTACACAATGATTAGGTCACCACGGCAACCCAGGGGCGGCCAGGGCTCCAGCTATGGAAGGCTGGCTTAGTGGACGTTAACAGACTCAAATCCTATACTTGCTGACCACATCGAGTAGCCCCCTAATCTGAAATCATCGGAACTTTTGAAATACAAAAGAGCACAGCAGTAACACAAGGAACAGGCCCCAATGCCAAGCACAGCAGGAAGACTTCTGCTTTCCTTACAAACTGCTCAAGGAAAGCTGACCTGCAAAGGTGAGCACAGAGCTACCCCGCACACGCCGGGATGTGAGACATCCCAGGAAACAAGAGCAAGGTGGCCAGGGATAGACAGGAGGCCTGTGGAGTGTGCACCCATGGGCCGTGGAGGGAAGTCAGGGGAGGGCACTGAGTGAGGGATCCCATAACCTGACAATGTTTGCAGCAGTTCACACCAGCTGTGGGGAAAGATGCGACAGTCACTCTCAGCCTTCTTCTTACTCAACTGACCACACCAGCAGCCCACCTAGTCAGGGCTCTTGGAGGGAGCTGCCTTTCTCCTGACTTTTGAGGTGCCTGGCCTCTGTCCTCCCATCTCGCTGCCTGTTCCATCCCCATCTCCTGGGCCAGCTGCCCGATTTCTCCAAATATTGGAAGGGGCACTTCCTATCTCACTCTTCCCTAATGACCTAATTCAGTCTCATGGCTAGAAATACCACAGACACACAGTCATCCCCAAATGTACATTTCTGGCCCTGACCACTTCCCTGAACTGCCTATCTGACATCTCCATGTAGATGTCTGGGGGCACCTCAAGCCTAACCGGCCTGGTCCAAGCCACCCTCTCCTCCCACTTAGACAACTGTGATGCAATCCCCCTAGGAGAGCAGAAACTGGCACAGCTGAGGAGAAAGGCCCCGGGGGACCCCTCAGAGTGATGGCTCTGTGCAGAGTGGGAGACGGGACAGGCACGTAAGTGGAGGGCTGGCATTAGATGGGAGCAGGGTGAGCCCCAAGGAGAATGGCAGAGCCTACCTCACAGATGCAGAAACCTGGCCAGACTGGAAAAAGCAACCATGGCTCTGATTTAAGTTTCTCTTTTACAATCTACCAAGTAGAAACGTTTGCCACAGGGTGGCCCACTTTTAAAATTAATCAATATAAAGTGATTCATATAATCACCTTTTTGAATCATATATGAATATGCATAACACAACTAATTCACATAAATTTCAGATGCAGGAAAATGAGAGTTAAAGGAAAATGACGCACTTACTAAAGACACAAGCTTCACACTGGCGAAGCCCTCCTAACTGTAAGTTACTCCTTCCCATCCGACCTAAGGAAGATCCTGGCCGGACCCCCAACTGGGTGACAGTGGCCACGCTCCTCCATGGCCCTGCCGTGGCAGTTCTACCCTCAGACACTGAACTCGTCCATGAGTAACCGGCTTCAGTGAAGGCAACTACTGCGAGAGCTGATGTGCACAGTTCTAGAACGTTTAACGTTCTATCAAAATCGATACCTACTAAAAAAAAAAAAAAAAAACTTTGTAATGCCTTCAATGTATTTCTAATAGTTTCTTTTTGTTTTTTCTACAAACCAGTAAGACTGTTAGAATACACATTCATTTGACAATTATTAAGTACCCATGTGAGCCAGAAAATGTACAAAAATGCCAGGGAGTCAAACAGGAAGAAATAAAGTCACTGTCCTCAGGCTGAGCCTCGTAAGACAACTGAAAAGTCAACAGGTAATTTCCACGCAATGTGGAGGGTGTCACACAGGATGAGTGCTGGGGGACTGGGGTGCAGGAGACACCAGTCCCGCACTGAGGAGTGGGGCAGTGGGGCAGTGGGGCAGTGGGATGTGCAGATGGAGAAGTTTCTTAGGGAAGGAAGCAGCCAGTAGGGGGGTGGGTAGGAGAGAGCGAGAGGAAAACATGAAAATGACCCTGTTAAGAGAATTTTAGCAAATGACAGCAGTTCAGAATTGCACAGAAGAGGCAAACTGGATGTTTCATTCATTAACTCATCAGGCTCTTGTGCGTGCCTGCACTAGAAGGAACTGGACCCTGTGGGATCTGTCAGCAGAGCGAGACAGGCTTAGGCGGGCACACAAGGAATGGAACGAGACCACGTCAAGTAAGGGGGTCAGACAAGCCAGAGGACAAGGAGACCCCATCTGCTAGAGCTCCCTGTAAACAAGAGTGGAGAATGAGCATGGGCCCAGGAGGCTGTGGTCCGCCAAGAGTGACAATGGAGGCTGACACAGGCAGGCAGCCCCGGGAAGGGGCACCACTGCCCAGGAGGCATGAGCAGCAGGCCTGTGCCTGATGTAGTACAACAAAGACACCAAACTTATAATTCCTGCCAGCCTGGAGCAGGACGGTCCCTTTTCCTAATACAGGAAACCAGTAGCGTGGAGGAGGAGGGTAGTCGGGGACAGGAGAGATGAGCCTGTGGGACCCAAGGGGAGCTTTCCAATGGAGAGGCGTAGAGACTGGAAACGCAAGAGTAAAGGGACCAGCTGGAGACGTGCTTTGGAACCCATTACATATACACAGCCATCGATGCCCAGGGTGACGAGTCATCCAGTGAGAGCCGGGCGCGGTGGGAGAAGCTGGTCAAGGCAACCTGAGGACACCCAACCCACGGGACAGACGTCGGGAGAGAAGCCAAAGACACGGACATACGAACAGAGAGTGGGGCGGGGCCAGAACATGGTGCTGCCGAGGCCAGAGGAGGTTTTGAAGGGGCAGCAAGCACCAAGGAAGGCTGAGAAGTATGCACGCATGAAGACTACAGAGCCCACCGGACTCAGCTGGCAGCCTCGGGAAGAGCATTCTGAGAACTGGTGAAGAGACAGCCACAGGCACAGAAGGAAGGAAGTGAGAACAGCGGGAATTGTGCCTCTGCTCTGAGGGGAAATTGTGGCGGAAAAAGATGTGTCTGCTTTAAGGATTGGAGAAATGTTGATGAAAGAAAACCCTATCAATGGCAGAGGCTGAAGAGGAGGAGGCTGCTCCTGAGAAAGGAGGCCCCTCGGGAGACGGAGGGGAGGGATGCAGGGCCAAGGTAGGGCAGTGTCTTTCACTGGGTCAGGGTACAGAGGCAGGGAAGGGGTGGGCGGCCCATCAGCACCTGCAGTTTGTCTTACTATGTTAAGCAGGAGGCAGGGCATCTGCTGAGTGGGAGGGCCCAGCCTGGAGGAAGTGGGGAGAAGTGCAGCTACAGGGGGCAGAGTGAAAGTCAAGGACACGGGCAGGGCAGGCGCCCATGGAGACTGGAGACAAGAGTCGGCAACGGCACTGTCAGGGTGGCAGCACTGTCACTCCTTGGACTGCTACGTCAGTACCCATGAGCAACGCATTCGCGGTGGCTGCTGGACTGCTGTGGGGCAGGCCTCTGCGGGAGCCGCACAGAAGGGCCCTGGGAAGGGGTCAGAAAACTCTAACCAGTCTGCAGTGGAAGTGGGGTCAACACTAAGTGCAGGAGGAACTCAGAGGGGTGGCAACTGACAGAGAGCAGGAGTTGGAGCGCTGGGGTCTCCCAAGGGCAGGGCCCAGCACAGCCACCTGGCCCAGAGTCCCAGCTCGGCCTCTTACTGGATCCCTCTGAACCTTGGCCCCCTACCTGTCCGTTCCGAACAACAAAAGGGTCTATCTCCTGCCCTGCGCCAGCTGAGCATAAGCTCCGTGGATGCACACGGGAGTCTCAGCCGTTATTCCTTCCGTCGCTATTACTGCAATGAGGATGAAAAGGCAGGTGAGGAAGTGGCCATCTGTCGAATGCAGCCCTCCCGCGGCACCTGCACGGCGCTCGGGAAGAGGTGTCCACACCGACCACCAGCTCTTCCACGGCAGCACAGGGCAAAGACCCCCCTGGCAGGTGCCACAACTGTGGCCACTGCCCAACCTAAAGCCAGCTACTCCCGTAGCCTCCAACTCAGCCCCAGGAAGAAAGACCAGGCCACTGCAGTGCCAGGCACAGCCCTGAGACGTGCAGGACAGGGAGTCTCTGCTCTGTTGCTTGTCTGAGCCACCTGGGAGCTGAGACCAACTCTCCCAGAATGTCCCCGTGGGCAACCTGGCTATCTGCATTTGACACTAAGAGAGTCACCTCCGCAGAGGCCCCAAAGGTGGCTGTGAGTGTCTCCACCTGGAAAACGTGGATACTCTTCCTGTTTGGACATAAGGAGTCAAGGGAAATAATTCCAACTCAAGGTAAAAGCGACCAGTAGTCCACACCCCAGCTCCATCCTGGAGAGGCTAGACACAAGGGTAAGAAAAGCTGATGTAATGGTCCCCACAGGGCCAAGACCACCTGACCCCCACCCAGGGACAACCAGTAACAAACTGCACCTTGACAGCGGAGCGCCAGGTGCACAGACAAGCGCGCACCCCACAGGGCACTGGCCTGGCCATGCCACACCAGGCTCAGGTGCAGACTTGGCTTCCAGCCAGAAGGCCAGGGAGGGAGACCCTCGGGAACCTTCAGAGAGGGGAGAGGGTCCCAGAGAAGAGGGGGGCTGGATAGGGAGACCCTCTAAATCTGTGTCACGTCCTGGCCACTGCTGAAGCAACTACAGTGGCACGGCAGCCACTCTGAGGGCCACAGCCCACAGCCCAGCCAGAGTGGCAGGACGAAGACCGAAAATGAAACCTATGCTCAACTGTAGCCCCCAGGACGCAGGTCGGAGCCTGCAGTCTCGACGTAACTGGGTGGACTACCTGCTACAACAAACCAAAAACCAACACCTCAGGCTTCCAACAGGACCCGTGGCCTCCAAATACTATATTCCAAATGCCCAACACACAACTCAAAGCTCCTTAACAAAAAAGAAAGACCCACAGGAAAACCTGCAACTTCCAGGAGAAAAGGCAACGTCCCAAGGTTGGGACTGTCTTGACAAGGAATTCAAAGTGACCGTGGAACAATGCTCCAAGAAGCACAGGCAGCAGCCTGAACGAAACAAAAACTCTCACAGAAACTCAGAGAACTCCCAGCAAAGAGAAGCCCCAGTGTGGAGAAAGACCAAGCCCAGAGCAGAGACCACGTGCTGGTGAGGAGAGGCTGGAGGGGCCGCAGAGCCTGCCTGCTAGCAGCCGCCCTGGGCCATCACATGAGCGCAGTGACAGTGACTCCACTGGGCAGGGAGACAAGACACTAAGGGGCAACCCTCATAGCCCCTCCTCCTCCTTCCCCTGAGCTCTTCTGAGAGGCCGTGGGAGGGCATGGGATGGTAAGAGTGGAGCACAAACTCTAAGGCCAGAGGCTCTGCACCTGAGGCCCGGCCGGCCATCCTCATTCACACCTCAGAGACCCAGCAGGAAAGGTGCTGGTACCAGGTCCTCTCCCCGTAAGCTCCCACCCATAGCTCACTCTCCCAAGCTCACGAAGAAATCTCGAGGCCCCCAAGGGCCACAGCCACTGCAACTGAAACACAAACTGCACAGCCTGAGCTTGGAAAGGGAGCACGGAGCAAACGTGGGCAAAGGAGCATGGGAGGCCTCTAGGGGTGGGATGTGAGGGAGCCTCCTTCCAGGCACAGTGGACCCCACGCTAGGCCAGTAAGCCCCCGTGGCAGACACAGTAGGACAGTGCACACAGCTCACACCCGCAGAGGCTCCGCATGCCCAACCCACACCCATGGAGGCTCTGCATGCACAACTCACACTCGTGGAATGCTCCACGCACATACAGCTCACACCCACAGAGCCTCCGCACACACAATCCACACCTGCGGGAGGCTACACACATACAACTCACACCCGCAGAGGCTCCACACACACAATTCACACCTGAGGGAGGCTCTGGCCGGCCAACCGGGTGGTGTGGAATCACCAGGCCAAGTTCAGGCAGAAGACGTAATCCAGAGAACCCGCCCCTCTTCCCAGACCGCGGTTTCCCCCTGAGGGAGCGCGGGAGGAGCCGTCCGTGCCAGGAGAGGTGGTAAGGATGGCAGGCCGTGTTTCTGGCACCGCACCTTTCTAAGGACAAAATCTGGACTCTAGGGCCTGCCCAATGACGCCTACCACATACTCTGGGTGGGAAACCTGAAGGGCTGCACCCAGGAGTAGGAGTGAACGTGAAGCAGCCCAGCCTCAGGAGACTAGAGTGCAGCTCTGAGGCACCTCCACCAGGGCCTCATGTGGGGTTACCAGATCTGTTCCTGTCTCCAAGGGACTGCTGGAGGCCAACGGACACCCCCCTGGGAAAAGATGGCATCTTAGGCCTCAGATTATTTCCAAAATCTTTCACATACAATGGTCAGTTAAGCAAAATGACAAGACATCATGAGCAAAAGCCAGCAGAAACAGTAACAGAAGCAAGCTCCCAGACTCCTGAAGCCTGCCAAGATGAAGACAGTCCAAGACAGCCCCTCTCTCCCGCTGACGACAGCTAAAAACTCTGGACAAAAGACAAACACCTACCTAAGGACTCTGGAAAGCAAGCCGCAGCAGGCACACTGGGGAGGAGGGTCCATCTTGAAGAAGGAACCCAAAACAGGGGACTCCTCAGGTTCGTTTTCTCTTTCCTGCCCTGGCTGGACCTGAGGGCAGCCCCAGACAGCCAGGCTCAGAGAGAAACCCTGTCTTTCTCTGGCCAGAGGACCAGGAAAAGGGGCCCCTACAAGATGGAGGGGGAATCCTGAGGGCTCCCACTTTTCTCTCCCAGCCTGACCCAGCTGGCTGCAGTCACAGAGCTGTGCAGTGGCGGCATGAGCAGCGGAACAGGGAAGCCTAGGCAAGGGGTGAGGAAGAAGGAAAGCCCATCTTTCTAGGCAGAGGCTGAGGAAGAAGGTTCCTCGGAGCCAGAAAGTGTGGAGGGAATTCACAAAAGGAGAGCTGGAGAGGGATCCCCAGAGACGTGTATGAGCCTGCACAATCTGGGCTTACTCCTGAGCTGTGTGTGCCTTGGGCAAGCCAGGGGCCACAGGCAAAAGCTGTGAAAGCTGAACCAACACCGCAGCCACCACCCATGACAGCAAAATGGACTCCTGGGCTGAACCCAATGGGGTTTATTGCAACCCAGCTGCAAAACAAAATCAACATTATCCAAAGGACTTTAACAGGACCCAGAAACCAGTCTCACAGCACGATGTTCAAAATGTCCAGAGCCCAATCCATAATCATTCAACAAAGAACCAGGAAAATGTGACCAATTTTCAAAGGAAAAGACAACCAACAGAGGCCAACCCCAAAATGACCCAGATGTTAGTTATCAAAGACTTTAAAACAGCTATTATAAGTTCCATGAGGTAAAGCTACACTCTCTTAAAATATATGAAAAAATAGAGTTCTCAGCAGAGAAATTAAAAACTAGAACGAAAATTTCAGGACTAAAAAGTACAATGGCAACATAAAATTCACTGGATGCGCTCAACAGAATGGCAACGACAGAGTGACGAGTCAGTGAATCTGAAAATAGATCAATAGAAAGAATCCAATCTGAAGAACAGAGAGAAGAAACTGATGGGATAAAATGGCAAGTCTTGAAGTATGAGATGATGTCAAAAGTTCCAACACTGTGTCGGTAGAGAAAAGGTTGATGCAAAAAAGTATATGAATAAGTATGGCCCAAATCTCCCCAAATCTGGTGAAAGACACCAATTTACAGGCTCAGGAAGCCTAGAAAACCCCAAACAGAATAAACTCAAAGAAAACCATGTGCAGACATAGTTCATAATAAACTGCTGAAGACCAAAGGTGACGAAACAGGCCTGCAGGACCCTACAACTTGAGGTACCAGCCATAGACTTTCAGTTACCATGCTTCAAACAATAGCAACAAAAAAGACACGATTAAAATTTTGGACAGAAAAGTGGAAATTACAAAAAATCAAAAGAAGAAGAAAAAAGAACTTGACAGATTAGAAAAAGAACAAAATAAGCTGGGTGTGGTGGCTCACACCTGGAATCCCAGCACTTTGGAAAGCTAAGGCAGGTGCATCACTTGAGCCCAGGAGACCAGCCTGGCCAACATGGCAAGATCCCATCTCTATAAATAAATTTTTTCAAAAAACAACAAATCATGGCCAGGTGCAATGGCTCATGCCTGTAATCCCAGCACTTTGGGAGGCCGAGGCGGGTGGATCACAAGGTCAGGAGTTCAAGACCATCCTGGCCAACGTGGTGAAAGCCCGTTTCTACTAAAAACACAAAAATCAGCCAGGCATGGTGGCATGTGCCTGTAATCCCAGCTACTCGGGAGGCTGAGGCAGGAGAATCTCTTGAACCCAGGAAGCAGAGGTTGCAGTAAGCCAAGACCACACCATTGCACTCCAGCCTGGGCGACAGAGCAAGACTCTGTCTCAAAAAAAAAAAAAAAGAACAAATCAGAAATTCTAGGCTGGGCACAGTGGCTCACATCCATAATCTCAACACTTTTGAGAGGCCAAGGTAGGAGGATCATTTGAGTTCAGCAGTTTGAGACCAGCTTAGGCAACATGGTGAGACCCTATCTCTACAAAAAGTTTTAAAAGTTAGGCGGGCAAAGTGGAACCTGCCTGTAGTCCCTGCTCCTCAAGAAGCTGCAGCTGGAGGACCACTTGAGCCCAGGAGTTCCAGGCTACAGTGAACCATGAATGCACCACTGCACTCCAGCCTGGGAGACAGAATGAGATCCCGTCGAAAGAAGAAAAGAAGAGAAGAGAGAAGAGAAGGAGAGAGGAGGGCAGTGAAAGAAGAAAAGAAGAGAGAAGAGAGAAGAGAAGAGAGACGAGAAGGAGAGAGATAAAAAAAGAAAGAAAAGAAGAAAAGGCAGGAAAGGCAGGAAGAAAGAAAAGAGAAGGAAAGGAGAAAGGAAAAAAGGAAAAGAAAACAAAAGAAGGTTGTAGAACAGAAAAACACAGTAACTAAATTTATACAATGGGTTGATGAGCAGATTAGATACAGATAAGAGAATTAAAGCATCCTGAGTGAAGAACAATGAGACAGAAATAACATACACTGTGCCACTGAAATGTAATTGGAGGCCCAGGAAGGAGAAGAAAAAATGGGGCAGAAACAGTAAACATATAATGGATGAGAATCTTCCAATACTTGTAAAACTCATGAAACCGTAGTCTCAAGAAGCACTACAAAATGCCAGCAGGATTCAAAAAAAGACACCTACAGACCAAAGAACTCACAGTAATACTGACGAAATCCAAAGACAAAGCGACGATTTTTCAAGCAGCCAGAAGGAATTTCCGGCCAGGACAAAATGGCACAGACTTGTCTCTCCCCGCTCCTCTCCTCTAAGCACAACCATAAACCCTGGAGAGAACCCAAGAGACAAAGGAGGACTCTGAAAGGTGGAAGAGGAAGGCAAACTGGCTTGGGGCCTCAGGACTGGAGGACCAACACAGCAACAGGGTGTTCTTATGACCCCCACCCAACAGGAGGTGACCCAGGCCTGAGCTTCCTGACTCCCTGCCTAGCAACAGAGGCAACCCAGGTACACTTATTCTGCCCTGGATTGAGTGGGAGTCCCACCTACCACACCAGGCGAGCCCAAGCCCAACTAACAATCAGCAGGCAGGGACATCAGCAAGAGATCACTCAGCCCAGAAGCACTCTCCTTCCCCATCAGGCAGACCTGAGACACCCCTCCCACAAACTAGACACACCCTGCACCAAGGGAATCCAGCAAGTGGGACCACCATCACCAGCACCTGGCCTAGGAGGCACTCTCCTTCCCCACTGGTCATGGGACTCTTCTCCCCACTGAGGGAAGCCATCCGAGGGCAGGGGCGGACACCGGCACAGGAGCCACACTCCACACACCTGACGGTGATGCTCCACCCCTCAGAGGCAGGGGTATAAAACAAACACCCAGTCTGGGAAGCTCTTGGTCCTGTGCGCAGAGACTCCCATGTCCATCCAAAGGCAGCATGCTGCCCAGCCTAGGGAGCTCCTTCTGCCCTGGAGCAACATCAGCAGGGACCCATGGGAGCCGCAGGGGAGAGACTAAGTCAAGCGACTGAAACAGCACCACAAAGGCTACAAAGGTCAGACTATCACCAGAACCACAGTCACAAAAGTAGGACAGGCCTGCATGCTAAACCTCAACAAGGTCACTACTGCTAAAATAAAACCAGTACCCAGAGTTTCCTAACAAAATAGCCAAAATGATCAGGAAGCCATCAGAAATAACTTTAATCAGAGGACGATGAACTGGCACAAACACCATGATAAATCAAATGTTGGAACTATCTGACAAGGATTTTAAAGCAACTGGCATGAAATCACTCCCAAGTAATCACAAATTCTCCTGAAACAAAACTAGAAAATTTTCGTAATGAGAGCCAAATGAAGAACTGGAAAATATAGTAACAGATATTTTAAAACTCACTGGATGGGCTCAGCAATAGTAGAGATGACAGAAGACAGAATCATTGACCTTGCAGTCAGATCAAGAGAACTTACCCAATCTGAACAACAGGCAGAAAATGCAATGGAGAAAAGAAGAACAGAGCCTCCAAGACCTGTGGGAGAATAACAAAAGATCCAAGGGTTCTATCACCAGAGCCCAGATCAAAGAGGAGAAACAGCAACAGAGAGACAGAAAATCTTCCCAAACATGTTGAATGACACGAATGAATGAAATGTTTTAAGAAACTGAGTGAACTCCAAAAAAGATAAACCTAAAGAAATCCACACCAGGACACATCATGACTAAACTTCTGAAACTAGACAAAATATTTTGAAGCAGCCAAAGGGGAATGGTACGATACATACAAGAGAACACCAGCTCCAAAGACTTCTCACCTGAAGCTATGGAGGCCAGAGGGAAGTGGCACAGTTTTCAAGTGCTGAAGGAAAAGAACTGTCAATCAACCACAAATTCCATATCCAGCAAGACTATCCTTAAAAAAACGAAGAGGAAATAAAGATGTTTTCTGGTGAAGGAAAATAAAATAATCTGTCAAACCTTAAAGAATGGCTAAAGGAAGCTGTCCAAACAGCAAGAAAATAAGGAAACTTGGAGGACCAGGAAGAAAAAATGGAGAGACGTGAGTAATGAGTAAATACAACAGACTACCCTCCTTATGAGTTTCTTAAATTACATACGATGACAAAAATTATAACACTGTCAGATGGTCAAGACAGCGGTATTTAAAAGTGGAGAGAGTAAAGGTGGCTAAATGGAAAAAAGGTTTCCACATTTCACTGAAAACAGTAAAATAAGGATATCAGTAAACTGTTGTAAGTCACATAAGTATACCATTAATACCCAGAGCAGTCACTAAGAAATTATACAGAGATACACCCAAAAACAATATAAATAAATCTAGACAAAATCCTAAAAAATGGTCAATTAACCAATAAGAAGTCAAGAGAAGAGAAACAGGAACAAGAAACAGAGGAAACAAACAGAAAACAAACAATAAAATGTCAGACTCAAGTCCTAACGTTATCAGTACTAATTGTTAACAATATAATGTTATTAGTAAATGTAAATACTCTAAATACACCAATCAAAAGACAGACTGGTAGAGTGTAGATTAAAAAACATAACATCATTACATGCTCTTTACAAGAAATACACTTCAAATTCAACAACTTAAGTAGGTTAAAAACTAAAAGGAGGGAAAAAAGATATGCCATTCAAACACTTTAAAAAAAAAGAACTACATTAATAAAGTAGAAAAATTATGAGAGGCAAAAAGGGACATTACATAATGATAAAAGGATCAATCTACCAGAAAGACCTTAAAATCCTGAAAGTTCATGCACCAAATTATAAAGCCTCAAAGTACATGAAAAAAGTTGACACAGCTAAAAAGAGGAACAGACAAACCTCCAAGTATAGCTAGGGACTTCAACACCCCCTAGACAGAATTACTAGACATAAAATCAACAAAGATACAAATCAGAACACAACCAACTAGCAGAATACAACTGATAGAACACTCCACCAAATAATAGCAGAATACTCATTTTTTTCCAAATGCCCATGAAACATTCACTAAAAGAGACCATATCGTAGGCCACAAGACAAACCTTAACAAGTATAAAAGAAAAGAAATCAAATTAGGTTATCTTAATGAAATCATATGGGAAATACATAAGACAAAACAGGAAAATCTCTGAACACTTGGAAATTTAAGAGTTTGAAATCATTGAGGAGTGTTTTCTGTCCCTGCAAAATTCACACTGCAACCTAATCCCCAATGTGGCAGAGGCGAGAGGTGGCACCTTTCGGGGGTGAATAGGTCACAAGGGCCCCATCCTCATGAACGCGACTAAGGAGGCTTGAGGGAGCCTGTCCCCTTCTGCCATATGAGGACACCCAGAAGGTGCCATTTATGAGGAACAGGCCCTCACCAGACACCAAATCTGTTGGCACCTTAATCTTGAACTTCTTAGCCTCCAGAACCATGAACAATCAATTTCTGTCATTTATAAATTACTCAAAAGTACAGCTGTCCCCTCTTATCCCCAAGGGATAAGCTCCAAGACCCTCAGGGGATTCCAGAAACAAAATATATACATATAGGGCTCAGCACTATACTTTCCTACACACAAAAGGTTTTTTGAGACAGGGTCTCACTCTGTTGCCCAGGCTGGAGTGCAGTGGTACAATTATAGCTCACCGTAATCTCAAATCTCAACTCAAACAATCCTCCCACCTCAGCCTCCTGAGTAGCTGGGACTACAGGTGCACAGCCACCATGCCCAGCTAATTCTTTTTTTGAATGTAGAGACTAGGTCTTGCTATGTTGCCCAGGCTGGTCTCAAATTCCTAGACTCAAGCAATCCTCCTACCTCAGCTTCCCAAAGTGCTTGGATTAGGGGTGTGAGCCACCACGCCTGGCCCTCAATACAACTTACTGTACTCTACTCACACTTCTTATGAGGATGTGCGAGGAGAAAATGCCTACATGAGGAGATGAAGTGAGGTGAATGACATTAGGCGTAGTAGTGACCTAGCTTGAGGCTACTCCCAACCTTCTGACAATACGTCAGACAGAGGACTATCTGCTTGGGTAGATCCTGGGTCATCAAGCCATGACGACATCCACGGTGGGATGTCAGAAGCAGATGGTATCAATGACTTACAAAGACAGCATATACAGCGTAGACATGCTGGACAAAGGGACGAGTCACGTACCAGGCAAGATGGCGTGAGACTTCATCATGCTACTCAGAACAGCATGCAATTTAAAACTTAGAATTATTTCTAAATTTTCCATGTAATATATTCAGGCCACAGTTGACCAAAGGTTGCTGATAACAGGGGACTGCTATATTTCGTTATAGCAGCCCAAATGGACTAAGAGAATGAGTCAAAGAAGTAGTTATCAAAGGAAATTTTTTAAAAATACCTGGAACTGAATGAAAATGAAAATACAACATATATGTGAGATGCAGCTGTGGCAGTACTAAGTGGGAAATTTACAGCACTAGAGTCTTACATCAGAAAAGAGGACAGGTCTCAAATCAGTAATACGAGTTCCTAGCTCAAGAAACTAGAAAAAGAAGAGCAAAATAAACCCAAAGGAAGCAGAAGGGAAGGAGACAGGTGTGGCTAGGAAAGGGCAACAGAAGAGGTCCTTGTGGGATGGAATGATCTGTACCTGGATTAGATAAAAGTCAATATCCTGGTGTAATATTATGCTACAATTTTAGAAGAAGTCATCATTAGGGAAACTGAGTAAAGGGTACCAAGGATCTCTGTATAGTATTTCTTTAAAATGCATGTTAACATACAACTGTCTCCAACTGGCCAGGCATGGTGGCTCCTGCCTGTAATCCTAGCACTTTGGGAGGCTGAGGTGGAAGAATCACTTGAGTCCAGAAGTTCCAAACTAGTCTGGGCAACACAGTGAGAGCCCATTTCTACAAAAATAAAAATTGTTTAAAGAAAAATATATATATACACAATTAACTCAAAACTAAAATTTAATTTTTTTAAATTAGCCAAGGATTTTAAGATACTTCATAGAAAAAGGTACTTGAATGGCCAATAAGCACATAAAAATGCTCATCATTAGTCATCAGGGAAATGCATACAAAAACTACGGTGAGATACAACCCACCTACTTAAATAACTAAAATCAAAAAGACTGACATCATCAAGTGTTGGCAAGGATGCAAAGCAACTGGAATTCACATACGCTGCTGGCCAAATAAGTATGTCACTTTGGAAAACAACTGGGCACTTTCTTACAAAGTTACACATATGTATCTTATTATTACCCAGTAATCCCAAGCACAGCTGTTTAAGATAAATGAAAACATCTGTCCACATAGATGAATGTTCACAGAAGCTCTATTCATAATAGCCAAAAGCTGGAAATGCCCCCAGATAATCACCAACAGATGAATGGAGATCTAAAACGTGAGCTAACCATACCATGGAATATTATTACTAAGCAAAAAAGATCTACACAACATGAATTTCAAAAATACTATGCTAAGTGAAAGAAGCCAGATTAGATGCACACAGGAAACTCATCTACAGTAACAGAGCAGAGCAGTGAAGCCCTGGGTGGGTCCCGCCGGGGAGGGGCACAAAGGAAACTGGGGAGGTAATGAGAATGCTCTGTCTTGATTGTGGTTGTGGTCACAGTGGTTTAAACTCCTCAAACTACACTCTTAAAACGTGTGTGCTTTACCAGATGTAAATCACACCTCGATAAAAGTGGTTCTCTCAAAGGTCCAAAATGTCCAGGTGTGGTGGCTCACACCTGTAATCCCAGCACTTTGGGAGGCCAAGACAGGAGGAACTCCCGAGCCCAGGAGTTCGAGACCATCCCTGGCAGAACTTGTCTCTATTAAAAAAAAAAAAAAAAAAAGTCCAAAACAAAAGTCTTCACTTTATACCTTACAATGGGCATTAACCATTGTATCCTAGCAGGGACTTCTCTGAAAAGCTCAGATTTCATACATCTCTCCCCTCCTCAGAAACCTTCAGTGGTTCCCCAATTCTCACAGAGCAAATCCCCAATCTACCAATCAGCCACTCAAAGCATTCTACGCTGTGGCCTCAGCACTTTTTCCAGTCTAATTTTGCCTTCCGACTCTGCAGCCACTACCCCCATGAGGCCACCAGCCTTTCCCACATCGTGTGCACATCACGCACTCCTTCCACTTACCCCTATTGTCTTTGCTTCTCTTAATTCATTCCCTTACCTCCATCGGATTCTCACACACCTAGACTACAAACTCAGTTTTCACTCTAATGCAACATTCCAGATTCCCTCAGGGGAGTCTCCTTCCCTCTACTCCTCCCCTGTTCTGCCAGTAGCATCTGCCCTTTAGAGAGCCAGCCTCCTCAGCCAGTCATTATGGGTCTCTGCATATGCAGATACTTCCATCGCTACAGGAGGCCTGAAAAGGATACGAAGTGCCCCACAGTTCACAATGTAATGCCCAACTGAACTCACGTAAGTTTAATTTTTTTTTAGACAGCATCTTGCTCTGTTACCCAATCCGAAGTGTCACAATTATGGCTCTCTGCAGCCTCCATCTCCTGGGCTCAACTGATCCTCCCACCTCAGCCTCCCAAGTAACTGGGACCACAGGCATGCACCACCATGCCCAACTAATTTTTATGTTCTTTGTAGAGACGGAGTCTCACTCTGTTGCCCAGGCTGGTCTCAATCTCCTGGGCTCAAGCAATCCTCCCACCTCAGCCTCCCAAAGTGCTGAGATTTCAGGTGTGAGCCACCACACTCCACCCCCAGATATAAGTTTAATTTTGACTAGTTGAGTTTGAAGTGATGGGAGAAGAGTGACTGGGGAATAGTAAACCACTCTAAGAAAAAGAGGGCCGGGCGCGGTGGCTCATGCCTGTAATCTCAGTACTTTGGGAGGCTGAGGTGGGCAGATCACGAGGTCAGGAGATTGAGACCATCCCAGCTAACACGGTGAAACCCCGTCTCTACTAAAAAAATACAAAAAATAAGCCGGGCGTTGTGGCAGGCGCCTGTAGTCCCAGCTACTCAGGAGGCCAAGGCAGGAGAATGGTGTGATCCCGGGAGGCAGAGCTTGCAGTGAGCCAAGATCGTGCCACTGCACTCCAGCCTGGGTGACAGAGCGAGACTCCGTCTCAAAAAAAAAAAAAGAGGACTAGGTGGGAGCTCAGGAAAGCCAGAAACAGAAAAAACTCAAAGATCTTTCTTTCTTTTGAGACAGGGTTTCACTCTGTTGCCCAGGCTGGAGTGCAGTGGCGTACTCTCGGCTCACCGCAGCCTCCGCCTCCTGGGTTTAAGTGATTCTCCTGCCTCAGCTTCCTGAGTAGCTGGGATTACAGGTGCACGCCACCACGCCCGGCTAATTTTGTATTTTTAGTAGAGACAGGGATTCACCATGCTGGCCAGGCTGGTCTCAAACTCCCGACCTCAGGTGATCTGCCCACCTCAACCTCCCAAAGTGCTGGGATTACAGGCATGAGCCACCACGCCTGGCCTCAAATATCTTTTCTGTAGTGATAACAAAAGTTATGAAAATAGAAAAATGCTATGAAATAATGACTAAATATTCCTGTCAAGGGCACCATCATTACTGTGTCTGGGCTCCCCGTGGCAGTCCAGCTGACCGTAACTCACCCTTAGCCACCTCCCACAGCCACTGTCAATCAGTCCAGCTCCACAGATACAGCTCGTATATCTGTTGGCTCTATCTACCCTTCCTATTCCCTCTGCCGACAGACAGGCAAGTCCATCTGGGCACAGTGGACTAACTCACTCACTCATACCTGTGATCCCAGCACTTTGGGAAGCCAAGGTGGGTGGGAGCACTGCTTGAGCCCAGGAGTTTGAGAAGCCTGGGCAACACAGGAAAACTCCACCTCTACAAAAAATAATAATTAACCAGACCAGGAGGTGCAGGCCTGTGGTCCTAGCTGTGATCCTAGCAACTCGGGAGGCTGAGGTGGGAGGATCACTTGAGCTCAAGGAGGTCAAGGCTGCAGTAAGCTGTGATCGTGCCACTGCACTCCAGCCTGGGCAACAGAGCAAGACACTGTCTCAAAAAAATAAAAACAAGACCAGGCAAGTATTTGGCATTTCCAGCCTAACGACATCAACTCTCAGGTAGTACACCTGTCTATGGCCTCTACCCACTCAAACCTGCTAAAAACATCTTCCCAGGCTCGCTCTCTCAGCACGACATCCCCCTAATTAAAAACCCTCCCAGGCACACATCATCAAAGAAATCCCCAGCCAACCTGAGCACCATAAACAATCTGGCCCCAGACTACTTTCCAAACTAATCACTCACTATTTCAGTCCACAAATCCTCCGCCTCAACAAGGTTAATCCACTCAGTACACCCGAAGACACCTCTCCTCTGCACAGAGCTGTAGCCAGCTGCCCTCCCCTCTGCTCTTAGGGGCTAACCATTCAACAAGTATTTGAGCACTCTGTACTGTGGACACCGCAGTAAGTGGGACAACGATAATCCCTGGCCTCACAGAGATGCGCACATAACTAGGCAGCAGGTGGTTCTCAGGACACCTCTGCAGAGGAAAGGTCATGCTAGCTGGACCAACCAGCAACTCCCACAGTATCTAGGACCACCTAACAGGTGCTCAGGAAGCATTTGAAGATGCTCTGTAACCCCTATCTCAGAAACACCCAAATCCCTTGTCAAGAATAACCAAAGACAATTTAAATATACAATCTAAACTCATAAACCAATAATCTGAACAAGTCATCACCTTCAGAAACAAGGCAATGTGCTTACAAGTGTGCTGCCATCAAGAGCAGGCTCTTCAAGCCAAGACTGCAGCCACTGCTGCCCTCCTGCCAAAGCAGGGAGGAAGAGACGCAGTGGTTTCACCTGTAAATTTAAATAAAGGGTCTCAATTTTTACACAGTTTTACACAGGAGGGCCAAGTTCTGGAGCTGGAAAGGGGCTCTGAGCACAGATTTCATTTTAACCAAAAGTCACTACAACGAAACAATATGGCGACCCTCTGGAGTTGATTATAAAGGGATTTTGCTCATCATGTCAAGTAAGCAAACTGGACTCTAAACTCTTCTTGTTGCCTATATAAAGAAACTGCTAGTCCCTGAGATGGGGATTAAAACCCAGGCTTCACAGGCCACAGCATCCTCACACTGATTTCTTATTCCATAACATGGTTTCCAAATCAGTAGTTCAAATTACTCTAGCAAGAGTGAGAAAAAAAAGAAGAGGGGATCAGACAATTCCTCCCAACAGTGTGCCTCTGGGAAAACCATGTGGCTTCTGCACAGGGCCAGGTGCTGTCAGTAAGGAGAGGGGATGAACTGGCGAACCCTAAGCTCCCCATCCAGTGTCCTAGGGATCAGGGCAGCTTGGCTCTGCAAGCAAAGGATAAACCTGGTTTCCACTGAGCTACACCGCAACATCCTTGCAAAGAATTGAGTGCATTCTAGTACTTGCCCTGGGTTGTTTAACAGTGTCCTTGAGAGATAATAAAAGCTTGCTCTCCACATTGTCCCCTGAAACCAAGGCCTAGATACCTCTGAACTAAGGGCATGTATAAAATGCACAGTGGCCGAGATCAACGCCAGGACTGCACTGCTCTAGTCCAGCGTGCTATGCTGCAAAATAAACGGAACTTCAGCCACCCCCTCAACTTTTCACCAGTTTATTACAACTTTCGCTCAAACATCACCACAAAATGTGATGGTTAGTCAGGTTCTGCACCTTGTTAGGAGACATTTTTGAGCGGACAATTTTCAACAGGTCCAACACATTATTTCTTTAAAAAATGCAAACACTGTCAATGAAACAAGAGAGTTACCAAAAGAAAGGGAGGGGGACCTAAAAATAAAAGCCCAAGGCGGCCACAATTCTTGGCTGTGGCCCCAGGGACGAATGAAACTGGAGGAAGTGTTTCTGCACAGCCATATGCCACAAGGCCTCGCCAAGGGCAAGCTCTCCTGAGCCTACCCACTTACTACAATGGCAGACTGGTGGCCCCAGGACACCAAAAATCTCAAAAGACAAATGCGAAACAAGACAGCACCCAGCCCTGGAGTTTCAGCATGCTTTCAATGCTTTCAATCTTTACACAAATGGAGGATGGGCTTTCGTTAGCAACCTAATGAACAATCCTTTAACAAGTTAAACATTGAAGCCACTTTCACCATCATACTCCCAAAAGTGATTTCCGATTAAAGCATCCATGTTAAAAGAACCATGTCTGATTAACTGAAAACTAAGCTGGAGAGGTGCATGGAGACATTCAAAAGAAGAAACAAAGCAGATGCTGCTGGATTAGAAGAAGTGTTGGGGGGACCCACACTGTCCTACCAAAATCCCCTCCCCACTCAGTCTCTTACAAGACACAACCACACTGGGTAGCAGCGCATTTCACACTCAGGCTGTGACCCCAACAACATAAATCACTTCAGCTGAGCTGAGGCAAGTATTTCGGTCATCTGAATTAGGATCTCTCCAACCTGTAAATTTAAATAGAGTCTCAATTTGTACACAGTTTTACACAGGAGGGCTAAGTGCGGTGCCTCATGCCTGTAATCCTAGCACTTTGGGAGGCCGAGGCGGGCAGATCACCTGAGCCCAGGAGTTCGAAACTAGCCTGGGCAAACAGACCCCATTTTTACAAAAATGAAAATTGTTTAAAGAAAACCCCCATCTCTACAAAAAATACAAAAGTTAGCCAGGCGTGGTGGTGCACCTGTAGTCCCAACTACTCGGGAGGCTGAGGCAGGAAGATCACTTGAGCCCGGCAGGCGGAGGCTGCAGTGAACCAAGGTCACACCACGGCACTCCAGCCTGGCCGACAGAGTAAGACCCTGTCCCCCACCAAAAAAAAAAAAAAAAGAAAAAAGAAAATTACACACGAAGCTGAAGCAGGAGGATCACTGGAGCCCAGAAGTTGGAGACCAGCCTGGGAAACACAGGCAGACTCCATCTCAAACTCCTGGCCTCAAGTGATCATCCCACCTTTGCCTCCGAGTCACTAGAATTATAAGTACAAACCACCACACCTGGCTTCAAAACTTTTTTTTTGTAATTACATACGCTCCCCCTGTGAAGCAAAGTATAGAATGTAAAAGCCCTCTCTCGGCAAAAAGAAGTGGAAACCGGCCAGGCGTGGTGGCTCACGCCTGTAATCCCAGCACTTTGGGAGGCCAAGGCAGGCGGATCATGAGGTCAGGAGTTCGAGACCAGCCTGGCAATATGGAGTAACCTCGTCTCTACGAAAAATACAAAAACTAGCCGGGAGTGGGGGCGCACGCCTGTAATCCCAGCTACTTGGGAGGCTGAGGCAGAAGAATCGCTTGAACCCAGGAGGCGGCGGTTACGGTGAGCTGAGATCGCGTCACTGCACTCCAGGCTGGATGACAGAGCGAGACTCTTGTCTCAAAAAAAAAAAAAAAAAAAAAGTGGAAACCAGACCTCCTAAAATCGGAGTCTGATGTGCGAAGGCACTGCCACCCACCAGTAAGGGGCATTCCAGTCTCAGCTCCTAAGATGGTATCCAGTCTTCTCCAGCTCCTGTTCATGTTTCTTTTCTTTAAATGCCCACCTTTTAATAATTACAAAACTCGAAAGCCCATTTTAGTATCAGATTGTGAATTCATCATCTGATGAGTCAACAAGTATTAAAGAGTGATCTGGTACCGGAACTGAAACTAGACGAACCCAATACTAACACAGAGACACGCGTATTTATTTCTGGATGGCTGACAAATCCCATGCTGAATGCCAAAGCTAAATGCAATGAAATAAAAAATGCATGCACCTTGCTAAAGAAATTGGAAAGCAGATCATGAAAGTTCTTTTTATAGCAATTTGTCTAACATCCGCTGCCTGAGCCCTCAGCCCTCTCCACATATAAAATCTTAAAAAACATGCAGGAGTAAAACTTTGTGCTCGGATCCCAGCAGCCATGCCCAAGAATGCATTGGGCTCCACAGCACCCACGGGAGCCCAGCCAGCGCCCACGAGCAGCTGCGGTGGACAGGCCTGGGTGAGACACTCCACAGCAGCGGAAATGTGGAAAAGTGAAGATGAAGTCAAGAACCTAAGAACGTAACGTGGGATAATGGAATAACAAAAGCCAGTCTCAGAAAGAGACATCACTGGCAAAGGTGTAAAAACTAGTTAGTGGTGTAAGCACATATGGCAAAATACAAAGAAAAGCAAAACAGTGACCAACACAAGGAGTGAGGCAGGTGAGCCCATACAGCCGGCAGTGACTGCAAGATACCCAGGCGTCCGCTCTCGGGCTGTTCTTTGCACCTGACTCAAGTTTTATACCTACATCTTACCAATTCCGTTCTCAAAAGCTCATGTGAAGTCTTGAATATAGGAGTGTTTCTTCCTCACTACAACACAGAAACTAAGGCTCCACTGAGCCAGTAAACAAGAACTGTAAAACTGAAAACTGTCAAAGGAAAAACTCTTTCCCAATTACTACTTACACAGTACAAAAACCAGTTTGAAATAAGGCGAGGTATTTAATCCCTAAAACTTACAAAACGCGTCTGTCCTTATGACTAACTCGAGTCTAGCTGGGGCACAGGCCACTGTCAAACAGGGCAACGCCTACTCAGCGTTTCCCAAACTGGTCAACTGAACTCTTCTCTGGAAGGGCTGTCTCCTCTAGTCTTACTCTAAAAAGGGTAATTTTGCACCAGAATAAAAGCAAATTTTTTAAGAATGCTTCAAATGAAAAGAGGATTACAGAAATATTAACCTTTAATTGCACCTGAAACAAAGCACCTGAAATTAAAGGAGTCAGCCACTTATGAGAATCACTAGGTCTGTCCTGTTCCCAGGGCACGAAACAGAAGCGTCTTAATCCACTAAGCACATTAGGGCCTAACAAATTGGACTCAGTAACAAGGTTACCTAGTTCTTCCAAACAGGAATTAACCAAAGGGGATCATTATGATTAAGCACAATCCGCGGAATACGCAATTTCTAGCTGGGGAATTCAACAGCTGATGGCTTGTAAGCATCAAAATTCATAACAAGTGAAAGGCTCAGAATCACAGGTCCAGCACTGGACGATGCCCGGCGCGCCGGGAAGCGGCGCCTCAGACGGCGGCCCCGGGTCCCCATGGCTCCTCCCTGCGCCCAGAACCGGGCAGCTCCTTCCCGCCGCCGCCGCCAACGGGAGGCTGGGGGCACTCCCGAAATAGGAGCGGAAGCCCCGACCCACGCCGCCCTCCGCCGCGGGGACACCCACTCGCCAGGTGACCGCGTCCGCACGCTCCGCGTTGCCCGGGCGCCGCCGGGACCTCGGAGGCGGCCGGCCCAGCCCCGACGCCGTGCGGACGCGGCACAAAGGCGCGGCGCGCGGACCCCGACCCGGCCCGACCCCGGCCGCGTCCCCCGGCCCCGGCCCGCGCCCCTGCCCCCCGCCCCGCGCCCCCCACCCGGCCCACCTCGGCCGTAGGCCTTGGCGCAGATCCACTGCAGGTTGGCGGCGATCTTGGCGCGCGCCGCGTCGTAGCGGTCCAGGGGCACGAGGTCGGCGGCGCCGTCCGGCGGGGCCTCCATCTTCCTCCAGCCCTCGGCGGCGGCGCGGCCGCTCGCGTCCACCATCTGCAGACAAAGGGCTGAGGCGGCGGCCCGGCCGCAACAAAGGCGCCGCCGCCCCTCGCCGCGCCGGGCCCGGTGCGCCCCGAGCCCCCACTCGGCCCCGCAGCCGGCCCGCCGGGAGGGGCGCCCGAGCGCGGCCCCCGCCTCACCTCACAGCCGCCGCCGTCGCCGCCCCCGCGGCTGCTGCATGCTGCGGGCGCCGAGCCCGGGCGGAGGAGGTGCCGAGCCCGCGGCCCAAAGAGGCGGCGGCAGGAGGGCGCGGGCCGGGGGCGGGGGCGGGCGCGGGCCGGGGGCGGTGGCAGCGCGTGCGCGGCCCCGGGTAAGCGGCGGCGGCGGCGACAGCGGCTGAGGCGGCGGCCAAGGAACGGGAGCGCGCTCACCGCCCGGGCCTCGCACAGGCGCAGTAGGCACCGCCCGCCACCCCGCCCTCGACCCCGCCCCCAGCTCCGCTCTCTTCTCGCGCCCGCCCCGCCCCTTTCCGCAGGCGCAGTAGGCACCGCCCGCCGGCCCGCGCCCGCCCCGCACCTTTCCGCAGGCGCAGTAGGTGGCACCCGCAGGCCTGTGCCTGCCCCGCCCCTTTCCGCAGGCGCAGTGAGCGTCGACCCGCCCCTCTCCGCTCGCTTCCGCAGGCGCAGTAGGACCCGCCCGGGTCCGCGCCTGCCCCGCTGCTTCCCTCAGGTTCTGAGGCCCGCGGTGCGCGGCGTGGGGTAGGGGGCGCGGAGTGGGCGGCGCGGGGTGGGTGGAGTGGGTCGGCGGCAGGGATCCTGCCGAGCCCGCAGCCGCCCTTTCTCAGCGCCGTGCCTCCTCCCTGGCCCTGGCTCGTCCCACCTCAGCCACAGCCCGGCTCCCTGGCCGGCCGAGCTCTCGCCGCCGGCGCCCTGGGGACCTCGTGGGTGTGGCCGGCGGCGACCTCGGCAGGCGACAGCCCGGCAGACGGGCACCAGGTGGACGTGCCACAGTCTCCAGACCCCCCGTCCCGGTGCAGGGAAGGGGGGCGTTTGGACCCCTGAGGCAGAAACAGGTGCGGCCCCGCCGGCGCATCCCCCGGAAGGGACGCTGACTTCGTTCCCCTGGAGCCTGCGTCGGGGCCCGCGCTGGGCTGAGAATTACGGGAACGCCGTGAGAGTTTGCGTTCCGAGGATTTGGTCTAAGAACCTCACCGCGGAAATAGAGAACTGCCCCGGGAGAGCCGGCCCACGTGCCGCCCACCGGCGCCTTGACGGCAGGGAGAGGTCGAGCTTCCAGGGGGCGGGCGCCGGGCGCGGGGCTCCCAGCCTGTCTGTACCTGGCCGAGACACCCCGTGCCAGAGGCGGAGCGTTTATGAAATGCCGGGTGCCCAGAGGACCCAGGCAGTCCGTCATTCACATACCAACCCACGTGCAGGCTTCAATTCAACGTTGAAGCCATTTGGGCCTGGGCTTTTTTGATGATTTATTTGATTCGTAGTTTTTTGGTTACTAATTGAGTCTCTTCACTTGTTAATAGGTCTGTTGAGATTGTCTGTTTTTTCTTGAGTCAGCCGTCTGAAAAGAACACAAGGTGGACAGGGCGGAGCGGTCAAGGAAAGCCATAGGAGGAAGGCACTTACTTGAGCAAAGACAAGCGGGACGTGGGCGTCGAGGGTGAGGGTATCTGCAAAAGTAGTGTCTTGAGCAGGGAGCATGGCAGACAGAGCCTCTGAGACACGAGAGCTTGGAGTGTAAGAAACACAGCAGAGGCCGCTAAGTCGAGAACCCAGGAGCTGGAAGGACTGGTAGGAAATGGGAGGTGGGGACATGGAGGAATGTGGACAGGTCCTGCACAGTCAGAACTGTGGCCCCTTTTTTGCAGGAAATGGGCAGCCTTCAGAAGACTGAGCACAGGGAAGGATATGATTAACCCTTTAAAAGGGTCATTCTGACTCCTGGGTGAAGAACAGACTAGGAACGGCTGAGAAGGAGGCAGGAGGCCATCCACTGTCAGATGGGATGTGGAGTGTGACCCGGAAAGGTCAAGGGTGACTCCAAGGGCTTTTTGTATACTGATCTTTTATCCTGCAACCTTGCTAAACCCATTTATTAGTTCTTCTAGTCTTTTAGTGGATTCCTTGGGATTTTATACAAAAGTGTGTCATCTGTGAATAGAGATCAGTTTATCTCTTCCTTTCTAGTCTGGATGTCTTTTATTTCTTCTCCTTGCCTAGCTGCCCTGGCTAGAACCTCCAGTACAATATTGACTAGAAGCAGCAAGAGTGGACATCCTTGTCTTGCTTCTGATCTCAGGGAGGAGGCATCCAGTCTTTCACCATTGGATATGATGATAGCTGTGGGTGCTTAAGAAATAGGTTTTATCAGGCTGGGCGCAGTGGCTCACGCCTGTAATCCCAACCCTTTGGGAGGTCGAGGCAGGCAGATCACTTGGGGTCCAGAGTTTGAGACCAGCCTGGCCAACATGGAGAAATCCCATCTCTACTAAAAATACAAAAAGTCAGCTGGGGGTGGTGGCGGATGCCTGTAATCCCAGCTAAGAGAGGGAAACTGTCTAATAAACAACAACAAAAAAAGGTACTTCCTCAACCTGATAAAACCTATTTTTTGTTTGTTTGAGACAGTGTCTCACTCTGTCACCCAGGCTGGAGTGCAGTGGCTGGATCTTGGCTCACTGCAACCTCTGCCTCCCAGGTTCAAATGATTCTTCTGCTTCAGCCTCCCGAGTAGCTGGGACTACAGGCACACACTGCCACACCCAGCTAATTTTGTATTTTTAGTAGAGATGGGGTTTTACCATGTTGGCCAGGCTGGTCTTGAACTCCTGACCTCCAGTAATCCACCCCCCTCAGCCTCCCAAAATGCTGGGATTATAGGCGTGAGCTACCACGCCCAGCCGAGGAAGTATCTTCTCTTTCTAGTTTGTTGAGTGTGTTTATCATGAAAAGGTGTCGGATTTGGTTAAATGATTTTTCCACATCCATTGAGATGATCGTGTGTTTTTTTTCCTTGTTCTAGTAATGTGGTGTGTTACATTAATTGACTTTCAGATATTGAAAGGACACTTATCCCCTGCGTTCAGATAAATTCCAGTTGGTCATGAAGTATCTGTCTTCCTGGATTCAGTTTAATACAATTTTGTTGAGTGATTTTTTTAATCCATATTCATCATAGATACTGGTCTGAAGTTTTCTTGTGGTGTCTGTGTCTGGTTTTGGTATCGGTATCAGTGTCCTACTGGCCTCATAAAATGAGTTGGAAGTGTTCCTCTTCTTTTTTTTTTTTAAGATGGGTGTTCACTATATCATCCAGGCTGGTCACCAATTCCTGGCTTCAACTGATCCTCCCACCTCAAGCCTCCTGAGTAGCTGGGATCACAGGCACAAGCCACTGGACCCAGCTTTAATTGTTTAAGTGTTTGATAGAATTCATTATTGAAGCCATTTGGGTCTGGGCTTTTTTGATTACTTATTTTGATTACTAATTCAGTCTCTATTTGTTGTAGGTCTATTCAGATCGTCTGTTTGTGTCTTTAGAGGAATTTGTCCATTTTATTTAAGTTACAGTGTTTTGGGCGTAAGCAATTTTAAGGAGAAAGTTATCCTTAACCAAGATGGGAAAGGTCAGGGCAGGGTGGTGCAGGGATTTTACCCCCCACTGGGTCCTTTCCGCAAACTCCCCCTAATGTAATACCCGTGGAGTTCGGGCTGTGGCTTTGGCTGTGTTGAGTCACCACAGAGAGAGGCTTTAGAGCTGTGAGACAGGAAGAGGCACCAAGGAGCCATTGCTCAGGTGGAGGAGAAGTGGAGGCATGGTGCTTGGGCCTAGGGGCAGCACTTGGGAGTAGCCAGCCTGAAAGGTGAGAAGCCAGGAGAGGGGTCCCCAGCTTATGGCCTGGAAGCTGACTCAGATTTGGCGAGTGCAGGTTTTGTGGAATGGTGGTGTATTAGTCCGTTTTCACGGTGCTAATAAGGATACACCCAAGACTGGGCAATTTACAAAAGAAAGAGGTTTAATGACTTACGCTTCCACATGGCCGGGGAGGCCTCACAATCATGGTGGAAGGCAAGGAGGAGCAAGTCACGTCTTACGTGGATGGCGGCAGGCAAAGAGCGAGATTGGGCAGGGAAACTCCCCCTAATATGATACTGTCAGATCTCATGAGACTTACTCGCTATCACCAGAACAGCATGGGAAAGACCTGCCCCATGATTCAGTTACCTCCCACCAGGTCCCTCCCACAACACGTGGAAATTCAAGATGAGATTTGGGTGGGGACAAAAGACAGGCAGGAGTTCCGAGGATGAGTATTTGCATTCTGTCCCTGAGTTTGCTGTAAAGGAGGGCAGCGAGACAGAGGCATGGGGTGTGGAATGGCGTGTTTAAGATGGGAGTGATGACAGGTGCCCGTTGGAGTGATGCAGTAGACAGGCTCTGATGATGGGGAGCAGGCGTCATGTGCCCTTGAGCAGGAGCCCAGCAGAGAGACCCTTTTTCCTCCTGCAGCAGCAGAAGAGAAGGCAGCAAGGTGCAGGACTGAAGGAGGGCTGGGCTGGATGGGAGCCTGGCTGGTTTTCCCCTGGTGGCCCTATGATTGGTTAAGGGTAGGGCAGAGGCATGGCAGGTTGGAGGCACAGAAGGCCCAGGATAGTTATCTGGGCTGGATGTGGGGCAGTATTCTCGCCTCTCTGGGGACATCCCTTAAGTGGACAGGAAGGCCGGGTGGTTCAGGTGTATGTCCACTCACCAAGAACATAGGATGAAGGTGGGGCCTAGACAGTGGCTGTTTTGACCAGGGCAGAACAGTTGAGGGCATGTGTGAGGGTCCATGCTAATGCCAGACCTCAGTGGGGAGTGGGGAGAGAGGAGAGTCCAGGGACCAGAGGTCCCCCTAGGCCTAAAGAACAAACCACAAGGAGAAGAGGAAGAAGTCTCTATGTCATCAAAGTTTCATTATCAGGGCTGCTATAATGCTTCTCATTGCTTATTAAAACCCAATTCTGCAAGACCAGCCTAGCCAACATGGTGAAACCCTGTCTCTACTAAAAATACAAAAATTAGCTGGGCATGGTGGCACGTGCCTGTAGTCCCAACTACTCAGGAGGCTGAGGCAGGAGAATTGCTTAAACCTGGGAGGCAGAGGTTGCAGTGAGCCAAGATCGTGCCACTGTACTCCAGCCTGGGAGACAGAGGGAGACTCTGTCTCAAAAAAAAAAAAAACCAAAAAAAGAAAAAAAAAAACAACTAATTCTGGCCCAGCATGGTAGTTCACACCTGTAATCCCAGACTTTGGGAGGCCAAGGCAGAAGGATCGCTTGAGCCCAGGCATTCAAGACCATTCTGGGCAACAAAATAAGACCCCACCTCTACAAAAAATAAAAAAATGGAAGAAAGCAATAGTGTGCACCTGGGGTCCCAGCTACTCAGGAGGCTGAGATAGGAGGATCACTTGAGCCCAGAAGGTCAAGGTTGCAGTGAGCCGGGATTGTGCTGCTGCACTCCAGCCTGGGTGACAAAACAAGACCCTCTGACTAAAAAAAAAAGAAAAAGAGAAAAATATTTTTGTTAGAGCAAAACAGGCTGAACTTTTTTTTGTTTTTTTTTTGTTTGTTTTTTTGTTTTTTTTGAGACAGAGTCTCACTCTGTTGCCCAGGCTGGAGTGCAGTGGCACGATTTCGGCTCACTGTAAGCTCTGTCTCCCGAGTTCACGCCATTCTCCTGCCTCAGCCTCCTGAGTAGCTGGGACTACAGGCGCCCACCACCACACCTGGCTAATTTTTTGTATTTTTAGTTGAGACGGGGTTTCACCATGTTAGCCAGGATGGTCTCCATCTCCTGACTTCGTGATCCGCCCGTCTTGGCCTCCCAAAGTGCTGGGATTACAGGCGTGAGCCACTGCGCCCAGCCCTTTTTTTCGTTTTTAATGTTAAGACGAGGTTACAGCATTATTAGATATAATGAAGGTAGATGGAAGGTGCTCAGAACTCTCCTACAAGCATAGCAGCTCCTTAGGCACAGCTCCAGTAACTCCAGGGCCCAGCCTTCTGGGGAGGAGTTGGATGGGCACATTCCTTCAGGGGCTCCCACCTGCCCACAGAGAGCACAAGAGGAGAATTCATCCTGTTTGCCCTGCTTTTCCCCTCTTGTTCCTAGACACATCCTGAGGGTCCCACCAAGTGGACATTGGCTTATTCTACAAGCAACAGGATGAGGCCCCTGGACTCCTCACTGGCGAAATAGTGCAGTGACAGCAACGCCCCCCCTCCCCCAAAGATGTCCACATCTTAATTCCTGGAACCTGTGAATGTGTGACCTTACCTGGTGTCTTAGTTCATTTGTGCCACTATAACAAAATACCACAGACTGGCTAATTTATAAAAAAATGTATTTCTCATGGTTCTGAAGGCTGGAAAGTCCAAGATCAAGGCACTGGCATGTCCTCTGTCTGGTGAGGGCACTTCATTACTGTTTCCTCTGGAGGGAAGAATGCTGTGTCCTCACAAGGTGGGATGGACAGAGGGACAAGAAAAGGCCAAACTCCACAGGAAGCCTCTTTTATAAGAGGAGCCCTCGTGACTTAGTCCTAAGTGGCCCCACCTCTTCTTTCACCACACTGGGGACCAAGTTTGTTGTTAGTTAACCTAAATGACAAACAGAGGAGCTCTCTAAAGAGATATTTATTCAGGAATAGGTCTTTGCAACGGGAACACGCATATTACGGTAACTGCATGTTCAAGGAAGACAAAAGTTTTAAAGGAAAAAAGGAGGAAGATCACATAATCGTTTTGAAATGATTACCCTTGGCTACAAAGATTAATAGCAAGGGAGACACCAGTCCAAGTTTGGAAGGTAGCTGCTGAGCAGGTATCCTTGCAGAAGTATTTTCTTGTGTAAGATTTCAGTGGCCTTGGCCAGGTGTGGTGGCCCATGCCTATAATCCTAGTACTTTGGGAGGCTGAGGTGGGTCAATCACTTGAGGTCAGGAGTTCAAGACCAGCCTGGCTAACATGGTGAAACTCTGTCTTCACTAAAAATACAAAAATTAGCCAGGCATGGTGGTGCACACCTGTAATCCCAGCTACTTGCGAGGCTGAGGCAGGAGAATCACTTGAACCCAGGAGGTGGAGGTTGCAGTGAGCCAAGATTGCACCACTGCACTCCAGCCTGGGTGACAGAGCAAGACTTGGGCTCAAAAAAAAAAATTCAATGGCCTTTGTGCAAGGTTGTGGTTTTTGCAGTCTTTTGTGATAGTTTTTGTTATCAGGCATACAGACCCTCTCTTCATGGCCTTCCCTAGCTCTATTTGTTAGGGTTTTCTTAACATTAGTCACTGTTTTGATTCTGACAACTTTCAGTTTCAACATGAATTTTGGAGGGGATGACATCTTTTAAATCATCATACCTGATAAAAGGGACTTTGGAGATGGGATTAAGTGAAGGGCCTTGAGATGGGGTGTTATCCTGCACTATCCAGGTAGCGCAGTCATAAGAGGAGGCAGGAGCTTCACAGTTGGACAGAAGATGTGACCACAGAAGCAGGGGTCAGAGGAGAGAAGATGCTGGCTTTGAAGGCAGAGGAAGGGGCCACAAGCCAAGGAATGTGGAGACCCCTAGAAGCTGGAAAAGGCAGGGACAGATTCCCCCCTACCCTAGAGCCTCCAGAAGGAGCCAGCCTGCCAACACCTTGACTTTACCTCAGTGAGATAATTTAGACTTCCGACCTCAGAACTGTAAGAGAATAAATGCTTGTGTTTTGACCACTGAATTTGTGGTAATTTGCCACAGCAGCTGCAGGAAACGTATACACATGGTGACTAATTACTGAGTTCCTTCCCCAAACACACTCAGGAGCATGGAACTACCACAGCCTCCTAGTGGAAGCACAGGTCCTGCAGAGAGGCCATGCCTGTGCACCCCAGGAGCCAAGGCCACCCTCCTGCACAGGGCACCACCCCTTGCACCTGCACACTCCAGCCTCCACATAGCCCTTGGTCAGGGCTGGGTACACCAGGGAATGTTTCAAAGTAAAACGTCCCTTACTGTGGTCATTCTCAGCATTTTTTTCCTGGAAAGATATGACAGAATACGTTCATGTGTGACATGGGCCCATGGGGGTGTTTGGGATAGTTACCATATCCAGCACACCGAGAAGGTTGATACTGAGAACTGGGACAGGAAAAAATACCATCTTTATCATCACTGGCCTTTAACCAAAATTTAACATTTTCCTGAATTATGAATCTAGGCAACCAACTGCTGCAGTAGCATCAGCAGTGTCTGGGACTCCCACCTCCTACAGAAGTCGTGGATGTCTCACATCACATCACCATTGCTGCAGATGCCACAGAATACCATTCTGCTCATCACTGCTTCAAAATTACCATAACTCCTAGACCAACTGCTTGATTACATTATTAATGCATTCATAAAGAAGCACATGCAGTATGCAGTACTGTACCACCATTTAAAATTTGTGATGAAAGTATTTTAATTTCATTTTTAATCTTGTAGGCATTTTAAAAGCATTATCTGAATCTCAAAGAAAAGTCCAAGACCTGATGGTTTCCTGGTGAATTCTACCAAACGTGTAAAGAAGAACTAATACCAGCCCTTCTCAAACATTTCCAAAAAACTGAAGAGAAGGGAACACTTCTTAACTCATTCTGTGAGGCCAGCATTACCCTGGTACCAAAGCCAGACATACACATGACAAGAAAAGAAAACTACAGACCAATATTCCTTATGAATACTGATGCAAAAAACCTCAACAAAGTACTGGCAAACTTCAGCAGCATATTGAAAGGATTATACACTATGACCAAGGGGATTTATTCCTGGAATTCAAGGATGGCTCAGCATACAAAAAAAAAATCAGCGTAATACACTATACTAACAGAATGAAGGGAAAAACTACATGATCATCTCAATTGATGCAGAAAAAGCATTTGACAAAACTCAACACCCTTTCATGATAAAACCACTCAACAGATTAGGACTAGACGGAAACTACCTCAACATAATAAAAGCCATTTATGCATAGATGCCCACATCTAACACTGCTCAGTGATGAAAGGCTGAAAACTTTTCCTGTAAAATCAGAAGAGGCTGGGTGTGGTGGCTCACGCCTGTAATCCCAGCACTTCAGGAGGCCAAGGCGAGCAGATCACCTGAGGCTGGGAGTTCAAGACCAGCCTGAGCAACATGGAGAAACCATGTCTCTACTAAAAATAGAAAACTAGCCAGGCGTGGTGGTGCACACCTGTAATCCCAGCTACTCGGGAGGCTGCGACAGGAGAATCGCTTGAACCCAGGAGGCAGAGGTTGTGGTGAGCCAAGATCGCACCATTGCACTCCAGCCTGAGCAACAAGAGCAAAACTCCATCTCAAAAAAATTAAAATCAGGAATAAGGCAAAAATATCCACTTTTGTCCCTTCTATTAAGATCTAGCCAGAGCAATTAGGCAAGAAAAATAAAAGGCATCCAAATGAAAGAGGGAGAAGTAAAATTATCTCTGTTTACAGATTATATAATCCTATATGAAGAAAATCCTAAAGATTCCACAAAAGATCTGTTAGAACTAATGAATTAATTCAGCAAAGCAGTAGGATACAAAGAACAATCTGAAAAGGAAATTATGAAAACAATTCCACGTACAATAGCATAAAAAGAATAAAACAAGAATTAAGGAGGTGAAAGACTGGTACAATGAAAGCTCCAAAACATTGCTGAAAGAAATTAAAGAAGACACAGATAAATGGAGAGACATTTTGTGTTCATGGGCTAGAAGACAATATGGTTAAGATGTCAGTACTACCCAAAGCAATCTACAGATTTAATGCAGTCCCTATAAAATCCCAATGACATTTTTTGCAGGAACAGAAAAACATCTTAAAATTCATTTGGAATCTCAAGGGACCCTGACTAGCCAAAACAGTCTGAAAGAGAAAAAAGTTTAAGGACTTTCACTTCCTGATCTCAAAACTTTCTGCACAGCTGTAGTAAGCAATGTGACACTGGCATAAAGACAGACAGACAAACCAATGGAATAGAATAGCGAGCCCAGAAACAAACCCTTGCATACATGGCCAAATGATTTTTAATAAGGGTGCCAAGACCATTCAGTGGGGAAAGGACAGTCTTTTTCAGCAAATGGTGCTGGGCATACTGGATATCCACACACAGAAAAATAAATAAACTTTGGCCCTTATCTTACCACAGATAGATTCAAAATGGATCCAAGAGCTAAATGTAAGATCCAAAACTATAAAATTCTAAGAAGAAAATAAAGGGCAAAGCCAGGCATAGTGGCTCATGCCTGTAATGCCAGCACTTTGGGAGTCTGAGAAACGAGGACCCACCCCCGAGGCTGGGTGTGGTGGCTCACGCCTATAATCCCAGCACTTTGGGAGGCCGAGGCGGGTGGATCACGAGGTCAAGAGATCGAGACCATCCTGGCCAAAGTGGTGAAACCCCGTCTCTACTAAATATACAAAAATTGGCTGGGCGTGGTGGCATGTGCTGGTAGTCCCAGCTACTCAGGAGGCTGAGGCAGGAGAATCACTTAAACCCAGGAGGTAGGTAGAGGTTGCAGTGAGCCGAGATTGCGCCACTGCACTCCAGCCTGGCAACAGCGAGATTCCATCTCAAAAAATAAGAAGGGAGGACCTCTTGAGCCCAGGAGTTTGAAACCAACCTGAGCAACAGAGAGGGAGACCCCGTCTCTACAATAAATTTTAAAATTAGCCAGGTGTGGTGGTGCACACCTGTAGTCCCAGTTACTCAGGAGGCTGAGGTGGAAGGATCACTTGAGTCCGGGAGTTTGAGGCTGCAGTGAGCCATGATTAAACCACTGCACTCCATCCTGGATGACAGAGCAAGACCCTGTAGCAAAAAAAAAAAGAAAAATACAGGGCGAAAGCTTCGTAACACTGAATTTGACAATGATTTCTTGGATATGACACCAAAGGCCCAGGCAACAAAAGAAACGATAAATTGGACATCATGAAAATCAAAACACTGCTTGCATTAAAAGACACTGTCAGCAGAAGCTGGACATGGTGGCTCATGCCTGTAATCCTAGCACTTTGGGAGGCCGAGGCTGGTGGATCACTTGACCTCAGGAGTTGGAGACCAGCCTGGGCAACATGCTGAAACCCCATCTCTACAAAAAAACACGAAAATTAGCCGGGGGTGGTGGCTCATTCCTATAGTCCCAGCTGCTTGCAGAGCTGAGGCAAGAGGATTGCTTCAGCCCAGGAGACAGAGGTTGCAGTGAGCCAAGATTGTGCCCCTGCACTCCAGCCTGGGTGACAGAGTGAGACTGTCTCAAAAAAAAAAAAAAAAAAAAAAAAATCAGAGTACAAAGACAACCTACAAAATGGGAGAAAATATTTGCAAATATTGTATCTGAAAAGGGATTAATATTCAGAACTCTTAAAACTCAAAAACAGAAAACCAAACAACGTGGTTAAAAAATGAGCAACAGACTTGCATAGATGCTTCTCCAAAAAAGATACACAGGTGGCCAAGAAGCACGTGAAAAGATGCTCAACATCACTAGTCAGTAGGGAAACGCAAACCAAAAACCACGAGAGACCCCCTCCCAGCCACTGGAATGGCTGCTACCAAAAAACTAGAAAATAGCAAGCACCAGGGAGGATGTAGAGAAACGAGAAGCCCTGTGCACTGTTGCTGGGAATGTAAAATGGTGCAGCCACTGTGAAAAACAGCATGGAAGTTCTTCAGACAAACAGAATTACCATGGGACCCTGTAATTGAAAGGGTCCCTAAGGGGTGTTTGGACACCCCGGTTCATGGCAGCTTATTCCACTTGGGTGGAAACAGCTGAAGTGTCTGTGGACAGATAATGGATAAGGAAAATATGGCCTCGCCACACTAGAAAATACTACTCAGCCCTAAAAAGGAAGAAAACTCTGACCCACGCTACAATACAGATGAGCCTTGAGAACATTATGCAGAGTGAAATGAGCCAGTCACGAAAGGACACATCCTGTGGTTCCACTCATTGGCAGTCCCGAGTCATCAGGTTCATAGAGACAAGAAGTAGAAAGGTGGCTGCCAGGCTGGGGAGGGGACGGAAGTGAGTGTTTCATGGGGACAGAGTGGGCAGATGGAGAGAGCTGTGGATGGAGGGAGGTGATGGTCCTGCATTGCTGTGATTGCTTAATGCCACTGACCTGCATACCTGCAATGCACTCCAATCTCTGCACTCCGGCAGGTGCCCCATGGTGCCAGGCCCCCATCATCTTGGAATGCACAGCACAGCGGTGTCTCACCAGGATCGGATCCACTGAGGGTTGGAGCCTCAGCTCAGGCCCTGCACGTGTCTCCACACCATACACACCTCCCCCACTCTTCCCCATTAGCCCCCTTCTCGCTCCACCCATGCTATCTGACCCCTTCTCCCCCAGGTTCTGCAAGAGCGGGTGTGGTGGGCCCACTTGCAGTCCGAGCTTCTGGGGAAGTGGCAGGGGCTGCTGGAACCCAGGAAATCACAGCTCACTGGGCATCTTGAACCTACCAAAAAACACCCTCAGCAGAAAATGAGCAGGAAGGATGTCGGCAGAGCCCCTGTGGACTCTTCCACGAGGAAGGACTCTCATGCTGACTTGCAAGGAGGCGCCCCAGAAACCCCCAGTCCCAGGAGTGACATGGGAAGGGTAGTTCAGAGGCAGGTTTCTGACCCCTCTGGCCTCCATCAGAGCCACCACAAAAACTCCATCTGTTAAATAAAAACGGACTGAAGCCATGGTGCACTCCTGTAATCCCAAAAGGCCGAGGTGGGAGGATCGCTTGAACCAGGAGCTCAAGACCAGTCTGGGCAACATAGCAAGACCCCACCTCTACAAAAAAATTAGCTGGGTGTGGCAGCGTGTGCCCATGGTCCCAGCTACCCAGGAGGCTGAGGCAGGAGGATTGCTTTGGCCCACTGGGATGTTCTGCCAGGAGGGGGTAGTTTAGAGCCTGTGAGCCACGGCAGTGAGCACTGCGAGCAGGAACACTGGGGGGCTGGGGTTGGGGTGGGCTCCACGAGCGCTGAAAGCTGAGCTATCCCAGGGACCTGGGAGGTGCCCCTGCAGCTGCTGAGTTTTTCTCTGGATGCGCACCATGTCTATGAACCCTAAGGATGGGTCCTCACTTTGCTGGGAGCCTCGGAGGCTAGGGGCACCATCCCCAATCCCTCGGGGCAGGCTCAGATCCTGGCACACTGACATTGCCAGCCACTCCTGGGCACTTGCTGTGTGCCGACCCAGGACTAGGAGCTGCACCTGGGCCCCAAGATGTCCCCTACTTTGCAAATGTGAAAACTTGAGTCTCAGAGACTTAGGGACATTGGCCTCTGAATCTCAGGGCTGCTTCTCCTGAGGCCTGAACCAGGCCTGGCACTGTCTGCTGGGTGCGGGCCCAGCCCTGGGAGGACCCAGCAGGGGTGCTCACAGACCTCCCATCCCACGGCTAACCCACCATTGGGGAGGAAACCTGTGGACACTTCCACTGAAAAATGTCACTCTCTACAAGTATGCAAGGGAGTCAGACCATCTCCCATCAGACCTGGATACCCACCGAACATCACAGCCCCTAACACTCCGGCCAGGTCGCTCCAGGCTGGCACAGGTGGCACCCAGCCAGGCACACTTAAAGCAGGGCTTCCTGGCCATAACACATTATCACTCCCCCAAGGAGGAAATGCTAATTTAATTAAGTGAATTAAATGCTAATTTAATTAAGTGAATTAAATTCAATTTCTCCCTTGTGAGAGAAATTAAATAGTAAGGAATGCGATTTTACCAGGTAGGGGTGAGCTTTGAACGACCACGCCATGGGATAGCTAAGAGGTCTGTGCCACCCGAGACCTGGTGAACACCCGAGTTTCAGCCTCACGCACGTTCCTTCCCCAAGAGCAGCTGCGCGCTGTTCTCCCACTGGAGCAGCTGTCTGCTCTTGGTGCTCCCAGACACCTCCTGGGTTTGCCCGTCCACTGGGCTCTGTCCTCTCTCACACTTCTCGGCCGGCCATCGGGCTCCTGGGACAGGCGAGCCCAGGACACCCCTGGGCCTCCCTCCACAGAGGTGCTCTCTGAGGCCGCCTCGGGCTCCCCGGCTCTGGCCCCACTTACCTGTCATGCTGCGTGGATCATCCCCCGGTGTTCCATGACTGCTGGTGGTCAGCGACCTGAGAAGTGGGGCGAGTGGGCGCTGTTTCCTTATGCATCAGGAATCTGGGGGCCCTGCAGAGAGGTGCCATCATCCTCACCAGCCCCAGGTTCCCATCTCCGTGGGGGGAGGTAGAGGGACAAATGGGATACCCTGGTGTGGATTGTGGCACATGGACTCAGTCCCTGTCACCCTAGTCCAACATGGTCAGGTGCCAGCCCTTTCTGGAACCCTGGCCTCTGGTCACCCCACCCTCCTGGGTGACCTGATCCCCAAGCATTTCAGCCCCAGCTGCTGGGGAAGGCAAAATGCACCATCACCCACACATCCCCTCCCCTCCTTCCTAACCCTAACCCTAACCGAACACCTGCCTCCTGGGGCTCTTCCCCCTGAGTCTGCCTGCCTCCCCTTTGCTCCCGTGCCCCCAGCTCACCTTCTGCTCTGGGTGGTGACCCGGGTGAGGCCTTCTGGCCCTCACAGCCTCTGGGCGGCCCCAGACCAGCCTTGCAGATGCCCCTGGGCATGGACAGAGGAGTGGGGAGCGATGAGACACGAAACCCTGGCCCCGTGGCCTGGCTGAGCTCTGCGCCCTTTGCCTCCTCAGTGGCCCCAGGATGGCCCAGCTGGTAGCCCAGATATCCCCAGCGGGCCAGCGCATCAGACCCTCCCTGGGCAACAAGCTCACACAAGCGTCGTAAAGGTGGCAGTGTTCCGCCCTGGACCCAGGCCTTCCAAATCGGGCCCTGCACCCCCTCAGGAGGGGCACAGGACTTTTCCCCACCTGGCCCCCCGCCTAGTTGGAAGTCAGGGCAGGGTGAGCCCATGCTCCTGGGCATCTGGCCTGCAGGCTGACACTTGCTCACCTCACTGTAAGGAGGTCATTTCTTTTATTATTAAAAAAATAATAGAGACAGGGTCTCATGTTGCCCAGCCTGGTCTCGAACTCCTGGACTCAAGCAATCCTGCCACCTCGGTCTCCCAAAGCACTGGGATTACAGGTGTGAGCCTCCGTGCCCAGCCTTTCTTTTTTTTTTTTTTTAATTTTTGTAAAGAGGTAATTTCAACATATTACCATCTCCCCTAATGACAGTGGTTCGTTTTGTTTTTTAGGTTTTTGTTTTTTGTTTTTGAGTCTTGCTCTGTTGCCAGGCTGGAGTGCAGTGGCCCGATCTCGGCTCAGTGCAACCTCCACCTCCGAGGTTCTAGCGATTCTGCTGTCTCAGCCTCCCAAGTAGCTGGGATTATGGGTGCCTGCCACCATGCCCAGCTCATGTTTATATTTTTAGTAGAGACAGTGTTTTACCATGTTGGCCAGGCTGGTCTTAAACTCCTGACCTCAGGTGATCTGCCTGCCTCAGTCTCCCAAAGCGCTGGGATTACAGGCATGAGCCACCCCACACAGACTCTCCTTTTTGAAATGGAGTTTCCCTCTTGTTGCCCAGGTTGAAGTGCAGTGGTGTGATCTTGGCTCACTGCAACCTTCATTTCCTGGGTTCAAGTGATTCTCCTGCCTCAGCCTCTGGAGTAGCTGGGATTACAGGGGCCCGCCAAACTCCTGACCTCGTGATCTGCCTGCCTCGGCCTCCCAAAGTGCTGAGATTACAGGCATGAGCCACCAATCCCGGCCTTTTTTTTTTTTTTAGACGAGTCTGGCTCTGTTGTCCAGGCTGGAGTGCAGTGGCGTGATCTCCGCTCACTGCAGCCTCTGCCTCCCAGGTTCAAGCGATTCTCCTGCCTCAGCCTCCCGAGTAGCTGGGATTACAGGAGCACGCCACCACACCTGGCTAATTTATTTTTTTTTTTATTTTTTATTTTTTTGTATTTTTAGTAGATGCGGGGTTTCACCATGTTGGCCAGGATGGTCTCCATCTCCTGACCTTGTGATCTGCCTGCCTCGGCCTCCCAAAGTGATGGGATTACAGGCGTGAGCCACTGCACCCGGCCAACTTTCTTTTTTTTATTTTTGTAAAGGTAATTTCAACATATTACCACTTCTCCTAATAATAGTGTTTTAACAAATATTAGGCAGTTTCATTTTTGCTTTGAGTTGTGCTTTTAAAAGTACTAAATTAGGTCGCTGGAGATCAAAACATTTACCATTTAGCAGGCAGGGCCTGTCCAGAGCGCCAGTCGGGAAAACAGGCTAAACAGCTGGCTTTAGGACTTCCCTCGTTCCCTCCTCTCCCTCCAGTCCTGGGGACGGAGGTCTGGCGTGGGGGTCAGGGTGGCCTCCGCCCACTCCTGCATGGGAGTGCTGCACAGCCCACTCCCCTGCGACCCCCAGGCTGGGCTCCAGGAGTCAGAGGGGAGCCCCGGATGGGGGATCTCCACGCCCCAGCCCTTCCGGGTCAGGCTAGTTACCTCCCGCGGCGCAGCATGCATCCCTGTCTCCACTGACTTGCAAGGCTAAAAATGTGCAGAACCCAAACCAAAATGTGCCTGCCCATTATGTTTAAGATACCACTGTTACAGATGCATTACTGTCTGGCACGGTGGCTCACACCTGTAATTCCAGCACTTTGGGAGGCTGAGGCGGGTGGATCACGAGGTCAGGAGATCGAGACCAACATGGTGAAACACCCCCACCCCGTCTCTACTAAAAATACAAAAATAAGCTGGGTGCGGTGGCTCACACCTGTAATCCCAGCACTTTAGGAGGCCGAGGCAGGCAGATCACGAGGTCAGGAGATCGAGACCATCCTGGCTAACACAGTGAAACCCCATCTCCGCTGAAAATACAAAAAATTAGCCGGGCGTGGTGGCCGGCACCTGTAGTCCCAGCTACTTGGGAGGCTGAGGCAGGAGAATGGTGGGAACCCAGGAGGCGGAGCTTGCAGTGAGCAGAGATCGCGCCACTGCACTCCAAGCTGGGCAACAGAGTGAGACTCCATCTCAAAAAAAAAAAAAAAAAAAAAAAATTAGCTGGGCATGGTGGCGTGCATGCCTGTAATCTCACCTACTCAGGCGGCTGAGGCAGGAGAATCGCTTGAACCCGGGTGGCAGAGGTTGCGGTGAGCCGAGATCACGCCATTGCACTCCAGCCTGGGTGACAGAACAAGAGACTCTGTCTCAAAAAACAAACAGAAAAAACAAATGTATTACCATATGGAAATTATTTTATGACAAAACATGCATATTGGTTTGCTTCAATAAACCATTCTGACTCTAACAGTACTTCAGGCCCAGCATGGAAATTTTGAAAAATCACAGATGATAAAAAACATGAGACTAGCTTGGGTCTCAAGTTTTTCTTCCTTGGAGTTTTGGTTTTTCATGAACTTTCTGGGAAATGAAATTTAGTAGTTTGGGGGCATCGATTTAGTTCATAGAGGATGTAAAACGGAGGGATTGGGTTCGACACCTTAAAAATCACAAAAGTTACAGCTGGAAAGAAAGTTGGAGGCAATTTTTTTTGTTTTTTTGTATTGAGGTGAAATTCACATAACAAACTCAGCCATGTTAAAGTGGACAATTCAGTGCCGTTTGATTCATTCTCGACGCGTCACAACCACCACCTCCATCTAGTTCCAGAACATTGTCATGCCCCCCGGAAGGAAACGCCCTCCCATCAGCACTCACTCCCCATTCCTCCCTCCCCCAGCCCCTGGCAACCACCCATCTTTGTGTCTCTATGGATTCGCCTGTTGTGGACGTTTCATAGAAATGAAATCAAGACAATATGTGGACCTTCGTGCCTGGCTTGTCCTGCTCAGCATGATGCCTTCAAGGTTCGTGCGTGTCGCTGCATCAGGACTCACCTCCTGGCGTGCAGAACACCCTGTTGTCTGAGCAACCACACGTGGCCCCCTCACTCCTCCACCAATGGGCTTCGTGTTGTCGCCACCTCTTGGCTGCTGTGAACCCCTTTGACTTTTTGAACTAACTTTCAGATTCACTCTTGTAGTTTCAAGGTGTGAAACACCAAGCCATGTCGAATCTACAGAGGGTGAAAGAAACCCGCAGGCTCAGGAATTGCACAACCAGTGGCCTGGCGGCTGCAGGTCCCCCCTGCTGGGGGTCTTGACTGTGATGCTTTCCCAGGTGCTCACTTGTGTCAGCAGCCTCCAACCTGTGAACCTCAAACACACAGCCTGGTGCATGTCAGGTACAGCCCAGTAGAGCTGTTTTTTTTTGGGGGGGGGGTGGGGGTGGAGTTTCACTCTTGTTGCCCAGGCTGGAGTGCAATGGCGTGATCTCGGCTCACTGCAACTTCCGTCTCCCGGCTTTAAGCAATTAATGATGAGAGCAGCCGCATCATGGATGTGGTGGGGACGGCCTGGATAGGAGGGAAGCAGCCAGAGCATCCGCTGTCTGCGAGGGTCACCTTGGCCCCGGACTCACTCCTGGGTAGGGCCTGTGGGGTCAGATCCCCTCCCTCAGCATGGAAAGGAAGCATGGGGTCCGACCGCCTCCATCCTGGGACTGAGTTTGGAGGCCTCAGTGCTTGGCTGGCAAGAGCAGCCACCTGGGGACACGGTGATTAATTCAGCATCAAAATGCAAGCGTGGGAGTTTCCAGGAACACTGAGGTTCAGGTCTGGGGGCGGAAGAGAAAAGCAGCTCATTCTCAAAAAGCACTGAGAGGCTGGGCCCTGTGGCTCATTCCTGTAATCCCAGTGCTTTGGGAGGCTGAGGCAGGATTGCTTGAGGCCAGAAGTTCAAGACCAGCATGGTCAACACACCAAGACCCCGTCTCTAGAGAACATTTAAAAACTAGCTGTGCACAGTGGTGCATACCTGCAGTCCCGGCTACCCTGGAGGCCGAGGCGGGAGGATTGCTTGAGCCCAGGAGTTCTGGGCTGCAATGAGCCGTGATGGCTCCACTGCACTCCAGCCTGGGTGACAGAACGAGACCTCGTCTCTAAAGTAAATACATAAAACCTAAAAACAACGGCCGGTTGTGGTGGCTCATGCCTATAATCCCAGCACTGTGGGAGGCTGAGGCGGGCGGATCATGAGATGAGGAGTTCGAGACCAGCCTGGCCAACATGGTGAAACCCCATCTCTACTAAAAATAAAAAAATTAGCTGGGTGTGGTGGTGGGCGCCTGTAGTCCCAGCTACTCAGGAGGCTGAGGCAGGAGAATGGCGTGAACCCAGGACATGGAAGTTGCAATGAGCCGAGATCCTGCCACTGCACTCCAGCCTGGGCGACAGAGTGAGACTCCTCCTCAAAAAAAAAAAAAAAAAACCAGGAGAGCCCTGCAGGCCCCTCCTTAGGCTGGCCTTAGAGGTCTTCAGTGGCCTGAGGGTGCAAGGAACTGCGGGACGTGCTGATTGGGGCAGCCCCCAATGAGCCTGCAGCCACAGGCTCCTCCAGGACTCGAGCACTGGGGCCGCACAGAGAGCCCTTTCTCTCCTGGGCAGGCCAGGCGGGGATCCCCCAGCGCCCTAACCTGCTCTGTGACCACGGCAATGTGGCCTTGGGGATGTGCCTTGCCTCTCTGGTTTCCAGTGCAGGACTCAGGGCTGGCCACCTGAGAAGCATCTCTAGGACATTCCGAAGCCTGGAACAGAGACAGCATTGTGGCCCTGCTCTGGAAGGCTGCGTGGAAGCCAAGAAGTTGTCCTGGCCTGTCCTGGAGGTGCCTTTGGCCTTGCTTCCTGTCCTTGTCCCCAGGGGCTGCACCCATCCTACTGCCTCCACCAGCAGTGCCAGCCTGGTCCCAGGCACCCTGGAGCTGCTCCATCCCCGTCGGGGGCCAAGAGCTGCCGGTCCACACCAGAGGCCCCGGTCACACAGGAGCCACGGGACAGCCGGAAGGGAAGCCAGGAGGCCTTGTTTGGGGAGCTGGGCACACGCCTGGCCTCCCCGTGATGCTCCCCTGGATGACACACGCACACACATACACGCCTGTGCATGCAGAGCACACATGCACACCTGTGCGTGCACAACACACACACACATGCACGCCTGTGCATGCAGAGCACACACGCACACCACACCACCACACACACACCTCAAAAACCACATACAGGCGACGCCACAGGCAGAGTACACCACAGCCCCGTAGCCGCCACCCCTGCCCTCTGGGCGAGTCCGCTTCCGAGCTCACTTCGAGGAGGATCTTTCTGGTGACAGCGCCAGTGCTGTGGGTGGGAAGGCCCCAGGCTCTGGGGCCAAGGCCCCACCTGACCACACCTCCTGCTCTGTGGCACCTGTGTCCCCCCACCCCCCAGCCCGAGTAAAATCGTTTCTCTAGACTCTGCGGCTGGGCCCTGGAAGTCAGGCTCGCCCCAACCTGCCACGGCAGTGCCTGCTGTGGCGGAGCCTGGACGCCGGGTCTCCTGTCTCCATCCATCTCCACTGAAGGACAGGGGTGCAGGTCCCAGAGCTTTTGTCAGGACTCTGCCAGCTTGCAGAGCCGCTGCGGCCACAGGGCTCATGGTCCCATGCCTGCTCCACCACGGCCCTCAGCAGTGGCCCTGACCCCTGGCTGTGGCCCTGGTGCTCGAGGCTCACACCAGGGCAGGAGCGTGCTCTTGGGTGTGGGTGGGGTCCACTCTGACAGGGACCTGGAAGGGCCCTCACAAGTCTGGGATCCAGGCCCTTGTCATTCAGGAGCCCACAAGGGGTCAGCCAGGTCCCCAGAGGGGAAGGGGACGTGCCCCGGGCTGTGCAGTCCACAGCCTCTGGGTGAAGCAGAGGCCAGCCCAGGATGGGGCCCACAGTTCTCGGGAGCCCGGGAGGTGGCACTGGGAGGGTGGGCATCCCCACGCACCCACCCCAGAGAGGCCAAGCGCAGGGCAGGAGTGGTGCCACACGGCCCAGGGGGTGCGTGGCTGCTGAGAGGAAGAGCGCAGTTGCCTCAGGGAGGCTGGGCACGATGCAGGGCAGATAGAGATCCCACTGCTGGGGGAGAGCCAGGCTCATGCCCCGCTGGCGCCAGAGCCTGCCCACAGCCCGGGGACTGCCTGGGAGGCGTGGGATGACCACACCTGGGGCCCTACACAGGCTGGGACTCATTTTGAGCTCCTAAGGACAGGTTGCGGGTGAAGGGAGCCCCTCTTGGGAATGTGGAGAAGAGAGTGGGGCACCTGCTGACCAAAGAAAGCCCTGGGCCCACGCCCAGTTGTATGGGCAGTGACAGTTGGGGAAAGGGCACTCAGCCATGCTCCCCGGCGACTGCTGGGTGATGAGCAGCCCAACCGCAGGCCCCGGCCCTGCCAGCCCTGGGCTTAGGCTGAACCCATCAAAAAGGCCCTGCCTGGCCTCGGAGAGCCCACAGCGCCCTGCAGGGTATGAGGCTGGCAGGCCCTTGAGGACCAAGCCAGGAGACATCCCTGGCGGAGACTGGATCCCAGGATCCACCCGGCGCCTACAGTTGGCACAGCAATGTCCTGAGCACACGATCTCAGGGGAAGTCACCCCTCCAGCGGCTGACCCACGCTGTCCTGGAATCTCAGCATGATCCCACTCTGCAAAGAAACACGTGTGTCATCGCCGAGCTCGGCCACCGGAGCAAGGGGGAACGCTGGCCAAGTGAGCGATCTAACTCCCTCCACCTTCCCTGGCACACACGCGACCTGCCTCAGCGTCACCCCCTGGTCTAGAGCCCTGAGCATGGCCATGGGGGCCTGCCCAGGGGTCCTGCTCCACGGGACCCCAAAAGAAGAAAAACGGCTTAGCAGAAGCTCACAATGACACAGATGGCCCTTATCTCAACAGAACGATGTGCACCGACACATCTGTGTGGAAGCCAGTGTCCCCGACCCAGCACCCACGCCCCCCAGCGCCGGGCAGCCTGGCCCAATGGGCTGAGAAGCCACTTGGCCCTCAGCAGCTGGAACACAACTGCGCTCAGAGCCAGGCTCAGGCAGCTGCCTGCCCCCTAGTTCATGGGCCACTGTGGCAAAGGCACACGCGGACAGCGGCGTTACTGGTCATGGAACTGAAGTCCACGGAAAGGAAGAATTTCTAGAGTCTGCCGGCCATTTCATTTCACCTTCTAAGATACAACCTCAGCCCTAAAATACGCGTGCCGGACACAGGCTGTGTTCACAGGGATGGTCCCTCGCCCATGTGTGTGCTGATGGCCTGGCCCAGAGAAGCGGCAGGACTGCGACCAGGCCCAGAGCGCTCCCCACCCGCCCCCAGCAGCCGGTGCAGGAGCAGAAACCACATTCACCAGGGCAGCTGTGACGTGCTCCAGAACCCACCTGCACACGGCCCGCAGCCCCTGGGAAGGCCTCGGCGGCACGTGGTGTTTCCTCACCCGGAACTCCACAACTGCATGCAAACCGTGACCAGGTTAAAATGCGGATCCACGCTCACCAGAGGGCAGGGCTGGGTGAGAACGCGCATCCCCGCCAGGGCCTCCGGGGGCTGAAAGGCGGGTGCGGCAGAACACGGGGCTAGCGGAGGAGGCGCACCTGGACAAGCTGCATGTGCAGGACCAGCCAACGGGAGCGAACTCGGCATCTCCGAGGAAAGGCACCGGCACACGCTTCCCTCCTCATGGCCACATCAGGCAGGTGTTGGTGTGGCCCCTTGCCCACCTCGTGGACGCTCAGGCCACAGCAAGATGAGCCGGGCAGCCAGCGAACCCGTGGAAAGCACGGCTCCACAGCCCGCAGTACCGGGAGTCGCCCTGAGGACACACCTGTCCAGAGGTTCCTCGGAAGGAATTTCCCAACCTCGACTCAAACCCGCTGAGGAGAACGTTCTCTTCCGACTCGCAAGTTTGCCAAAAGAGGATGGCAGGCAAGGGGGGCACTGTGGCTGGCTAGACCCTGCTGGCGTGGGGCGGGCCAAGGGCCTGTGGCCTGGCAGCAGGGTAGGGGACAGGCATCTTTCTCTTTTGAGACACGGTCTCAAAAAAAAGAAGTGAGATTCGCTACTTTTTCTTTTTGAGATGGAGTCTCGCTCTGTCACCCAGGCGGGAGTGCAGTGGCGCGATCTCGGCTCACTGCAAGCTCCGCCTCCCGGGTTCACGCCATTCTCCTGCCTCAGCCTCCCGAGTAGCCGGGACTACAGGCGCCCGCCACCATACCTGGCTAATTTTTTGTATTTTTAGTAGAGACAGGGTTTCACCGTGTTAGCCAGGATGGTCTCGATCTCCTGACCTCGGGATCCACCTGCCTCGGCCTCCCAAAGTGCTGGGATTACAGGTGTGAGCCACTGCGCCCGGCCGAGATTCATTACTTTTGAAAAGCATTTTTAATATTTCTGCCCAAAGAGTTTAAATTAACTTTAGTTTTACATCTAAACCTCAAAAACAATGAAAAGACCTAGATGTGTGGAGAGAAACATTTTCCGAAAACATTCTTACTCAGCTAAAATGCAACTAGAGTTCAGCTAAGGTTCCCACACCAGTGGGCAGGGAAGGGAAGGAGAGGGCCTGGTTCAGAAGAGAAGTTCAAAACAAACAGCTCGGAGCTGACTGCTTCCAACAACAATAATGAGCAGAGTTCACAAAAAACAAAATTCATTTTCTCGGCCGGGCGCGGTGGCTCAAGCCTGTAATCCCAGCACTTTGGGAGGCCGAGGCGGGCAGATCATGAGGTCAAGAGATCGCAACCTTCCTGGCTAACACGGTGAAACCCCGTCTCTACTAAAAATACAAAAAATCAGCCGGGCGTGGTGGCGGGCACCTGTAGACCCAACTACCCAGGAGGCTGAGGCAGGAGAATGGCGTGAACCCCGGAGGCGGAGCCTGCAGTGAGCTGAGATCGTGCCACTGCACTCCAGCCTGGGCGACAGAGCGAGACTCCATCTCGGGAAAAAAAAAAAACAATTCATTTTCTCATTTTAAGACACAGGTCGTGTTTTTTAAAACGAAAAAAAGGAGGAAGAGGCCAAAGGTAGGTGGGGGCTGCCGTGCTTGGGCCCGGGACCTGTGTCCCGGGAATACGGGCTCAGCTCCAGTCCCTTAAACCCAATACAACACGAGGCTCTGCCAACCAAACATGGCCACAAGGCCTCCCACATGCTGTGGTGGCCCCGGCGCCCGGCCCGGGTCAGAGCAGCCAGCACGGAGCTGCGGGGATGCAGACTCTCAGGGACGCACGGGTTTCCTGTGCGGCACCAAGACAAGACCAAGACAGGAAATAGGAAAAGGGACTTTATTAAAGAAAAGTCATCTGTGAGTAACTAGTTAAATTAGCATGCTTGACATTAACACTCTGGGTTGAAACCTACCTCCGTCAAATAATAAGTGGATTCTCCAAGCAAATGTCTACGGGGCAATTCAAGCAGCAACTCGAGAGCCCAGAGGAGCACTGGAGAGGAGGCCATCACTCCACTTCCCAGTGCGACAACCACTTTTTTGTAAACACCTGTCAGATGCTAAAAATACAGCCTTGCACACTACCGTCACCGGAGTTTATAAGCAATAGATCAGAGAGCGGGAGCAGCTGCGGCACCTCTAACAGTCCAGGGCTGAGGCGCTGAAGGTGAGTTTCTAGGTGAGGTCCACTCTGCATGGTCTCAGGCCGCGCCAGGGGGCTGCTGTGGCCTGACAGCCGAGTGGAACGGCGCCACCTACGTGCGATTTAGTGTCTGGAAGATTCTAGAGATCTGCAGCATGACAGGCCCCGTTTCTGGATCATTCATCCACTGGGTGCTGTTCAGCGGGTTCTCCAGCATGTCTTCAAATGCTGCAGGGAAAACAGAGCCAGCCTGAGTGCCCACGCCCCCACTCAGCCCACAGGCACAGGTGTGACTTTCCTCTTCGGCAGCTTCCTAATGAAGAGGGTGAGTCTCCAATACAAAGGCCACACAGAGCTCACTGCTAAGTGTGCACTCTCAGGCTGAAATCCATCCAACTCCATTGGAGGCGCCCATCAAATCAGATCTGATCACAGAGAATCATGCACTCAATTCTGGCAGGTAGGCAGTGTGCCTGTGCGTGCTCATGGCACCCCCACTCTGGGCAGCTGTCTGGCAGCCGCCAGGGCTCAAAAATCATCTTCCCCAACAACTCCACTTCCAATCCCACCCCGAGAAGGTCAGCAGATGCAGAAAGGACACACACAGACACTGTTGCAAAGTTAACAACAAACTGGAAAAGCATAATGCTCAGCCTTCAGAAAATTACTTCTTTAAAAAACCAGCACATTAAAAATGCAACACAGCACTTCTTCAAAATGAAAACTTGGGTTTTAACAGCTTTACAAAACTCTCCCTCAAACAGGTGGCTTTTAGCAAACAGCTCTCCGCTCCACCCACTGTGAAGGAGCACGCGTTCTGCCGGCTGCCAGCCCCTCTGCCAAGATGGATGGCTCCATGCTGACCTGACACACACGGACGCGCTTCAACATAAGTGGCCTCAGGTCTACAGGCTCCAGGGACAGTGCTCACTACAGAGCTCACAGCCATTCACTGCCCAGTAGCCCGTGGCTTGAGCGCAGAGCTCAAAGTGAACCCGACTTGGCTCTGTTCATCATTGGACAACCCCCAGGCCCTAAAACAATCCTCTGGTGTTCTGATTAAAAGTCTCCAAAAAACGCTTTAAAATCTCAGAAAAAGCCGGGCACGGTGGCTCACATCTGTAATCCCAGCACTTTGGGAGGCGGAGGCAGGTGGATCACAAGGTCAGGAGATCGAGACCATCCTGGCTAACACGGTGAAACCCCATCTCTACTAAAAATATAAAAAATTAGCCGGGCATGGTGGGAGGCGCCTATAGTCCCAGCTACTCGGGAGACTGAGGAAAGAGAATAGCGTGAACCCGGGAGGCGGAGCTGGCAGTGAGCCGAGATCATGCCACTGCACTCCAGCCTGGGCAACAAAGCGAGACTCCGTCTCAAAAAATAAAAATAAAAATAAAAATAAAAATCTCAGAAAAAGACCCAGAAAGAACAAACTATAAGGTACGAAACAGCTGTTTCACACACAGGGCAGGGAACTTAATTTCCCATTTCCTCTCAATAAACAGCAAAATAAATTCTGGAAGGATGAAAGAGTTGAACAAAAAGATAAAGAGTTAAATATGAAAAACCACACAGATGATTATTTATCTGAGGAAGGACTTTCCTTTTTGAATTTAATTTTTTTTTTTTTTTGAGACAGCAACTTGCTTTGTTGCCCAGGCTGGAGTGCAGTGGAGTGATCATGGCTCACTGCAGCCTTGAACTCCCAGACTCAATGATCCTCCCACTTCAGTCCCCCGAGTAACAGGGACTACAGGCACGTGTACCATCACGCCTGGCTGATTTTGTTTTTTTGTTTGTTTGCTTTTTTTAGTAGAGAGGAGGTCCTGCTATGTTACCCAGGCTGGTCTTGATCTTGAACTCCTGAGCTCAAGCAATCCTCTTGCCTCAACCTCCCAAAGTGCTACGATTACAGGCATGAGCCACCATGCTCAACCTGAGGAAGGACTGCCTTCTGTATATCCTAACTTCTGTATGTCAGAAAGTGCCACACAAAATTAGAGAGCAAAAAGTTTACAAAACGCAACAAAGGCAGATGTGCCTAACATCCAAGAAGCTATTAAGGAGGCTCTAGAATTAATATTGCAATTGAAAAACAGATGTGCCGGGCGCAATGGCTCTTGCCTATAATCCCAGCACTCTAGAAGGCAGAGGTGGGAGGCTTGCTTGAAGCCAGGAGTTCAAGACTAGCCTGAGCAAAAAAAACGAGACCCCATAACAACAAAAAAATTAGCTGGGCATGGTCGTGTGTGCCTGTAGTCATAACTACCCATGAGGATGACTTGAGCCCAGGAGGTCAAGGCTGCAGTGAGCTGTGATTGCACCACTGCACTCCAGCCTGGGTGACAGAGCAAGACCCTGTCTCCATAAAAAGAAAGAAAACAAATAGATGACATGCATAGACAATATGTAAAAGAAGAAATGCAATGGCCAAAGAAAGGTATTCAACATTGCTAATAACCAAAAGGAATACAAGTTAAAATAATGGAGGTCTTGTCTATGATACGGAGGTGGGCAAGTGTGTGTGCTGGGGGCAGATCTTGCATGGACAGTGGCGCCATCACTGCACTCTAGCCTGGGTGACAGAGAAAGAGCCTATTTCTATTAGGGAAAAAAAGAAAAAGGAAAAAGTTATTGGACAGACCCCAAGGCAGCACACACTAACATCCTAAGGTATACAAACAGCTGGAGAGCTAGGAGGAATATGCTTTCAGTGTGAAATGAGTCACTAAGAATAAAAATAAACTCACAAAAGTCCATTCTCAAGTTTTAGAATTTGGGTACAAAGAAGATCCCTACTTCACACCACACACATACTTCTAGGTAGATTATGGACTTAAATAAGAGAAACTTTTAACATTTTTGGAAAAAAATTTAAAAAAGGAAAACGTGTTTCTGACTTTGGGATAGGAGGGTTTTCTTTTTTCTTTTTTTTTGAGGTGGAGTCTTGCTTTGTTGCCAAGGCTGGAGTGCAGTGGCGCGATCTCAGCTCACTGCAACCTCCGCCCCCCAGGTTTAAGCAATTCTCTGCCTCAGCTCTGGAGTAGCTGGGATTACAGGTACATACCACCACGCCCAACTAATTTTTTGTATTTTTAGTAGAGATAGGGTTTCACCATCCTGGCCAGGCTGGTCTTGAACTCCTGACCTCGTGATCCACCTGCCTCAGCCTCCCAAAGTGCTGGGATTACAGGCGTGAGTCACCACACCCAGCCATAGAGGGTTTTCTTTAAAGGTTCACAACCTAAAATGAAAACAGACACACTGAAGGACACCAAAACATGGGATTCTCCCCATCAGCATGAGGAAATAAGCCAGAAACTGAACAACGGCATCTGCAACACACATAACGGGAAAAGGGTCAGCATCCAGGAGGTGAGGACCTTTCTGAATGAATAAAAAAGCAATCCAAGAGAAAAGCAGGCCAAACACTGAGCGGAAGGTCTCTCACGGCCGAGGTTCTACAGGCGGCCAATATGCTTCTGAAAGAAGGCCAGCCTTCAAGATCAGGGCACGGCCATCACAGCTGCAGAGACACTTCCAGCCTGCTAGGGTGGCAAAGGCCCTCCCAACATCCAGGAACTCAGCTCCTGGGGACCAACAGGTCTGTAATCCCAGCACTTTGGGAGGCTGAGGTGGGTAGATCACGAGGTCAGGAGTTCGAGACCAGCCTGGCCAACATGGTGGAAGCCGTCTCTACTAAAATACGAAAAATTAGCCAGGCATGGTAGTGCACGCCTGTAATCCCAGGTACTCAGGAGGCTGAGGCAGGAGAATTGCTTGAACCTGGGAGGCAGAGGCTGCAGTGAGCCGAGATCGTGCCATTGCACTCCAGCCTGGGTGACAAGGCGAGACTCTGTCTCAAAAAAAAAAAAAAAAAAAGGGACATCAGGAGTGGCACCACATGCAGACAACGAGCGCTGGGTTCCCGGTGCCTTCCATCAACAAAATACTCCACAAGCCCCACAGAGAACGCAGTCAGTCGCAGAGGCCTGCTTAAAACCTGATTCTACTTACACAAAGGCGGCAACAAATGAGATTGTTTGAGGAGACACAAATATGGCAAAACTCTACAGGGAAGCAGAGAGGTAAGCCGAGGCCACAGCGACGGCCACACTGGAGGGAGGGATGAGGTGCGCAGAAGAGGGGCACCCCAGGCCCAGAGCTGAATGGTACATAGGTGGCTATTAGTTTTATTCTTCTTTAAAGTTATAACATCATATACACTTTTGTATGTAGGTATCTCATAATAAAAGTAAACAATTGCCATCAAAGACCCTGACGAATAGTAAGAGCAAAAGCCCAAACCACACCTTGTCCTCCGTGAGTTCCTAAGCTGCTGGCGCAGTCTCCACCCCGCTGGCCCTCGGAACGCCACTGGCACTGGTTTTCTGAAGCCTGTGTCAGAGTCATCATGCAGGAGACAGTCACACCATGATCAGAACCTCAACTGCGGGCCCCACAGTGACGTAGCAGAGCTACACCCACAGGATGCCAACCTGCATGGCAGGACATGCTGCCAGCGCACAGCGATCCTCAGCACTGGATCCTCCGTGTAACCTCTGCAGCATCTACATGTCCTGCAAGGGAACCAGCCAGCCTCCCCGACCCGCGACGTAGCGTAAAGAAGGCGCACATACCTAGCAATGTTTTCGGGTTGGTCAGGCCCAGCTGCACCACCGGGTTATCCAGGATGGCCTGAAAGAGAGGACTGTCGGGGTCGATGCCCTTGTCCAGCTCCTCCGGAGAGGGCTTCCGGTCCCCCAGCAGCCACTCGCACTGCAAAGCCAAGAGCACCAATGCCACCGTTAGCGCCTTCAGTGCCTCCGCAAGACGCCACCAGCAGCAGGCATGACAGCTCCTGCACCTTTCTGTGAGTTCCTGTTGAGCCCCCAAGGCTGATCTCACTGGAAGGGACCCTACCATGAAGACAAACTCAGTCTGGATTCACTGCTGTGCACATCAGACCAGGCCAGAGAAGGAAGAGCTTAGTCTGCTTTTCTCTGCAGACCCTGGCGTTGCAGAGATCACTGACTGCTGCCGCTTGCCGGGTTACCTGGGCCAGCATGGCCCACCCAGGAGTGTTGGGAAGGTAATAACAAATGTACCAAGTGCCCAGCTTGCCTGTGGTCCTGCTATGGGCAGTCAGTAGTGCTGGAGCCATGAGGACACAGGCTCCCCATCTCTGTCTTGGAGGTGTGAGCCACCAACTCCACTGGCATGGGGGATGGTGGGGGGGGGGGGGTGGGCCACCACAGGGCCCTTCCCAGGCACAGCTCCATCAGCCCAGCTGGCACACGGGCATAGGATGGGAATCATTCTTAAGAGTCAGTTTAATCAGAAAAATGGGCTGAGTGTGGTGGCTCATGCATGTAATCCCAGCACTATGGAAGCCAAAGCAGGAGGATCAATTGAAGCCAGGAGTTCAAGATCAGCCTGGGCAACAAAGGCAGCTCTCGTCTCTAAAAAACTAATCTAGCCGGGCATGGTGGTGCATGCCTGTGGTCCCAGCTACTCAGGAGGCTGAGGCAGGAGGATCACTTGGGCCCAGGAGGTCGAGGCTACAGTGAGTGTGATCACACCAGTGCACTCCAGCCTGGGGGACAGAGTGAGACCCTGACTCCAAAAAAATTAAAAAAAAAAAAAAAAAAAAAATTACCCATCCATAAAATATGTACATATAAGGCACCCTTCTAAAAAGACAAAGCCTAGAATTCTGTATTTTTAAATTTTTATACTGTTGGAGCCATCTATCCTATTGTCTCACTTTAAGAGCCACATAGCCGGCTGCATGTCAAAGTAGGCAAACACACGGCCCCCACCATGCACGGGGCACTCATGAGTGAGGCTCCCAGCACTCACCGCAGCCCGACACTCGCTCACCGCAGCCCGACACTCCTCACCAGCCGCCTCACCCAGCCCGACACTCACTCACCACAGCCCGACACTCACTCACCACAGCCCGACACTCACTCACCACAGCCCGACACTCACCCCACAGCCCGACACCCTCACCACCCCGACACTCCCCCCCCCCCCCCCCCCCCCCCACCCCCCCCCCCACCCCCCCCCCCCCCCCCCCCCCCCCCCCCCCCCCCCACCCCCCCCAGCCCGACACTCCTCACCACAGCCCGACACTCACTCACCACAGCCCGACACTCACTCACCACAGCCCGACACTCACTCACCACAGCCCGACACTCACTCACCACAGCCCGACACTCACCACCACACCCGCCCACTCACCACAGCCCGACACTCACTCACCACAGCCCGACACTCACTCACCACAGCCCGACACTCGCTCCCAGCCCGACACTCGCTCCCACAGCCCGACACTCGCTCGCCGCAGCCCGACACTCGCTCGCCGCAGCCCGACACTCCTCACCACAGCCCGACACTCACTCACCGCAGCCCGACACTCACTCCCCAGCCCGACACTCCCCCCCCCCCCCCCCCCCCCCACCCCCCCCTCCCCCCAGCCCGACACTCACTCCCCAGCCCGACACTCACTCCAGCCCGACACTCACTCACCACAGCCCGACACTCACTCACCACAGCCCGACACTCACTGCAGCGTTCTGCTGGTTGTTGTTCACTCTGAGGGCGTCTATCACCTCCTTCTCATCGAACCCCATCTCCATCAGGGAAATGACGGCCTAGAGGACAGCACAGCCGTTAGCTCGCTGGAGGCGGCAGGAGGCCGAGGAACCAGCGCCCTGCGTGCAGAGAGGGGCCCTGCTCCCCGGCGCCCTAGCGGAGGGTGCTCCCAACAGCACTGCAGATGCTGTCCGTCCACGTTCTGTCCTCACAGCTCTAGTGAAACAGATCTTGGTTTTCAGCATCCTAAAGCCGCGGAAGCGCAGGGATGACTGTAGTTAGCAGAGCCAGGGGGGCAGTGCGGCTCCCAGGCTTGTCTTCAGGGAGCCACAGGTTGTGACAGGTAGAAACGCATCACTTATGTGGACACGAGGCAGTCAGGCCAACTTCAGACCCTTTCAGGTTTGTCCCGATGACTGTGTGGATAAGACTGTCTCAGCAGCCACTGCAGGTTTACCCCAGAGGGCCTTGTTACCCAAGAAGCAGTGGCATTAGAGAAAGGCCACGTCAGTAAGTGCAATCTCAATGCAAACAAAAATGCCATTGTAATCTGTGAAAAAAGGTTTTATTCAGATTTTATCCTAGAAAAAAAAATCCTAGGGCCGGGCGCGGTGGCTCACGCCTGTAATCCCCGCACTTTGGGAGGCCGAGGCAGGTGGATCACGAGGTCAGGAGATCGAGACCATCCTGGCTAACACGGTGAAACCCCGTCTCCACGAAAAATACAAAAAATTAGCTGGGCATGGCGGTGGGCACCTGTGGTCCCAGTTACTTGGGAGGCTGAGGCAGGAGAATGGCACGAACCCGGGAGGAGGAGCTTGCAGTGAGCCAAGATTGCGCCACTGCACTCCAGCCTGGGCAACAGAGTGAGACTCTGTCTCAAAAAAAAAAAAAAAATCCTAAAATTAATTTTTTAACTTTTAATATTAAACAAAACTTAAGCTACAACTAAACATAAGCTAATTCGTTTTTGAGGAAGGACGTACATTTTCTGGACACAATTCATGTAAGAAGATAATACATCCTCTACTCTGGAGATTTATAACACAATGTTTAAACGGGTCTAATTTGAAAAAATATAAATAAATAAGATGAAGCCTTCATCAAAATTTCAAGGGCCTCTCCTAATCCCTGAAAGGTCAGATCCCACTCTCTTGAAGCCCCCAGAGTCCTCTCCTTCATTGGCAGTTTTCCGGTCACCATAAGGCGGTCTAGGGGTGCCAGCCCCACACAGCTCCCAGCACCACCCAGGCTGACCTCATGCAGCACTGCACCCCGCGGACCGTGCACGTCCACAGCCAGCCTGGACTGCACTGTCAGATGCTTCCAAGAGAACCTGGCAGAAAAAGACTTCAGCTGGGGTGGAGCTCAGGAAGGATGCTGGCTGGAGCTAAACTGTGTGCATGATCAGGTCAAAAGTCCCAGCCGGGAGCAGTGGCTCATGCTTGTAATCCCAGCACTTTGGGAGGCCGGGGCGGGAGGATCACTTGAGGTCAGGAGTTTAAGACCAGCCTGGCCAACATGGGAAAACCCCGTCTCTACTAAAAACACAAAAAGTAGCTGGGCGTGGTGGCAGGCGCCTGTAATCCCAGCTACTTGGGAGGCTGAGGCAGGAGAATCGCTTGAACCTGGGAAGTGGAGGCTGCAGTGAGCCGAGATCGCACCACTGTACTCCAGCCTGGGCAACACAGCGAGATTCCATCTCAAAAAAGAAAAAAACTCCGTATCTTCTATTTATGGTCCATCACAATTGCCTTCCTGAGCCACATCCTAATCCAGGAGCTCCAACAATGAACTCTGGAAGAACCCACCGTACAATATTTTGATATCAAAGTCATACAGAATAGCCTGGAATCTACTGAATTCAAGGATGGGATGCCCTTCTCACTAGCTTCAATAGGAAGCACTGTCCCTCATTTCTACCTCAGCCCAGGAAATGATGCCCCATTACTCCTGAGGCAACACCTGGCAGCCCCCACCCTCCCTCCCAGCCCATGGGGGCAAAGACTTGCTTGTGGGCAAGCAATGGGAGAGGGGCCTTGCACTCACAGGCTGCAGGACCTTGGGCCCTGCCAGCTCTGCCCCCGGAGAGCAGGCATCCTGTCCACCAGTGAGAAGGCAGGGGCAGCAGGAAATCTGTTTTGGCTCAAGTCAGAGCTCTCCAATCCTTTCTCGGTAACGAAGCTAATATCTCCATCCCTACTGGACGACTGCCTGATCTCATGACTCGTACAGAAACCAAAGGCTAGCAGGACTGAAGGGCTGGCCCCTCAAGCCTTGACCGCCTTGTGATGATTTTCATCAAAGAAGACATTCTACGGAATGTTCTGACACAGAGAGATGACAGGAGGGAACGGCAATGGGGAAGATCGTAGGAAAACGAGCACGTTAAGATTGTTAAGAATGAGCATCTATATTTAACAAAAAGGCTTAGGATGGCAAGAAAGAATATGACTAACAACCTCTAAGAGACTGTGCAGGACCTCAACACAGGAGAGTGCAAAGTCCAACCTCAGTGCACAAGGGACCCAGCTGGAGAGTGACCACTCCGCTCAGACAGGCTTCCAGGATCCGATGTGAACTTGGCTCCCTAGGAGACAAGCACAACGAGACAAACTTCCTGCTAAACCTAGAAATGCTAGATGAAAATAAAACAAAAATGCTTTTAGGTTGGGCACAATGGCTCATGCCTGTAATTCCAGCACTTTGGAAGGCCAAGGCAGGAGGATCACTTGAGGCCAGGAGTTCAAGAACAGCCTGGACAACACAGGGAGATCCTTATCTGTACAAAATTTAAAAAAAATAAAAAATTAGCCCAGGGTGGTGGTGCGTGCCTGTAAGAGCTACTCAGGAGGCTGAAGTAGCATCATTTGAGCCCAGGAGGTCAAGGTTGCAGTGAGTCATGATTGTGCCACCGCACTCCAGCCTGGGTGACAGAGTGAAACTGTCTCAAAAAAAGAGAAACTTTTAAATGCATAGCTAAACTCACAAGAAAGGGATATCCACAAGTGATAAAAACCAAGAAGGAAGAGACAGAAAGCTAGCCCTGTGAGAGGGTGTGCGCAGGGGCTGCCCTGGGAGGGCGGGGTCTGATGTCCACACACAGACAGAACGTGTGCCTTGGGCCCATGGGAGGTAGGGACTGGGAACTGAGACCCTTACTTAAAACCAGGACCCTGAAAAGATGGGAAGATAGACTAGAAAAGCATTTGTCTCAATGTGATCTAACTAAAGAGCTTCTGCACAGCAAAAGAAACTACCCTCAGAGTGAACAGACAACCTACAGAAGGGAACATTTTTGCAATCTATTCACCTGACAAAGGTCTAATATCCAGAATCTACATGGAATAAACAAATTTACAAGGAAAAGACAACCCCATTAAAAAGTGGGCAAAGGACATGATCAGACACTTCTCAAAAGAAGACAGTTGGCCGGGCATGGTGGCTCAAACCTGTAATCCCAGCACTTTGGGAGGCCGAGGCGGGCAGATCGCTTGAGGTCAGGAGTTTGAGACCAGCCTGGCCAACATGGTGAAACCCTGTCTCCACTAAAAATACAAAAATTAGCTGGGCGTGGTGGGCGTGTGCCTGTAGTCCCAGCTACTCAGGAGGCTGAGGCAGGAAGAATCCAGCCTGGGCGACAGAGCAAGGCTCAACATCACTGATCATTAGAGAAATGCAAATCAAAACCACAATGAGATACCATCTCATGCCAATCAGAATGATGATTATTAAAAAGTCAAGAAACAACAGCTGCTGGTGAGGCTGTGGAGAAATAGGAACGCTTTTACATTGTTGGTGGGAATGTAAATTAGTTCAACCACTGTGGAAGACATGTGGTGATTCCTCAAAGACCTAGAAACAGAAATACCATTTGACCCTGCAACTCCATTACTGGGTATATACCCAAAGGAACAGAAATCATTCTATTACAAAGATACGTGCACACATATGTTCACTGCAGCACTACTCACAATAGCAAAGACATAGAATCAACTCAAATGCCCACAGATAAGAAAAGAAACTGGTTAGACTGAATAAAGAAAATGTGGGACATATACACCACGGAATACTATGCAGCCATAAAAAGGAACAAGATCACGTCCTTTGCAGGGTCATGGATGAAGCTGGAAGCCATTGTCCTCGGCAAACTAACACAGGTACAAAAAACCAAGCCCCTCATGTTCTCACTTATAAGTGAGAGCTGAAAAATGAGAACACATGGACACAGGGAGGGGAACATCACACACTGGGGCCCATCGGGGGGTCTGCGGGAGGGAGAGCATCATGAAAAATAGCTCATGCATGCTGGGCTTCATACCTAGGTGATGGGCTGACACGTGCAGCAAACCACCATGGCACATATTTGCCTATGTAACAAACCTGCACATCCTGCATATGTATCCCAGAACTTTACATTACATTAAATTTTAAAAGAAACAAAGAAAAGCATTTGTCTCCACGGAACCCTGTGCAAGGAAGACCTGAGCTGTGAAGCCTAGGGTTACACTGCAGGACATGGCGGGGCAGGGGCCCCACTCATCACCGACAGAAGCAAACTCAGAATCACCCCAGGTGGATGTCTACAGCCCGGCCACATGGAACTCCATGGAAAACACGAGCTCCGCAGGTGAGGCCACAGCACAGTGTCACACACCCCAAGGAAACGATCAGTGCCACATGTGAGACGAGAGCGTGCAGATGGAGCAGATCTGCCATCTGAGCATGTCGGAGACAGACAGAAACCTCCAAGGAGGAAGTAAAACCCGAATCAAAGAACAGGAAAAAGCAGCAAGAACGGGGAGATGAGGCGCGGGCGAGGAAGGTCCACACACACAGGCGCAGGGACCCTTCAGCCCTGCAGACTGTGCCATGGAGGCGGCTGGCAGCCTGAGCAGCCCCTCGCTCACGGACACCCCCCACAGCAAATGACCCTCCCAGTCTCTGGGCAGGGCCCCCACCCTGCAGAGAGGCCGCCGAACAGGGGAGGCTTGTGGATGAGTGGTCAGCAGGAACTGTAAAATATCAAGTTTTTCAAAAGGTGACGAACGTGGCAACACAGAGGAAACTGGGGCGCCTGGACTCAAGCCAGGATAACTTACAGGTGTGCTCAGAAACTCGGGCCACGGTCCCCAGGCCCACCGCCCCCAGGCTCGCCATTTCCCAGGCCCCCCTGTAAACCCCTTCCCCAGCTTCTTTCTCTCCTGGGACAGGAGCCGGCTCAGCCCAACGGCAGCCACACAGCCCCAGCTTCCTTTCCATGGCGCCACCTCAAGGGAAGACACGGCGACTCTGCCTGGGATAGGTCTAGTAACACATACCCGAGCATCAGCCCGAAACTCCCTTTTCCTCCGGATCTTCTTGAAGATTTCCGTTAGCTCATCTCTGGCCTCCTCATCGGTGGTGCTGGCTCCTGCGGCAGCCTCGGAGGCGGCTGCTGTGGCCCCCTCGGCCCCTGGGGGAGCTTGGCCTGGAAGAGGCGTGTCTATGGTCGGGTCTTCTGCGTGTTCAATTAGCCACTCCATGGCCTGAGGCACCGACATGCTGCAAGGCAAGAGACTCTTTCCAACACTCCAGACTAACGGACCAGGGCCTTCGCCTCCTGTCCATTCCCAAGAAGAGCCTCTGCTATGGTAGTGACTTCTCCAGCATCAGCTGGTGACCCTTGTAACAAGCACCTGAATGAACACAGGGGCGACTGAAGCTCTGGTCCTTGCCTCAGACTACCTTGAGACCCTGGGCAGAAACAGAAGCCCATGTCTAAGGAGAGGCAAGCGGACCCAGACGTCTCTGCTGAGGGCTTAGATAGGGAGCACAGGGGGAACTGCCCCCGGCTGCCCCTGGATCTCGGATCATTCATTTTAGATCTGAACACAGAAGCAGGGCAAGTAACTCACATGGGAATCCTGAGAAGACTGTTAGAGGCCGTGTCCCTGCTACGAACGGGATTCACCTTGAGTTCTCACACAACGGCCCAAAGAGAATTTACACAACGACTGTTCTGTCACGTTCACCCCAAAAACACTTTGGAGGCACATATTTAAGGTACCTCTTCAAAACCCCACACGTTAGAAATGATTCAGTCAAAGAGTTTAGGGTAGAAGGACGTCACCCACGGTGGGAGCCCCCCAAGACCAGGCCCCACATGTCTCTGGCAAGGGAAGGAGGTGGCCCCCACGCACTGGTTCAGCTGAAGGGCCTTGGTGGCTCTGTTCTCGGGAAAGCCCATCTCCGTGAGCTGCCGCAGGGCGGCCTCGTCCACACGCTCATCCTCGTCCTCGTCCAGCATTGCTGCAGGGAGACGACAGGGCCATGAGGGCTCCAGCCTCAGGCTCAGGGGCCTTATCTGAGCACAAACATTTGCAGCAATTATCTGTCTGAGCTCTGCCTGCCCGCCCTCAGGTGTATCAACAGGAGTTGCCAGTGAGGCAGGCCCCAGGCCCTCATCAGCGCTTCCATAAAGCACTGAGGTTCCGGTCAGTGCGTGGAGCTGCAGACGCTCCCCAAGGCCGGCAGTGAACTGCGCCTGGAATGCAGCATCGGGGTTGACTCATACCATTCGCCTTCTTAAACAATTCCACCGCATCTGGGTTCAGCGCTAACAGCTTCTGCGCCACCTCGATGAGAGACACCAGTATCTTCCGGAGTTCTGTCTGGAACTGTGGTGAAAAAAAAGGAGATCAATTCTCTAAATGTCCAGCAAACCTACTTGGATCTATGACTTGCTCCCCTGTCCTAGAACTCTGATTCTGAGAGTCGAGATGACACTGCTTTCCTGCAAGACAGCAGGAGCAGCTGAGGGCAAGGCAGGGGAGTGGCAGGGCCAAGGGCCTCCCTGCAGGTGGGAGTGAAGCCAGTGGAAAGGGACAGGAATGCCTGGTGATGGTCGCTCAGTGCTGGCCTGATACTTAGCCTGTGCCCAGTGAGGAAACCATCGGCCCAGCTGGCACAGGTGCGGGGCAAGCTGAAGACCCTCTCTGGCTTCACTGAAGAAAACAGAATCATCTGAGGCTCCACGCCCACGAGTCTGCCAGCCCCCAGTGGAGGCATGGCTGCCACACAGCATCTGCAGCAGCCATCACTGTCCTCCCCAGGCAGGAGGAGCCGTGGGATGGACCGGAGATGCCCTCCAGAACACCTCCTGGCTACAGGGCCTAGAGGTCAGGCGTCAGCTGTCCCTACTCTCACACAAGTGTGAGCCTTGGTGTAGACACCACACTAGACAAATACCTCTGAGCTGGACACACACAGGATGGGAGACACACATGCTGGCTGCTGGGGAAAAGCCACCATGCCCTGGTCAGCACAGAATTCTCTGGAAGAGACCCCAAGAGGTTCATTCCTAAAATGAAACAGGGCTTATGGCAGTGCCCTTAGGTCGGACTGGCATCGGATGAAGTTGGAAGCCAGCCGTCCTCCCACCCTGGCACAGCACGTGCCTCCCCTGCCTGCTGTGGCATCCACGTGAGCACTGCAAACACTTTTCTTTTTTAACTCAGAATGTTCTGACCCAAAATAACTCACGGGTTTTTGTTTTTTTTTTTCTTGAGACGGAGTTTCGCTCTTGCTGCCCAGGCTAGAGTACAATGATGCGATCTCGGCTCACTGCAACCTCCGCCTCCCGGGTTCAAGTGATTCTCCTGTCTCAGCCTCCTGAATAGCTGGGATTACAGGTGCCTGCCACTACGCCCAGCTGATTTTTAGTATTTTTAATAGAGACGGAGTTTCATCATGTTGGCCAGGCTGGTCTCGAACTTCTGACCTCAGATGATCCACCCGCTTCGGGTTCAGAATTCTATCTAAACGGTTTTGCCAAACTCAGGGCCGGACTGACGTTTTCCCAGGGATATCTATCTTTTCAGTCCTGCCTTCAGATGGCTTTCCAACTCTTACTTGGAAATAATTTTTGATTTACAGAAAAAATGCAAAATAGTGCAGTCCTATAGACCCACCCACCGGCTTCCCCACACACTCCCAGAGAATCTCCTCTTGCTGCCCCGCCCCACAGGAACCCCCCGACGGCAATCCCCTACACGGGGACCCCACGCGCCCGCCGCCGCTCTGGGCTAACACTCACGTCTCTCATGTTGGTCTGGACCGCGGCCCGGTCCATGTTGTAGGAGGGCAGGTTGGCGGTGGCCCGGACTATGGCCTCTTTATCTGGAGCTTTCTGGTCTTGTTTTTTCTACACAGAAAAGTAATCAGAAAGTCCGAGATGAACGTAAGAGCAGCAAAAAGATGATGAAAACTGAATCAGCAGAGCTCTGCCCAGGAAAGACTCCATCTCCTTTAGGAGCCAGAGGTGTAAACTCCTTGATGAGCTGGGGGAGCCTGGAGAATTCTGTGCAAGGCCCAGGGACAGCAGACATGTCCTCAGCCTCTGCTCCGCCGTAAATAAGAGTGAAGCAGTAGGTGAGGGGCAGAGCAAGAGCAAGGGTCACAGAATGACAACCACACGGGGGCTGTGGCAGGGCTGGGGCAAGGGAGGTGACTCCAGAAGAACCACCCAGGCTGCAGCTGAGCCCTGAGGCCAAAACCACGAACTCATCTCTGCTCCTTCTGGGAAGCTCCTGACGGGCAGTTATGGCAGTAGAAACTCATGAGAACAAAAGTGATGGGAGAGAGACAGAACCGGAAGAGTGACAGCACATTCTCAGAAGACGGCAGAGGACGAGGATGGAGGCATCAGTGGAGCTACAAAGGCTCAGGCCAAGAGCAGAGCATGGACGCAAGACCATTCCAGCCTCCTAGAACTGCATCAGTGGCAAGGGACAGGGAGTGAGCCTCAGGAGCTAGCGCTCCACCCGCTGCCGCCCTGCCCTGTGCTCCCCTGCCATCCAGTCCTGCCGGCAGCTCCCAGAGAGCTGGGCTTGAGACCCCGGGCCAGGAGCCCTAGGCTCATGAGAGGGAAAGCGGCACCCCCAGCACCCTAAACAGGGAGACCCAGCAGCAGGGGAGCGGGGCAGACACAGCCAAGAGGTGGGAGGGGGCAAAATGGCAGGGTCTGCACCCAAAGGGCAGTGCCCCAGCCAGCCACCCAGTCCCAAAGCGCTGCTAACAAGATCCAGGGCCTCTGGAAGATGGCACATGCCTGTAATCCCAGCACTTTGCAAGGCCGAGGTGGGTGAATTATTTGAGGTCAGGAGTTCGAGACCAGCATGGCCAACATGGTGAAACCCCATCTCTACTAAAAATACAAAAATAAGCCCGGTGTCCTGGTGCACACCTGTAATCCCAGCTACCCGGGAGGCTGAGGCAGGAGAATCGCTTGAACCTGGGAGGTGAGCTGAGATCACACCACTGCACTCAAGCCTGGGTGAGTGACAGTGAGACTCCATCTCAAAAAAAAAGAAGAGGAACAACAGAAAGCAACACAAAGTGAGGAGCCAGCAGGGAAGAGGATAGTGCTTATGAGCCAGGACACACGGCCCGCAGAGGAATACACCGGAATGCTAGAAGACATCATCTGAGGAGGAGAACCGGCTTAGGAATTTAAACATGTTACAGCCAGATCAAAAAGGCTACAGAATGTTTAGAAGATAAAGTCAAGGAATCCCTCAGAAAACAGGCCTACCAGTCAACTCATAAGAGTTACAGAAAGAGAAAAGAAAACAAGGAGATCAAAAAACCAATTCAGAACATTTTCCAGGACTAAATTTCCCAGAACTCAAACATCTGCATCTCCAGAGTCAATGTGCCGGGCATAGCAAAGAGAAAAAGACCTGCAGCAGAGACACCATGGAATATTCCAGAACACTAAAGCACACCAGATGGCAGAAGGTTCCAGAAGGAGCAGAGGAAGGGGAGGCGGTTGGTGCAGGGAGGAACGGCTCAGAGCTGCCTTGCGTACCGCACACGGCTGGCGCCCCCTCCACAGCTCCTGCGCTGGAATACAAGGCCTCAAGATGGTTTCCCCTCCCGGGCACTAGAGGAAGTCAGGCTCCACCAGACCAAGGGACAGATTGAGAAGAACAAGACACCTGGTCCTGCGGCAGGCAGAACTCGAGGACGGCTGCATGCTCCCCGGGCCTGGCAGTTGCCCGTGCGTGGCTGCAGAGCATGAGCAGGACACATTCCACTCTGGGGTCAGTTATATCACGCAGCACAGCCGACTCTGGGGAAAGAACATGATCCTTGGTGGGCCTCACCTAATCAGGCAGGTCCTTAAAAGGGATGGGTCTCTTTCTGGAAAGAGAGATTCAACACTTCAGAAATCCTGTTGCTGGCTCTGAAGGAGGAAGAGGCTGTGTGGGTAGGAATGCAGACCGTGCCCAGGCCCTGAGAGCAGCCCCCAGCTGGCCACCAGCAAGAAAATGGGTCAGAACTGGACTCGCCAACTGCCGGAAGACCTCAGAAGCAGAATCTTTCCCAGCCTCGGAAAGGAAAGCAGCCCTTCAGCACCCTGAACGCAGCCCTTCAGCACCCTGATTTCAGCTCGAGACCCTGAGCACAGAAACCAGCTGAGCTCACCCAGCCAGACTTCTGCCCTACAGAACTGCGAGCTACAAGCCAAGTGCTGTTTTAAGCGGCTACGTGTGTGGCAATTTGTTAGGTGGCAACGGAAAACTTGCATAGGCTTAGCAAACTCTAACACAGGAAAGAGGCAGGAAAGCCAGGCTGTGCAGCAGGCCTGGAAGGCAGCGACTCAGACAGATGCGCAGGCCAGAGGGATGTGGAGGGAGGGAACGCCCCAGTGACCTAACATCTGTGACCATGTTTCCAGAAGCTTTATTGGCTCTGTGGAAGAGCATGAAAAAATCAGCGATAAGCCTATAAGAAACTCAACAAGCAAACGAAAGGAAGAGGCAAATATTAATTCCAGGAAAAATATAGTTGTGTAAGAAGGATGGATAATCTTAATCAATTTTGCTCACAGCTGAAAACTACACTTCAATTATACTAGTAATGAAAACCCTGAGATCTTCAACATTATGATCTAACCCTCGAGGGAGGGGAGAGGGAGGTACTGTAGCCTCTTCCTTAAGAAGTCAATAGAGACTAAAGTTGGTCATTCAAGGAATAATAATATACACATATTATTTATAAATCAGGAAGAGAATTGTTAAAGATAACAAGAGTTATGAGTGGTTGGGCCGGGCACAGTGATTCACGCCTGTAATCCCAACACTTGGGGAGACCAAGGTGAACAGACCACCTGAGCCCAGGAGTTCAAGACCAGCCTGGGCAACATGGTGAGACTCCGTGTCTACAAAAAATACAAAAATTAGTCAGGTGTGGTGGCACACACCTATAGTACCAGCTGCTTTACTCCTGGTGCTGAGGGAGAAGGATCGCTTAAGCCCAGGAGACAGAGGTTGCAGTGAGGTGGGATCGTACCACACACTCCAGCCTGGTGTGCACTGCCTGGCTTGTGCCAACAGGCCCAACTAATGTTTTATATTTTTTGCAGAGACAGGGTTTCATCGTGCTGCCCAGGCTGGTCTCAAATTCCTGGGCTCAACTGATCCTCCCACTTCAGCCTCCCAAAGTGCTGGGACTACAGGGGTGGGCCACCACACCTAGCAAAGACTACTAATTTTTATTAAAAGATTTGTAGTATTATTTGACCTTTTAAAAACATACGTCACTTTGACTTAAAAATTAATTCATAAATACAAAAATTAGCTGGATGTGGTGGCACACACCTGTGGTCCCAGCTACTCGGGAGGCTGAGGCAGAAGGACTGCTTGAGCCCAGGAGGTCAAGGTTGCAGTGAGTTATGATTGTACCACTGCACTGTGGCCTGGGCAACAGAGTGAGATCCTGTCTCTAAAACAAAAACTAAATTAAAAATTAATTTAGGCCAGGAGCAATGGCTCATGCCTATAATCCTAGCATTTTGGGAGGCCGAGGCAGGTGGATCACCTGAGGTCAGGAGTTCGAGACCAGCCTGGCCAACACGGTGAAACCCCGTCTCTACTAAAAATACAAAAAATTAGCCGGGCGTGGTGGCGCGCACCTGTAATCCCAGCTACTTGGGAGGCTGAGGCAGGAGAATGGTTTGAACCTGGAAGGCAGAGGTTTCAGTGAGCCGAGATCGCGCCACTGCACTCTAGCTTGGGTAACAACAGCGAAACTCTGTCTCAATAATAATAATAATAATAATTAATTCATAAAAATATGAATTGACATCTTACAATGTTTCGGTTTGCAAATATTTGAAAAGAAAAGGTAAGCTCCTCAGGTTAGCTGCAAGCTACCCACCCAAGAGGCTGTGGGGCAATGGCTGTATGGTCAGACCCTGCTGTTTATATTATTTACAGGCCTGTAAGTCTGAACACCAACGGTCAAACTGTAATCTGAGAACTGTGAATGCTGCCTGCAGCAGTTCCCAGAAACAGGCCTGACTCGGGGACAGGCGGAGGCAGGCCCAGATCTGTCCACTGCAGATGGGTGGGGCGGCAGCCTGTGTGTCACTCATGCGTGGCCAGGTGTGACTGAAGATAAGGAGGGGACCCAAGCCCAGGGCGCTCTTCCTGGGGACCCGTGGTCCCAGATGAAACCCAAAAATAGCTTATGCACTACCAGGCATGAGCCTAGCCCAGAAGAGTTTGACCCGCTCTTTCTCTGGGGTGAACACTCTCCTTAGCCTCTCAAAGCACAAGCAAGAACCTCTACCCTTGAGATGAGTAATGCAAAGACAGCAGAGGAAAAGTGGCTGCCCTTCTAGCCAGCAGGCTCCATGCTGGGCGCGGGCGCGGGCCCTGCTGTGGGGTAGGACACGCACTCCCAGAACGCATCTTCCTCTGCTCAGTGAGCTTCCCAAAGCATGAGCTTCTGGGGCAGCCAGTAAACACCACAATGCACGGCGTTCCTAAGGTACACGCGCAAGTGGACTGCACAGACCATGAATCAGTAACATGTGAGTGAATGTAAACACCAATGACATCCAGTTCTGTTTTGCAAGAAACAGACAAGGCAGGCAGAACTCAGCCTTTCTCAGCATTAACAGTGCAGGCTGAGTATCCCTCATCTGAAATGCCTGGGACCACAACTGTTTCGGATTTCGGGTTTTTTCAGATTTGGGAATATTTGTATTCCAAATAATAAACTCAAAAAGCACCAATGAGCACTTCTATTAAGTGTCATTTCGGCACTCAAAAAGTTTCAGACTGCAGTGCGTTTCCGCGTTTGGATTTTTGGATGGGGATGCTGAGCCTGTGCGGTGCGAGGCGGAGCTTGTTACGAGTGCTCCCTCACCGGCCGCTCTCTGCATGCGCAGCCCTTATTCTGTGTGGTGGTTGGTTACCCACTTTCCTCCGTTTTTCTGTCAGGACTGACTTGGCTGCTTGGGAAGAGGAGGGAACGGGAGCACACACAGGTGAAGGTGGACAGCAGTGCGGGAGTGAACCGTCACGCAGGACGTGTCCCTACTCTCCTCTCTGTCTCAGAAAACTCAGAGGCAGGTTTTCTGTGCTGGTCCCGTGAGCAGGGACCAGGACTGACACGGATTAAACAGGCTCTGCCGGGAGAGAGAACCCCTTATAACCACATCTACTGTAAATGGCGAAATGTGTGGGTTGGTGAACAACTAGTATAGAGAACTTCTTAATTCTTTTTTTTTTAAGTTTTTATTTAATTTTGAGATGCAGTCTCACTCTGTCGCCAGGCTGGAGTGCAGTGGCACGATCTCGGCTCACTGCAACCTCCGTCTCCCAGGTTCAAGAGATTCTCCTGCCTCAGCCTCCTGAGTAGCTGGGATTACAGGCATGCGCCACCAGGCCCAGCTAATTTTTTTTGTATTTTTAGTAGAGACGGGGTTTCACCATATTGGCTAGGATGGTCCTGATCTCTTGACCTTGTGATCCACCCGCCTCAGCCTCCCAAAGTGCTGGGATTACAGGCATGAGGCACTGTGCCCAGCCTATAATTCTTAAATGTAGACTTCCACCAATCAAGGTCCCCAACTGCAAACTTTGAAATTTACCTTTTCTTCTGCTGAGACATCAGCCATCTTGGGAAGTGGTGATGGAGCACGCTTTTTTATCAATAATAGGACATCTAGAAAAAACAACACGTATATCCATCACACTGGTTATCGTTTCATATCCACAGAATGGCATAAAGGGTGCTGGATGCCCTGAGAACAGAACGGCAGGGGTTCGGCTGGGCGTGGTGGCTCCCGTCTGTAATCCTAGCACTTTGGGAGGCTGAGGCGGACGAATCACCTGAGGTCAGGCGTTCAAGACCCACCTGGCCAACATGGTGAAACCCCGTCTCTACTAAAAATACAAAAATTAGCCAGGCGTGGTGGCACACGCCTGTAATACCAGCTACTCGGGAGGCTGAGGCAGGAGAATCACTTGAACCCGGGAGGCAGAGATTGCAGTGAACCGAGATTGTACCACTGCACTCCAGCCTGGGCAACAGAGCAAGACTTCATCTTAAAAAAAAAAAAAAAAAGAAGAGGAGCAGGGCTTCAGCTGGGTGCAGTGGCTCACTCCTGTAATCCCAGCACTCTGAGAGGACGAGGCAGGTGGATCACTTGAGCCCAGCAGTTCAAGACCAGCCTGGACAACATGGCGAGACCCCATCTCTAGGAAAATACAAAAAATAGTTGCGCATGGTGGCACACGCCCGTAGTCCCAGCCACTTGGGAGACTGAGGTGGGAGGATTGCTTGAGCCCAGGAGGTCAAGGCAGCGGTGAGCCTGACTGTACCTCTGCACTCCAGCCTGGGTGACTGAGCGACACCCTGTCTCAAAAGAGGACCAGGCTTGGTGCCCCCCTAAACCAAGCATCTACACCAGCCTTCCCTCACTTTTGCGTGATGTCTGCATGGCCCTAGCTGAGGTACAAGCTCCCAGGCCTGGCACGAACCCCCAGGTGACCCGTGGCCCAGGAGGCGTGCACAGCACGGCCCCAATAATTGTGCAAAGAATTGGTGACAATCCTGCAAAGGGCATTTTAACCGGCTCAGTTCTGAGAAAGTCTGTGAGGCTGGAGAGTTTAGTCTTAACCCTCAGAGGTCAAAACCTGAGATGTGGCTCATCCTCAGCCCACGACAGTGGCCATCCCCCACTGGCTTGGAGCTTGATGGTCATCTCAGTGGGTATCTGTTAGCAATACTTCCAGGATTTTCAAAACAGCTTACTTCAAGGAATTCCATAATTAAACGCATTATTTGAATGACACAGACAAAACTGATGTCTGCTCTTCAAGTGCCTCCAGACACAAAACCATAAGCAATTAAATGGATGTGTGTGTCTAACATTGCACTGGAATGCCAACAACAATCGCCACAATGAAGGTGAAACCTGCAGAACCCCTGGAGTCTCTGGCTTTGCTCTGAAACAGAACTAAAAGCGAAATTCACCTTTGGCTTCTCAAATGTCTGCTGCTTGTTCAATTTCAATTTCTGTTGTTTTTCACAAATATTCTATAATGGAACTCTTTTTAATAAAGGAAAAACAGAATGCTTTTAGTTGATCTCGTTTTTGTGCTCGTGTCCAGCTCAGAACACTGACTCCTGTGGGTGGACCACCCCCTCCTGGCTCCAGCACCCCCAGCAGCGCACGATGCCTGATGCCAACCCGCCCGCCCACAGTAGCCTTACCTTGGTCCTGGATATTCTCTTCCAGGATGGTCCTAGCATCACTCAGCACCCTCTCTGAGGCAGCGTGGATTAATTTATGATGGGTTATACTTTTGGGATCTTCTAAGCTCCCATGAGCACACTGGGGAAAAATAGATATTTCAAGATAGAAAATAAGTAAATCGTAATTCTAATAATATACGACCTGGCATCCCAAGCCACACCAGGAATTTACTGGGTTTTCTTATGAGCTAAGAAATTACACCATGGATAAAATTAAAGAATTCCCACTAACGGTAGATGCCAAATGAAGCATCATAGCGCCAGATCCCCTGGGCCAGTGAGCTGATCCCCAGCCCACGGAGTACTCCTGAAACAAGCTCCCAGCTCTGATATACCACACCCTACTGACAATTCGCAGCCACCAGAATTGCTTCTTTGGTCTAGAAAGATCTGGAAAATAATTTTAAATGAAAATAGCAGATCCATTGTTTCCTGATGACCTAAAGATCTACCTAAGTTTTGGGCAGTTGTTTTTCTTTTTTCCACAGACACATGAAAGGGGCCAGAAAGGCTGCCCAGAAAGAAGACTGGCTTGCAGACAGCCCGAGATCAGGATAAGAGGAGCGCTTGGCATGATTGCTCTCAGCCTGGCCAGCTCACTAAGCAACAGCCATGTTGCAGCCCGAGATTGGGATAAGAGGGCCACTTAGCATGACTGCTGTCGGCGTGGCCCAGCTCACGAAGCAACAGCCATGCTGCACCCCGGGCTGCTCAAAGGTGGACCAATGGGCACGCAGGCACCAGGGCCCCGGAAACCCTGCAACACCAGGGCAGGGAACAGGAGGCAACACATGGGCAGCAGTGAGGAGATCCCCCTCACACACACCACAGCCACCTCCGACCAGCGCTCACGGGGGACCTGGGAAGCCATCTTGACAGCTACTGACTGCAAACTCCAAGAGGAAGTTGGAGCAGATGGCCGTGACCCCTTCCAACCCTGCCATTACGAAGACCTCACAGCCAACTGCTGGCAGGGGTAGATCCTGCTCCTCAATTCAGCCAGCATCCTCTCTGCAAAACAGCACACAGCTGTCCCTGACTCATGCACATGGCACTGGCTTGCGGGAGTCCTGCTTTCCTTTGGACACGGGGGCTATGCATGTTGGCTCACCATTTTGTGAAGAACGGCAAACACTGATGGTGCCGTGTGATGAAGACCGAGGTCGGCACATGTGCCTGCATGTTCGTGCCCAAGTTGGTCCAGAGCTCCACGACTCCACCCTATTATCTGCCTCAGCACCACACGGCCCGACACACCACACCACAGCACAGCACACCGCACCAAACAGTGCCCACCTAACCAAATATGGCGCCTCCCCAGCCGGAATCGTGGGGTGAGAGGAGAGGGGCTGCGCTTCTGTGTTTCACAAAATACCCACGTTCCACAGCCTGGCCTGAAAGCCCTTCAGAACTCAGAGCTGGGCGGAGAGGAGGCTGACTATTTTCTTGCTCTTACAGATCCCCTGAGGTTAGATGGTAGAATTACCTGAAGATCAGAAAAGGATGAAACCCTCACTGGGCACTTTCTAAACCTGGTAGCGGGCTCGGCCTGTGCGTCAGGAGCGTGGCCCAGCCTGGAGCGGGGCCGGGACACCACCCCAGGACAGGCCGTCCTCGGACGTCTCAGGTGGCTGGGCAGACGCCCCGCTGTCAGCTCACTTTCCACCTCCCTTTGCTGCCACAGAGGCTCTGAAACACCCAGCACACACAACTGCTTGCTGGGAAAGAAAATCTAAGCACACACTTCACCTCTCAACACTGGCATTTTAAGAGTAACTGGAATTTTCTGTTGCTCTCAAGACTGAAAACGGTTTTGAAAAAGGGATTGACGGCCTCAGGGGCTGTCACTCCTTCACACAAAACTGGCCAGGCTGAGGGGATGTTGGGGGGACGCAGCTACAGGGAAGACACACTCCTGCCATTTACGACAGGGCAGAGAACCCCTCACGTGCCTCTGGATTTGACAATGGCTCTGCTCCCTGAAATACTGGGGGTGCTTCTTCATGATCCTAAAGTTTGCAGACTAGTTCATTTGCCAAGTTCAGAACACAGACTATGAAATGCAATTTTCCAAAATAATTCTCATACTGATTCCCAAAAAACCCACAGTCCACGTGTCACCAGCACACCAGGAACAACACGGAAGCACCAGGACGACCATGTCACTCTGCTTCTTTGTTCTCGGCAGAAGCTGGGGTACGGCAGCAAAAAAGCCCCAACCAAGGCCACTGGAGTAGGGAGGCCCTCACACCCCCACCCCACTACATCCTGCTCCTCCCCAGAAGAGTACTGACTTCGTTTCTGCTTGTACCTGATGCAATCTGTTATCTGAGGACCCATCTTCATGCGATCTAGGAAATGGAAAATTTAACAGCTATACGAGCAGGTACTGTGTTCTATTCTGGCAATTTCATGAACTCCCCTTTTTTTTTTTTAAAGACAGGGTCTCATTCTGTCACCCAGGCTGGAGTGCAGTGGCGCGATCTCCACTTATTGCAACCTCCGCTTCCCAGGTTCAAGTGATTCTTGTGCGTCAGCCTCCTGAGTAGGTGGGATTACAGGAGTCCGCTACCATGCCAGGCTATTTTTTACATTTTTAGTAGAGAAGGGGTATTGCCATGTGGGTCAGGCTAGAATTTCATGAATGTTTATGACACATACCAAAAACTCTACTGCACCACAGGTATAATTCTCTTTTTTTTTTTGAGACAGGGTCTCGCTCTGTCGCCCAGGCTGGAGTGCAGTGGCTTGATCTCGGCTCACTGCAAGCTCCGCCTCCCAGGTTCACGCCATTCTCCTGTCTCAGCCTCCCAAGTAGCTGGGACTACAGGCGCCCGCCACCATGCCCGGTTAATTTTTTTGTATTTTTAGGAGAGATGGGGTTTCACCGTGTTAGCCAGAATGGTCTCGATCTCCTGACCTTGTGATCTGCCTGTCTTGGCCTCCCAAAGTGCTGGGATTACAGGCATGAGCCACCGTGCCCAGCCAGGTATAATTTTCTTAAACTAATTAACTACCTGTTGTACAAGACAGGTTCCTCTGCCCCCTTCTCCACTCCAGGGCAATGGAAGCTACAGGCCACCACGGTGATCCCAATTTGCATAAAACAGAAAAGGGAAAGGCAACAGCAAGAGTTGTGATCATAAAACCCCTCCTTGATTCAGGAGTGCACACCCAGGAGCACAGCGGGGAGAAGCCAACATCGTTCCCCTCCAGGCAGATGGAAAAGAGGAAGGAAAAATCATGCCAGCGTCAGCATGCACTGGGGACCTGGCGAGGAGGAACGAAGCTGAAACAGACACCAGACCTCACTGCCTACAGCAGGATGACATCCAGTGACCGGCTTCCAGAGAGACATTCAAATACACAACTTGAGGATTCTCTTTTCTGACTAATGCATTCTGGCCCTGCCTGCAGAACCACGCTGGGATGTGGTGGTGGAGAGCCTTTCTGACGCTCAGCTCTAGAGTCCTGAAATTTATGTCGGCTCTTGTGGTGTGAAAATCCCCTGCTAGTCAGATCCTCCACACCTGTGGAAACCGCAGAGTGGAATACAGTCTCAATTTAAAGTAGAATGACAAAAAAAATCCCAAATGATACATCTCAACACCAAATGGAATAATATATATCAGGAATATAATAATTAGCATCACATCGGAACTGGCTGCCTAACTGACCCCCAGTACTCCTGAAATTCATAAGTAAGTATCTGTGGATCAAACAGCTCTCATTTCCTATTTCCTTTCATAAAATAATGTCATGATGGCCATGTACATCGCACCCTGAGTTAAACTAAACGCTGTGGCAACGCAGGGGACATCCCATGTCGATGCAGTGTGGGGTCCACAGGATATTTTTGTCTATTCCATTAACCCACAAGTTTGTTTTGGTGCCACTCTGAGCCTGGCCCCTGAGGAGCTTCTGTACTGGCTCAGGGAGGACACAGCACCTCAGAGAAGTTTGTGGTTTTTTTGTCTGTTTTTTCTTTTTTTTTCTGAGATGGAGTCTTGCTCTGTCGCCAGGCTGGAGTGCAGTGGCGCGATCTCATCTCACTGCAACCTCCGCCTCCCGGGTTCAAGCGATTCCCCTGCCTCAGCCTCCCAAGTAGCTGGGATTACAGGCGCACACCACCAGGCCCGGCTAATTTTTTGTATTTTAGTTGAGACAGGGTTTCACCATGTTGGCCAAGATGGTCTTAATCTCCTGACTTCATGATCCGCCCACCTCGGCCTCCCAAAGTGCTGGGATTACAGGTGTGAGCCACCGTGCCCGGCCCAGAAAAGTTTTTTAAAACACACCCAACTAGACAAGCAACAACACCTGGCTCAAACAGCCTGGATGCCCAGGAGTTACCGGCACTGGAGCTTAGTGCTGCCCCGATGGTTGTTCAGACGGCGAAATCACGCGGACTGAGGCAGAAGAAAAGCAAGAAAGCAGCCAAAACATACCGGCCCTTGAACGCAGGAGGCTCAGCCCCCTCCCTGGTGTGAATCCTGAGGCCAGCACCTCCCAGTTATTCACAGCCACTGCGTTCCAGAAGGGGGCTTGCCAAGCTTGCCTCTGACAGTTCCAGAACTCCACAGAACCATGCTCCCAAAAGCAACTCGAAAGTACTCTATGCGAGCAGCTGCTATGGTAAGAACTGAAGTTTATCCTCAGAGACCACACTTAGCTGAAGTCTAACGCGCTCAACCTGTCAACACAGATATGTAACTTATCACATGGAGTTGCCACTAGAAAGCTGCAGCCTCCTTCAGCCTAAATTCTGCCAAGCCCTCAGATCATGTCAAGTACAGACAGGAGGTCAGTCTGACACACGGACAGGCTTCTTGGTTGACCTTACTGAGTCCTTTCGAGAACTAGTTCCAAAAATCAGCAACCTAAGGAACTAAATACACAGGAGTATTTCAGGTGAATAAACTTTAAACAGTGTCTCAGCGAGGAGACCCTACTCCTGGGCCTTCCCTCTTGACCAATTTTACCTCTGCAGAAAAGCAGGGGCGCAGGGCCTTGTCCCGCAGCGGCACTATTTCAGGGACTCCAGCTAAAAGGCACAGTGGCCTGGGGTCAGCCAGGAAAAGAGCTCCAAGCAGCCGGCTCTGCGGGAAGGGGAGAGGAAGGAGAAGGGGCCTCTTAATGAAGGAGCCTACGTTAATTCTCAGCTCTCAGAGATGCTGCTGAAAAAAGCCTCACCCCAACAGCAAAAAGGTACAACTGCTGGAAAGTCATGAGGCCCTGCTCCGTCGGCGATTTCACTCTCCAGGCCCCGGTTTCCCGATCTGCCCTTACCTCCCTGCGTAGCTGCAGAGTTAACTGAGAGGCTGGCGTGTACAGGGCTCGGCCGGGCGGCTGGCACCGGGCGAGCGCTTAGTGACCGGTGTCCGCCGGCCGGCCGGCCGGCCAGGCCCGGGACGAGCGTCCAGAGATGTGGGATCCGAAAGGGGGAGAGTCGGGCAAAAGGGCAGGAGGCGCTGCCTCCACCCCCGGAGGAGAGGGCCTGGAAGCTGCAGACTGGGCGGCGGAACCCAGGTCGGGGCGGTTCGGGGACTGAGGCGGGGTCCGCAGTCGGAGGGGTCCGGGGCGGGTGTTGGGGGCAGGGGACGGGGCCCGGCCTTACGTGCTTGAGGCAGCTCTCCTTGAGCTTCTCCACCGAGGTGTCCTCGGTGGCCTCCTCCAGCCACTCGGCGCCGTCGGACGCGCAGATGTGCAGCCGCAGCACCTTGCCCGCGAAGATCTTCTCCTCTTGCACGAACATCCCGCCGCCGCCGCAGGGGTCTGCGCCCGCCGCCCGGGCCCCTGAAGGTCACCGGGCAGGCGGGCGGGGCGGGGGCGGGGCCAGACCGCCCGCGCTCTCCTTCGCTGGGCCGCCGCCGCCCCGCCCCGGCTCCCGTCGGCCCGGCCGCCGTCACTCGCCGCGGCCTGAGCGGTCGCCTCGCTCCCGCCGCCGTAGCCGCCGGGGGCGCGCTGTAGCCGCCGCACCGGAAGTGCGTCACGGGAGCGCCTGGCGCATGCCGGGAGATGTGGTTCTCGGACAGGCGCCTCGCTCCCGCCGCCGGGGGCGCGCTGTGGCTACCGTAAAGGCAGAGCGTCACGGGCGCGCCCAGAGCATGCCGGGAGCTGCAGTTCTCCGGTCGCTTCGTTCCTCCCCCACACCATTTTGCACACACGTCCTCATTTTTCTCCTATGATAATTCCAACCTCGTCCAGATTCCATGTGTCCAGTTCAGCACTTACTAATTGCCTCTCACTAGTGGGAGCCTCTGCTACTCAATGAAAATATGGTAGTGATTAAGACCAGACACCAGGATACAGTCCTGGAATGGGGCATTTCTAACGCAGGAAGCAGAAGTACTGACTGTTAGAGACCCTAGTGGAGGCAGCAGTAGTATCGTGGAAGCTGGTGGGGGAGGAAGGGGAGGAACACCAAGGTGGCGAGCGGAGAGTGGGGGAAGCCAGAGGGCTTGGGGGGGCCAGGTCGGAGCATTTGGACTTTGCTGTGAAAGCCACTAAAGGTGTGCCCAGGTGGCAGAATGAATGGTGGTGACTGAGGAGGGGACAGGGAAGAGGGCAGGGCATCCTTGCAGAGCAATGCGGAGGGAGAGGAAGAGGAGAAGGGGGCTTCCAGTGGCCTGTGGGAGGGGAGGCCAGCAGGATTGGAGGGTGTGGACCCAAGAGTGAAATCAAGGATGACTTGAAGACTTCCAGTGTGGGTGGCAGAGTGTAGGGCAGTGCCACCCTTTGAAGTAGGAGGCAGGAGGAGGAGGAGGAGCCACTGGCCAGGAAGGTGTTGGGTAGTTTTGGACACGGGGACCTGGATGTGCTGGGAGCATTCACACGGAGGTGGCCTGGAGGCAGCTGGACCTACAGGACTGAAGTTGAGGAGAGAGGCCTGGGCTGGAGACAAACACTGGGCAGTCAGCCTGGGCCACATAACAAGACCCTCTACAAAAAATTTTAAAAAATTAATTAGCTGGGAGTGGTGGTGCACACCTGTGGTCCCAGCTACTCAGAAGGCTGAGGTGGGAGGATCACCTGAGCCCAGGAGGTCCAGGCTGCAGTGAGCCGTGATGGCACCACTGCACTCCAGCCTGGGCAACACAGCAAGACACTGTCTCAGAAAAAAAAAAAAAAAGGCCAGTCATGAGCACATCAGTGGCAGCTGGAACTAAGGGGATGCCCACCCCCCTTCACATGTAGAGGAGCCCATGAAGAAAACGGAAAAGTATGGTACTAGGAAAGTTCCAGGAGTGTGGCTCCATGAAACACAAGGGGGAGAAGATATTGAGGAGAAAATGGGGCCTGTAAGAGAAGAACAAGAAATATCGCGTCATCTCAGGGAGCGACTCCAGGGACTGGAAGGGGACTGGGGCCCAAGCCTGCCTGGCTGCGGATCTGGTATCTGCAGCCACGGTGATGCCGCATAACAAAACCATCCTAAAACTCAACGGTTAAAACAACCAACAACTCTCCGTCACTTCTCACAAGTCCACGGCTGCCTGGGTGGTGCTGCTGACCAGGCCAGGCTGGGCCACACTCACGGGGCGCCCGCCGTCAGCTGGCAGGTGGGCTGGGCGGGATCCCCAGGCCTTCAGCTTCAGTCTCATGTTCCCCAGTGAGTTCCCACGGGAGTGTCTGGGATCCACCGCAGCAGGTTTTTCAGCCTTTGCTTGAGCCATGTTTGTTGATGTCCTCTGGACCAAAGTCAAAGAGGGAGGGGATGAAGTGACAGGGAAAGGATGGGGCCATGGGAAAGCCACCAAGAGGCCACAGATGCACCTGTTCCACCTTCCAAGAAGGCTGGGGGAACAGAGAGAGGAGGGCACCAGCCACGGGGTGCCCAGCGGCACGTTTAGATTAGAGAGGCTGGGCGAGTTTCTGGGCTGAGCGTGAGAGCAGGCAGAGGGGAGGCTGGGGCTGGAGGAAGGAGGAGGGATGGGGTGGCTGGGGAGGGGGCTGAGGCTGCGGCCTCAGAGGCGTCCCGCTTGCTTCTGACAGGAAACATCTGAAACCCCCATCTTGGCATCAAACCTTCCCAGTCTCCCTGCTTCCTCCTGGCCACGGGCTTTACAGCGGGGGGACAGTGCCATCACCAGGACCCTGCAAGGGTCCAGAAAGTCCACGCTGGCAAAGACTCCAGCCAAAGCCGACCCGAGTCCTGGAGGAATGCCCGTGCCCTCCCGTGGAAGGATAGGAGGTTCGTGGTACTCTGAGACCACTCCAGCCCCCACCCCGCTTCACCCACGAGGCTGTCAACTGACGGGTTCTCATTGTCTCCCCTCCTCTCATGGGTCTGAGGCTGTTTCCTATAACAAATTGCCACAAACTGGGGCCGGGGGTGGTGGTGCTTAAAACAACAGAAATGGGCCGGGCGCGGTGGCTCACGCCTGTAATCCCAGCACTTTGGGAGGCCGAGGCGGGCAGATCACGAGGTCAGGAGATCAAGATCATCCTGGCTAACACAGTGAAACCCCGTCTCTACTAAAAATACAAAAAATTAGCCGGGCGAGATGGTGGGCGCCTGTAGTCCCAGCTACTCGGGAGGCTGAGGCAGGAGAATGGCGTGAACCCCGGGGGGCGGAGCCTGCAGTGAGCCGAGATTGCGCCACTGCACTCCAGCCTGGGCGACAGCGAGACTCTGTCTCAAAAAAAAATAAATAAATAAAATAAATAAAACAACAGAAATGTATTTTCGCCCAGTTCTGAAGACCGGAAGTCTGAAATCCAGGTGTTCACGGGCCATGCTCCCTCTGGAGCCACAGGGGAGGGTCCTTCCTGCCTCCTTTAGCTCTTGGGAACTCCAGGGTTCCTTGGCCTGTGGCCGCATGGCTGCAGCCTCTGCCTCCGTCTTCATGCAGCCTCTCCTCTTCGCATGCCTCTCCTCCGTGTGCCTCCCATGAGGACACTTGTCATTGGATTTGGGGCCACCCTAATCTAGGATGAGCTTACCTGGAGATCCTGAACTTAATTACATCCGCAAAAACCCTTCTCCTCAAATAAAGCTCCCACTACAGTTCCGGGGTTGGGACACAGATGTTGTTCAGCAGGGCCACCAACCAGCCACCAGAGAGGCTTCGGGCCCGACCCCTGGGGACAGCTGGAGCCCAGCAGGGGCTCCTCAGTGGCAGGCAGTTCCCACCCTGCCGGAGTCGTCGGCCTCTGCCATTCTGATGCTGTCCTTTTTGGACAAGGGCTTATGATCCTGCTCCCTCATTGTCTATATCAGAAGTGGCTTCTTGTGTCTTGCGCAGCCAAAGCACTCAGGCTGGCCTGGCCTGGCCTGGCCCCTCACCCTCCATCCCGAGTCTCAGTGAAGCCCCTCCCTCCCTCACCCCTGGGTTGCTCACGGCCACACCAGCGCTCCTGCTTCTCTCCCTACCTCGAAGCCTGTGCCAACCCAGCCCATTCCTCAGAGCCCGTTCCTCAGGCTCAGGCCCTCCTCCTCCAGGAAGCCCGCCCTGGCTGCACCTCCTCTGGGACACCACTCGGCACACCAAGTGTGTCAGCCAGGAGCCTGGAAGTTGCTGGAAGCCGCCTCCCTATTGGTGGCAGCTCTGCCCCAGGCTGAGGTCAGCTGGCAGTACCTCCCCCCAGCCCCTGAACACAGGAGAGGAACAGCAAATACCAGAGAGGTCTGGGGGGAGTCCCTCACCAGTGGCCAGGCTGTCCTGAGGCCTCCCCGGCCCCACTCTGTGGGACTCCCTGGGGTGAGGGGCCAGCATGAAGGGAAGATCCCAGAGTCAAATGGCCCAGTCTGGCATCCACACTCTGTCTCTTCCCAGTCGAAAGGCCTAGGCAGGTCCTTTCCTTTCCTTTCCTTTTTCCTTTCCTTTCCTCCCTCCCTCCCTCCCTCCCTCCCTCCCTCCCTCTCTCCCTCTCTCTCTCTCTCTTTCTTTCTTTCTTTCTTTCTTTCTTTTTCTTTCTTACAGAATTTTACTCTGTCACCAAGGCTGGAGTGCAGTGGCGCGATCTCAGCTCATTACAACCTCTGCCTCTTGGGTTCAAGTGATTCTCATGTCTAGGCCTCCTGAGTAGCTGCAATTACAGGTGCCGCCCGCACACCCTGCTAGTTTTTGTATTTTTAGTAGAGACAAGGTTTCGCCATGTTGGCCAGGTTGGTATCAAACTCCTGACCTCGGGTGGTCCACCCGCCTTGGCCTCCCGAAGTGCTGGGATGACAGGCAGGAGCCACCGCACCCGGCCGGTTCTTTTCTTTCTGAGCCTCCGTTTCCCCTTCCAGGAGGGTTAGGTTTTGGTGTGGACATGGAGACACGACCCAGGGCCCCCTCTGAAAGAGGACTTGCTGCCCGCATCCCTCAGCCTCAGCCTCGGAGGCCACCTTTGAGGTCACACCCCTCCCTGCATGGCAGAGCTGAGTGGGGTGGCAAGACCCAGCCATTTCAGAGGGTCTCCCGGCAGGGAGCCCTCCCCCAGGCCCTCCGCCCCTGCCCCCCGCCCCCGGCTTGCCAAGGCCTGCGTGAAGGTTCAGCTTCTCCCTGTGCCCAACGCTGCCTTCCTGGGCTGACCCAGCAGGTGTGGTCCCCAGTGCACCCCAAACTCCATCTCAGCCTCTGCTTCCAGGGAACCCCCCAGGCAGGACCCCCTTGGTGCATTGGTCCATTGTGTGTTTAGTGCCTACTGTGTGCTGGGTGCTGCTTTAGGCCTGGGGGTGCAGCAGGAAGAAGATAGAGGAGGCTTCCCGTCTGGTGGAGGGTGAGCCCTGTGCTCCCAGGGTGGGGGAGGGGCCGCTTCGGGGGCCTCTTAGTTGCAGCAACAGACCCTAGCTCTGACCAGTTCAGGCAGAAAAGGAATTCACGGAGGGGTTTCTGGGGTGCTCTCAGAACCTCCTGTGGCCAGGAGGACCAGGCTGGGCCCTAAGACCATGCTGCAGAGGGGTCTCCAGGAGAGCCCACCTCCATGGCCACGCCGGGCGCCCTACCCCAGCCCCAACCACAGCTACAGGGGTAGGCGCCGAGGCGGCAGTGTCAGCCCTCGGAACTCCCTGCAGTTCTCAGGAAGGGGCAGGCCAGGTGCGTTCTCCTGGAGCTGCCTGCCAGCTGCCCCTGCCTCATTTGGTCTGGGCGTAGCTGCCCAAGGCCCTGCAGGGAGTCAGCGAGGGCCCAGGGGACAGATTCCCTGCGTCTGCAGGGACAGAGCCAGTCCTGGCCTGAGGCCTGGAGTGAGGCCTCCCCAGCCTGCCCTGGCTCCTGCCGTGGCCCTGAGAGTTCCCTGGAGGAGCCCCAGCTGCCCTGGGTGGTGGCAGCTAAGGACATGGCCGTCCTGCCCACGGTCTCCCCAGCCCCTGCCTCGACTTAGCTCCCTGGGCAGATGTGGCTAGAGCCCCCAGCCCCCATATGGTGTCAGCACCTGGCTGGGCAGGCCAAGCAGTGTCTCCTGGCAAAGGGGGCTCCAAGTGTGACTGAGGTGGATGGAGTGTGCCGCTCTCATCCACTGCACCCCCGGGTGGCCTGGACCCAACCGGAAACTCAACAAGCAGCAGCCTGGCCGTGGTGCCTCAAGCCAGCCACTAGAGGGTGCAGGTGAACTGTCAGCCTGCCTGGAGGGGCGAGGTGGTGGGGGGTGAGTGTGCAGGCGTGTGTGTGTGTGTGTGTGTGTGTCCGTGCGCGCACGTGCGCACACCTGTGTGTGGGCGTGTATGCATGTGTGCATATGTGTGCAGTGTATATGTGCCATGTGTATGCGTGCATGTGTCTGTGTGTGCATGCATGTGCGTGTGCATGTGTGCCATGTATGCATATGTGTGCATGTTCATGTGTGCGGGGGGGGGGTGCGCCTGTGTGTGGGCGTGTTGTTTGCATGTGTGCACTGTGCATATGTGCTGTGTGTGTGCGTGCATGTGTCTGTGCATGCATGTGTGTGCCCTGTATGCATATGTGTGCATGTTTATGTGTGGGGGTGTGTACATGTTGCTGTGTATGGATGTATGGGTGCACGTGTGCCCGTGTGTGTGAATGACTCAGGGCCTCGGGGCCTGGGATTGCCACTTCTGATCCACAAACCCTGCAGGGGGCCATGCCAGAGCCTGGGCTGGGAGCAGGAGCTGGCCTACAGGGGTGGGGGATGCGTGGAACTCTGAGGACCCAGATAGCTCAGGCCAGCACCCCCAGAGAGGGGCACTGGAAATGGGCCGTAAAGGATGACTAAGAGTTCTCTAGGCAGCAGGAGGGAGGAGGTTGGAGGGGTGGCGCTGAGGCGTTCTGGATCCCAGGCCCCTATGGGTGTGCTGGGGAACCCAGCTTGAAAAGCACAGCTCTGGTTCAACCCCCTGCAGCGGGAGACGCTCAGGAGCAGAGAGAGGAGTGGATGAGCATCTAGTCACTGGTCCTGCTCACTGAAAAAGCAGCATCAGGCCCCGCACAGTCAGTCCCTGGGGACTCCAGGGTTCTTGGGACATGGGTCCCCCACCCTGCCCACAAGGCCTCCCTCCGTTGCTCTCCAGCAGCCCCCAAAAGGGACAGCCACTGTAGGAGGGTCCTGGGGCTGCCGGAACAAGGCCCTGCAAACCAGGGTTCTTAAAACAATAGAAACGCATCCTCCCATTTGGAGGTCAGAAGTCCTAAGCCAAGGCCCTGGCTGGCTGGCTCCTTTCGAGGCTCTGAAGGGGGAGGTCTGTCCCAGCTTTCATGGCACTCCCTGGCCTGTGGTCGCATCACTCCAATCCCAGCCTCTGTCCTACATGGCCTCTTCTCTGTGTCCTCTTCTTATACAGATACCAGTCGTTGACTTCAGGGTCCACTCTAAATCCAGGACAATCTCATCTTGAGATTCTTAACTAATGATATTTGCAAAGACTCTGCTTCCAAATAAAGCCACATTCAGAGGCTACAGGTAGACATGAGTTTTGGGGCCCCCTACTCAACTCACTGCACCAACGAAGAGGTTATGGGCATTCGCTAGGGCAGGGCATGTCCTCGTCACCCTGCCCTGCCTCAACAGCCCCTCCCCGTCCTTGCCCAGGGCAGGCCAAACCCATCTTCACCAGACAAGTCTCCCATGAGCTTTGGCCTCGGCCTCTCAGCCAAGGTCTCAGGCCTCGTGACTTCAGAGGGGGGTCAGTTCCGAGTGTCCCTGCATGCAGAATGGGAATGGGATCAGGGGGCTGGGGGGCAGGAAGGTGGCTACACCCCCACCCTCTAGGAGCCAAGGCATTGGGAGCTTGTGAAATATGAGTGATCCCAAGGTTAATTAATTATTACATTAAAAATGCGCCCGTTAAGGGGCCCTGCAAACAGGAAAGTATTAATCACCCGTTTCCTCAGACTGACAGGTGCATTTCCCTAAATTCCTTGGCTGCTGACTTAACCGAATGATAATCTCCCTGCTGCTGCCATTTCCCATGAAGTCACAGCTCATGAATATTCTAGCATCGCAATTTGCTTTTTAAAAGGACGGACTTATTATTTCATTTTTAAGTCTGCTGTCATGAATAGTAATTTTCCAGCCCCTAAATAATGAAATGGAGGTGACCACTCTGGCCAGCCGGGACCCAGGAACTCAATGACACAACAGGGCTAGTCCCTGCCATGTGGGGGACAGGGGATGCCAGGTCGCCCTGCACCAGTTTCCAACTGCAGTCAGCCCATGGAAACAGTAGTTAATGGGTGGCCCTCCGCTTGGCACTTAACAGTTTATAAGCTGGTCCCCCTCCAGTTCCTATGTCTTTGCAGCCACTCTGTTCATTGGGCCACAGCAGTTTTGCCATAGGTAACTGAGGTTGGGAAGTGTAGCCATGGAGTCAGACAGATGCCAAGTTCAAATCCTGACACTGCTGTTTGCCTGCTGTGTGATCTTGAGCAAAGCACTTAACTTCTCTGGGCCTTGATGTCCTCATCTGTACGATGGAATTGCAAACCAGGATGGGACCCCACGCTCACCCAGTGCCAGGGCTGGTGTTTCTTCACCGTCTCTGCTGCCTCGGATCTGGAGAGACCAAGGACCAGGCCCCACTGTCCTGAAGTTTAGATATTCTATTTTGATGGAGCAGAAATGATGGCACTGAGGGCTGGACTGAGGAACAGCCACCACAGCTTCCCTGGGAGCAGCTTCCAGGGTGGTTTCTATTACTTAATGCAATTCCAGGCTCTCCCAAGTTCCCAGGAAGCCGTGGCAGCTCACTGCACACGTTTAAGTGGAAAATCCGATTTCACAACTCCTTTCCATAACTACTCGTGTAAGGAGGAGCTCCCCCTGGCCCCCTTTCCAGAGATGGGTGGTGGCAAGTGGGAAGGGCCCTCCTCACGCCATCCCTCCTCTGGGACTTGGCACCATCACCATGGCTGGCCTCCCTGTGCCCTGGCTGTTGCCAGAAGGAGCTTCCCTCCTGAAACCCCAAAGGCTCCCAGCATGTCAGCCCCTCAGGATGGGAGCACGTCCCCAGCTGGTCCCCAAGAAGACCGGCTCCAGGCCACTGTGGGCTTCCATGCTTTTTGCACCCACGAAGCTTCTCCCCAGGCATCTACAGCCCAGCCCCTTCAGCCCGGCCCTCTCCCCTTCCCCCATCACCTGGCAGGAAGCCCCCACCAGGCTTGAGTTAGGACCCCCGTGTCGTGGTCCCCCACATGCAGGTCCTCTGGGATCAGTGCATTGAGCACCCCAGATCCCCTTGTCTACCTCTGCCCTTTCTTGCCCCTGACAGAACAAGCCCAGGTCTTACCATTTCCCGCACTGCGCTTGCCTGGGTGCAGGTAACAGCTCTGCCTGCGTTTGCGCTGGATTGCTCTGAGTGAGTGAATGAATGAATGAACTCCTATCGGAGGGGCCAGCGATGCAGGTTTCCCCTGAAAATGATACGTGTTTATGGGGTGTGAGCCACTCACACATGGCTCTGTGAATTATGTTTTTATTTGCATGGCCTCTGTCACAACTCACTTTTCAGAGCAATGGTAAGAAATGTGACTTTGACCCATAGGGACCCACAGGGCCACTCCCAGCAACCAGGGTATTGTCATGCAGGTCCCGGGGTTGGGGTAAACCTCCAGCATGCAATTAGTTGATAGGACTGTGTGAACGTAAAGCATCGGCAACCCTTGGGTGAACCCTGTTGACTCAGGACCGGGTTTTACTGTAACCGGATGTCTTTACCATCCCTGGGAATCGTGTCACAGAGTCTGAGCGGGCCTACTTTCCGGAAGGCTGCATGCTCTGGGCTGAAATGGCATTCGTGGAACTTGCAGTAATTTGTCACAGGGGCCAGGTGGGTGGAGGATGCTGGGGGGCAGGGCTGTCTCACACGAGTGATGTTTGGCATCCTAGTTCCCGGGCACTAAACGCCAAGAGCGCAACTCCTTGCCTCCCTGTGACAAGAACAACAACAGACTCTCCTAGAGGGGAGGGGATGACATCACCCCAGCCGAGAATGTGGTACCAGGAGGTTGCAGGCCAGAGGCACTCAAGAAAAGAAACCGGAGCTTCTGTCCTCCCTGTGCTGGCTTCGCCTGGGCCCTTCCTGCCGTGGCTGGGCTGGGAAACCCTGGGCCCCAGAAAGCCCTCGTGGGGTGGGGTTAAGAGGTCCAGAGAGGGCAGGAGCTTTCTCAAGGCCATCAGGGTAGGCAGTGCAGAGCAGGGTGGGACTCGGGCTTCCGAAGCCCCTTCTGGGGCACTGTTGCCTGCTGGGACCTTTCACTGCATCCCTCCCTCTCTTCTGGGCTGGGGCACTCCTCAAGTGCACAGCCTCCGGGAGGAATGTCCGCCTGGCCAGGGGAGTGCTACGAGCATCAGGCCAGAGGGGCAGGGTTCTAGGAAGTCTCCCCAAGCACCTTCCCTGCTTCAGCCAGAGGAAAAGAGCAGGCAGAGAGCTCACAGAGTCTCCCAGGACCTCCTGCTCCTGCACCCAGGTCCAGAGGCACCGCCCAGGCAATCCAGGTGTGGCGGTGTCTCTCTCCAAGGTGCTGAAATGTCCCTTGCCTGGCCACCCTCCTGGCTGGAGTCCTTTCAGCCACAGGTCGCTGTGAGTTCCTGTCTCACCAACACTCCCCCGACATGCCAGGGCCCTTCACCAACACTCCTCACCATCCACATCTTCTTATTTAAAAATTCTATTAAAATACGCATAACATAAAATTTACCATTTTAACCAGTTTTTAAGTGTGTAGTTCATTGATTTATTTACCCACTTTTTTTTCTTTTTAGATGGAGTCTCACTCTGTCGCCCAGGCTGGAGTGCAGTGGCGCGATCTCGGCTCATTACAACCTCTGCCTCCCGGGTTCAAGCGAAATTCTGTCCCCATTAACACTGACTCTCCATTCCTCCCAGCCCCTGGCACCTACCTTTCTACTTTCTGTCTGTATGCAATTGACTACTCTAGGGACCTTATGTAAATGGAAGCATATAGTGTTTGTTCTTTTGCAACTGGTTGATGTCACTTAGCACAATGTGCCCAAGGTTCATCATCCACATTGTAGCCTGTGTCAGAATTTCCTTCTTTTTTTTTTTTTTTTTTTTTTTTTTTTTTGGTGGAGTCTCACTTTGTCACCCAGGCTGGAGTGCAGTGGCACGATCTCAGCTCACCGTAACCTCCACCTCCCAGGTTCAAGTGATTCTCCTGCCTTGGCCTCCTGAGTAGCTGGGATTACAGGCGTGCGCCACCATGCCTGGCTAGTTTTTGTATTTTTAGTAGAGATGGGGTTTCACCATGTTGATAAGGCTGGTCTCGAACTCCTGACCTCGTGATCCGCCCGCCTCGGCCTCCCAAAGTGCTGGGATTACAGGCGTGAGCCACCGTGCCCGGCCCTTCCTTTTTAAGGCTGAGTAATATTCCATTGTATGAGTGGGCCACAGTGGTTTATCCACTTATTTATCGATGGACACCTGGGTTGCTTCCATCTCTTGGCCATTGTGGCTGCTGCTATGAACACGAGTGTGCAAATATTTCTTCAGGTCCCTGGTTTCAATTCTTTTGGGTGTAGACCCAGCAGTGGAACTGCTGGACTATACGGTAATTCTATCTTGAATTTTGTTGTTGTTGTTGCTGTTGTTGTTACTTTCTGGTTTGGGTCGTGCACCGTCTTAACTGGTGCGTCATCACCTTCTTTTCTGACTGCGTTTGCTTTGCTTCGCTTTGTGTTTTTGCAGTGGGAGCTGCTAGAGGCAGGCAGGATGGTGGTGGAGAGCACAGTTTTGGAGCCAAACAGAGCTGGACCCAAAGCGTTGCCTCACCGCTCAGCCACACGTGACCTGAGACCGTCCTCAGAGGGAAGGAGGAAATGCATGTGGGGCGTGGAGCACAGCGCAGACGGAAACACAGGGCAGCTGTTTTCATCGTCCTCGTGGCAGGCAGGACTTTGTGTTGAAGGGAAGACTTTCACGCGGAGGGCTGTGCACACAGGTGACTGTCCCACCTGGCTCACCCAGGGGAGGCGGTGGCTGCTGCCTGTAGAGGCTTCTCTTTTCCTCGCCTGCTTGTCAGCTAAGCTGCAGGAGGCCCACCGTCTGCGGTGATGATCTAATGCTTCCAGTTCTGTGATAATGGCCTCTGAAGATGCACAAAATAGCTGATGTTTGGGCGCCCCCGATGCAGGAAGCATTCGGCACCGTTTCTGGGAACACGAGACATTTAAGTGACTTCCTTGCTGAATATTTCATGATTCACATTAATGGCTTTCTGGTGTTTTTCATAACAAAACTGTCCACATGATGATGGGTTAAAGTGTGGTTATTCCACCCACTCTCGCTGTAAAACACCATCCCCAGCGCCAGTCCCTGCGGTCCTCCTGCTGGCCCTGTCTCCCCAAGGGCCCACCTCCTCCTAAACGAGGCTCCCTTCCTCTGGGACAGGTGTTACCCATGCACCCGGCAGGCACCTGCATGCAGTAGGGGCTCCGACATGGGGATGGAGGCATTTGTGACAGCTCCGTGCCACAGGGGAGGATCAAGGCCGGGGACCTGCCACACCAGCCAGCCTGCAAAGTGGCCTGGGGTCTGGGGCTGGAGGGACCCTCCCAAGCCCTGGTCCAGATGTCCCGGTTTTTGAAGCACATGACTTGCACATATCATGACCTTGACGGGTTTGTTTGTGTTTGTTTGTTTGCTTGTTTGTTTGTTTGTTTGCTTTTTGAGATGGAGTCTCGATCTGTCGCCAGGCTGGAGTGCAATGGCGCCATCTTGGCTCACTGCAGCCTCTGCCTCCCAGGTTAAAGCAATTCTCCTGCCTCGGCCTCCCAAGTAGCTGGGATTACAGGTGCACATCACCATGCCTGGCTAATTTTTGTATTTTTAGTAGAGACAAGGTTTCGTCATGTTGGCCATGCTGGTCTCGAACTCGTGACCTCAGGTGATCTGCCCTCCCGTCCTTTGCCTCCCAAAGTGCTGGGATTACAGGCATGAGCCTGGCCTAGTGTTTGTATTTGTAGTAGAGACGGAGTTTCACCATGTTGGCCAGGCTGGTCTCAAACTCCTGACCTCAGGTGATCTGCCCACTTTGGCCTCCCAAAGTGCTGGGATTACAGGCGTGAGCCACCGCGCCCAGCTAACCATGACAGTTTTGAGAATTGCTGCTCAGGTGTTTGTCAGGCGTCCCTCAATTGGGCTCTGTCTTTGGTGTTCCTCACGGTTGGACTGGGTGATGGGTTTGGCAGGAAGAGCATGGAGGTGACACACCCTCCCACCACACCGCATGGGGGGACGCCGCCAGCACGGCCTTCACTGCCAGTGTTGACCTCGGTCACCTGGCCGAGGAGGGTTTGCTGGTATTTGCTCTGTCATCAGCAACTGCCCCCCAATACTGTCGTCTCTGGAAGATGCCACTAAGAACAGGCCACACTTCAGGGGTGGGGACTCAGGTCCATGTCGTTGGGGGGTATCTACATACATTATTTGGAATTCCGCATGAGAGATGCGTCCATTATCTCCCACTACTTGCTTATTTAATCTTTAATTTACAGCAGAACGGACGCATGTGTCCTTATGTTACACGGTGGGTTGTGACCTGGGGTTATGCTATTTTGTCACTCAAGTTGTCCCAGCATTGGCCACCGGGAGCTCTTTCAGGTTGGCTCCTGGGTCCAACAGATTGACATATCCCCATCTGTGTTTCCCTCCAATAAATTTTTAAATACATATTTCTAAAGTTTTTAATTGTGGTCGAGAGCACATAACATGAAATTTACCTTTTTTTTTTTTGAGGAGCAGTCTCACTCTGTTGCTCAGGCTGCAGTGCAGCAGTGCGATCTCGGCTCACTGCAACCTCCACCTCCCAGGTTCAAGCGATTCTCCTGCCTCAGCCTCCTGAGTAGCTGGGATCACAGGCACCTGCCACCATGCCCAGCTAATTTCTGTATTTTTAGTAGAGATGGGGTTTCATCAGGTTGGCCGGGCTGGTCTCGAACTCCTGACCTCAGGTGATCTGCCCACCTCGGCCTCCCAAAGCGCTGGGTTTACAGGCGTGAGCCACCATACTCAGCCCATCTTCACCATTCTCAGGCACACACTTCAGCGGCATTAAGCACACTCACACTGCTGTGCAAGCATCCCCATCGTCCATCTCCAGAACTTCCCATCTTGCAAAACGAAAACTCTGTCCCCATGAAACACTAACTCCCTGTTCCCTGTTCCCGCTTCCCGGCCCCTGGCACCCAGCATTCTACTTTCTGTCGCTAGGGACTTGATGACCCTAGGGACCTCAAATACAGTATTTGTCCTTTTGACAGGCTCCCTTCCCTCAGCATAACCTCTTCCAGGTTCATCCATGGACCTTGGAGTATTGTGTAGGCTGGAGTGTGTGCCAGAATTTCCTACCTTTTTAAAGCTGAATGCCCCCACGAATTCTTAAATAGTGTGATAATAAGTAATATCTATTCCATCTTTGTCCAGGATTCCTGGCGCAGATTCCTAAAACCCTTGGAATCCCTGAGTGACAAGCTTGCCTTTGGGATGCTGATGAGATGGCTGGTGGCTGGGAGCCCCTAGACAGCTTCAGGGTGGGGGTGGTGCCCTGAAGGACCAACCGCTGGTTAGAGGGTTAGGATCTTCAACCCCACCCTCTGACCCTGGGGAGGGGGAAGGGACTTGAGGTTGAGTCAGTGCCTGGTGGTTGATGGTTTGATCGGTCATGCCTATTTAATAGAACCTCCATAAAGGCCCCTAAATGATGGGGTCCAGGGAGCTTCCGGACTGATGAGCACATCCAGGTGCTAGGAGCGCATGCCCAGAGAGGACCCGGAGGCCCTGGCCACCCCACACCTCACCCTGGACATCTCTTCCATCTGGCTGTTTCGGAGCTGAGCCTTTGTAATAAACTGGGAGCAGTAAGTAAACTGTTTCCTGAGTTTTGTGAGTCATTCTAGCAAATGAGGAGGAGGTTGTGGGAACCCTCGATTTATAGCCAGTCGGTCAGAAGCAGCGGTGGCCCCAACGGGGGACTGGCAGCTGAGGTGAGGGCAGTCCTGTGGGACTGAGCCTGCCTTTGGGGTCTGCACAAACTCTGGGTAGTTGGTGCCGGCATTGAACTGAGTTGTTGAACACCCCGTTTGTGTCTACTGGAGAATTGGTTGGTGTGGAAAATCCACACATTTGGTGTCAGGGTGTGGTGGTGTACAAACACCCCTGCAGCCCTTTTATGGAGCACCCCAGAGCCTGCTAGTTCCCGGGAAGTCACCACTAGAGAGGCAGAGGGCAGCAGATGGTGGCAGATGCAGGCACAGGGGCTTCCTACCCAACCCCCGCTCCCCTGTGCAGCCAGCTGGGCCGGGAGGGCGAGGTCCTCCTTGGCTGGAGTATTTCTCTGCACACAGCTGTCATCAGCTCAGTACAACATCACTGAGAGCTGGGAGAACCTGGGCCCCGGGATGAGGAGGGGTCCCAGAGAGATCTTGCACCTTCTCCCTGGTGCAGGGTGGGGGTGGTGGGCAAAGGTGGGACACAGCAGTGGGGAAACCAGCCAGCCAGGGCCCAGGTCACAGGCTCTGGGGCCTCCATCCCAGCCTTGGGCCCCTCTCACTCTGCAATGGGTTGGCGTCCAGCCCCCATGGTGCCTTAGAGCCTCTGAATATTCCATAAGTCAAGTTGTAAAATCATAAAAACCAGAACTATCGTGCAGTGCAGGCTGGACTCGAAGAACACAAAATTCACCCTTTCATGGAATGCATAGCCTTTCTGGAGGGTCCTCACCTGTGCCGGCTGCTGGCCCTTCTCGGAAAACATTTGCTGACTACCTGAGAGCAGCCCTGGGACACCCCCATCCTCCTAGGGGTACCCCCCAGACCCCCCCCACCAGCAGCCCTGGGACACCCCCATTCCCCCTCAGCAACCCTGGGACACCTCCCTAGACCTCCACCCCCAGCAGCCCTGGGACACCCCCAGGCCCCCCACCAGCAGCCCTGGGACACCCCCAGACCCCCCCACCAGCAGCCCTGGGACACCCCCCCTAGACCTCCACCCTCAGCAGCTCTGGGACATCGTGCCTGGCACACCCCCCGGAACCCCTCAGCAGCCCTGGGACACCCCCCATCCCCCTCTCAGCCCTAGGACATCCCCCATCCACCCCCCTCAGCAGCCCTGGACACCCCCCACCCCCCCTCAGCAGCCCTGGGACACCCTCAATCCCCCCTCAGCAGCCCTGGGACAGCCCCCATCCCCTCCTCAGCAGCCCTGGGACAGCCCCATCTCCCCCTCAGCAGCCCTGGGACAGCCCCATCCCCCCCTCAGCAGCCCTGGGACAGCCCCTATCCACTCCTCAGCAGCCCTGGGACACCCTCCGTCCCCCTCTCAGCAGCCCTGGGACACCCTCAATCCCTGGTCAGCAGCCCTGAGGCAGCCCCCATCCCCCACTCAGTAGCCCTGGACACCCTATTAGGGCCACAGCTTCTCTACCTCCCCAGGGGCTCTCCTCTCAGACCCCAGCGACCCCAGGTGAGGGCCTGGGGGTAAGTCCAGGTGTTGGGCCTCCCCATGTCTACCTCACTCTCTGTGCTTCTCCAGGCATCAGCCCCTCTGCAGGGTCAGGGGACAGGAGCCAGCGGAGGCAGAACCCTGGGCCAGGAGTCAGTTCCCCATCCCAACACACTGGGCACCGGGGGCAAACTGCTGTCTCCACCTAGACTCCATCTCCTGTCTATCAACCAGGACTAGCCCTTTGTGGGCTTCCAGCTCCAGCCTGGCACCCGCTTGCGGTTGTCAGGACAGACACCTCCGAGCCTGAGGGCAGAGGCTCCGGGTGGCTCTGGGTGGGGGGGTGCATGGGGCAGGGTGTGGCAGCTGGGGGCCCTGCCACACGTCACTGAACTCTAGCAGAGGGAGGCCAAGAAGCCCAGACACCAGAACCACCCCAGAGCCCTTTGAAGGCATGACAATCGGGGAGGAAAATGAGTCCCCAGACACGGGGGCAGAGCCGAGCTGCCGGGAACCAGCAACAGCAGCGTGGCCAGGGAGGCTGCCAGCCAAGCCCAGGAAACGGGACCGGGTGGGGGCAGCAGCCAGGCAGAGAGCATGGGCCCCTCCCAGGGCCCTCACCCCACTGTCCCGGGGGACTCGGCTGCAGGGAGGAGGAGAGGGGGTGGCCTTCCTTCCTCAGCCAGACCCTGCCAGAGCCTCCCCCACCCCCTTCCCCTGTTCCCTGTCCCCTCCTCTCTCCCACCAGAAGGCTGGTCTGGCATAAGGACACCATTTAATTGTTGGAAACAGGAGTGTGGAATATGAACTACGAGGACACTGGGTTTCAATCTGGCTGCAGGATCCAGGCACACAGCGCTTCGAGCCCGGTCCCCATCTGTGGCATGGGCCTCCTGTTAGGGCGCCTGGGAGAACCTAGACCCTGGGGGCCGGCAGGGACTCAGCTGCAGGCAGTAGTGGCCTGTCCCAACCTTGGGCCATGTGGAGGGAAGTCCTGGGTCTGCAGACCACCCCAGGCAGGGGTAGACATACCTGCCCTTCCTCCAGGGACGCCCAGGGAGGCCCAGTGCCCAGGGAATACCCATGGCTGAACCAGCGTAGCCGGAGCCTCCCAGCAGGCAATGCAGGACCACGGCCCTCACTGCCTCCTTCTCCGGCCCCAAAGCCCAGCTAGTGATGGGGGTCATCCCCATCTGCATCTCCACGGCCAGCCCCCGTGCTGAGGCTGCGCAGGCCTGGCCCAGGAGGGTGGACGTTCTCTTTGTGTTTTTTTGAGACAGAGTCTTGTTCTGTCGCCCAGGCTGGAGTGCAGTGGCGCGATCCCTCACTGCAACCTCTGCCTCCCGGGTTCAAGCGATTCTCCTGCCTCAGCCTCCAGAGTAGCTGGGATTACAGGCTCCTGCCACCACATCCAGCTAATATTTTGTGTATTTTTAGTAGAGATGGGGTTTTGCTGTTGGCCAGGCTGGCCTCCAACTCCTGGCCTCAAGTGATCCGCCTGCCCAGGCTCCCAAAGTGCTGGGATTATAGGGGTAAGCCCCCGCATCAGGCCAGGGTGGGTGTTTCCATCTGCGTTTGTGGGTGAGGACTGTCCCGGTCACGCAGTTCCCGTGTCATGGAGGCAGGACGCGCACCCGGGTCCCGCACCCCTCTTTAGACAGCATATGGGGCAACCGAGCAAGGCTGGGAAGAGGAGTGGGCTGCAGACTCGGGGAGGGTGCTGGGGGGCGTCCCTAGAGCTGTGGGTGGCCTCACTCCCACAGTGGCTGCAGCACCCGCCCACCTGGCTGTGCTGGCCACTGGGATCCCGCCTCTGGCTGGCAGCACAAGCTCTAGGTAGTCACCACTCCTGCTAAGAGATGGGGAAACTGAGGCTCAGAGAAGGCTGGTGACTGGCTGTGCTGGGTGGTTCCTGGAAATTAATCGGCTCCCTCCTCCCACCTCTACCCCTACCCCCATCCCTCCAGCAAGACCAGAACTTTCCTGAGGAGTAGGGTCTGAGAGGCACCCCTCAGTCAGCTGACTTTGCTGTGCAGGGCCCCCCAGCACAGTTTTGGGGCTCAGGTTGGGGGTGGTCCTTGAGCCTAGTGCCTCACTCCCACTCCTCCTCTGGCCTCTCCCCTCCCCCCATGGCCAGGCTGGCATCAGCGGCCTGGGCACCACGGCTGGGCCTGGACACACGAGCTGCATTCAGATCTGGTCCCTGACGAGGAGGCGGCGGGAACACAGCGTTCTCTTGGTGCCTGGCCAGACAGCCTGGCCCCTACCCTCCTCCACTCAGGCACTTTCAGCAGTGACAGCGGAGTCTCAGGCCCTGCCCACTCCCAGACACACACTGTCCGCAGCCCAGGGCCGATGGGTGCCCCCTGCCAGCCTGAGGGACAGTGACACAGGTGAGGGAGGTAATGGGGGAGCCCTGCTGTCCTGGGCGAGGGGACAAGGACCCCACAGGGGCCAGGCCTGGCCACCACTTGCCCCAGGCTGGAAAACCAGGACACGACCCTCCCCCACCCTGCTCGCAGGTTGTCGTAGGACACGCGTCCATGCCCATGCGCTGGGAAGGGTCTGGCGGTGCTCCTCTCAGCGCAGGTCCCGAGGAGCTACAGGCACGACGCTGCCTTGAGAACTCCCCACAGCCCGCTCCTTCCCAGCCTCAGCTCCTGAGGCTCCTCCGAGGACCACTGGCCTTCCACGGCACAGCCCTGCCATGAAGCCTCCCCATGCCTTGCCTCCAGCATCACCTGGCCGAGATGGACCTAGGGCGTCCTTCTAGGGCCGAGGTCATGGCCACATAGCCCCCAGCCAGGAGAGATGACGCCCCCTCCCAGAGGCCAGCAAGGTGGACATGGAGACCCCACTCTCTGTAGGAGAAAACAGTGTTGGATGAGGGTCAGAGCTCGTCCAGGGTCACCAAACCTAGGACGCCAGAGTCAGGATCTGACCCAACTCTCCAGCGGGTGCCTGACCATCGGTTCAGCTGTCCCACCTCTGTGAGGATTCGGGGAGCAGGAGGAGAGAGCCCCTGAAGTGAGGAGACAGTGGGGCCTTGTCATTGAAAGGGCAGGCAGGTGGTGAGAGCCAGTGATGGGAGCATGGCCTGGACTGGCCAGGAAGCGATAGGCCAGGGGAGTGGAGGTAATGGGGCCCACGGATAACAGGGCGTCTTCTCCAGGGCCTCATTTAGTCTCAGACCAAGTTTATACATCATTTCTCCTATTGACAATTGATCAGCCACCCAAGGATGCCTCAGGGCCACCAGCACGGATGGCCGTCAGCTGGGAGGAGCTGGGGGTCCTGGGGGTCTGCACTATTGTGCTGTCATCTCAGAGCTGGAACAGCCAGGGAAGTGAAAAGAAAGATATTTGGGGGCACGGCTGGCTGCCACCGCCCGCTAAGGTGGGTCTACGGCAGGGGCAGGAAAGAGAAAGTTCCAGCAAGAAGCAGAACCCCACTGTTGGACCCAGCCTGCCCCCTCACCCACCTGTCCCCCATCTCGGTGAGGACAGCAGGCGTGTTCTGCCACCTTGTTCCTGCCTCTGTCCCGGCTGACCCTCCCCGCTGCTGTAGGCGGGCCCCACGTCACACCTGGTGGCCTCTTGCTGCTCCGTGGCCTCTGAGGCCCCAGGCACACTCTGGGTCCTGTCCAGCCCTCCCCTCTCCTGCGCTCCAGGGGACCCCTCCCTGCCCAGAGGCCAAGGGGGCTGCGTTTCCCAGCTGGCGCCCGAGAGTGGCGCCCGAGTAGTAATTCCTAATTAAATAGAACACAAAACAGGGGATCGTCTAGCGATTAGCCAAACCGATTGGATTTTGAAGAACAAATATCCCGTTAGCACCACTTCTGCCGAGTCCACATGGCCATGAAGCAGAGACATACGGGAGCTCGGTAATGAATATGGAAACCTTCTTTTCTGGTATTGCTCACTCATAAATGAAGCCGCTTTATGGAGCACGAGCAGAGGGAAAATGACTGCGCCCAGCCTGATTTATCTGCTCAGATGCTTTGTAGTGCTTCAGATTAATAAAAATATTTAATAAAGAATCAAGATGGTTTATCTGTAATGCAAAGAGAATCACATTGCCTATATTTTTATTACTGAAAAATTGGAAGCAGGAAGAAATAATGATATAAGCTACTGTATAAATGACAAAAATACCCATTCTGGTTATGTGCTTTGCGCTACAATCCCGCGCCGCCCTATAAACGTAATCTATTCGCGTGCCTCTTTCAGCTGATTCCAGAGCCTGCTCTGCACTGTGGAGTTTAATATCACCCTGTTCTCAACTGCACAGGGAAGTGATTAAATAAGAAATAAATTCGGCTGTCATTGCATTTAAAATCAAATCAAGGATCATTTGTTACTCCAAATGAAGCAGTTCTCCTTCCCTGCCCGTAAGTAGGCTGCTGTTCGCTGAACCATTTAGGAATGTATATATAGTAAACTCGCCGCATAATGGCTTGTACTCTGATATGGTCTTTATGGAGCTGCCGCTCCGAGTGCCGGGAGCGCCCATAAGCAGCACATGGCTTTTTTAATTTAAAGTTATAGGTACGAGACTTCGCAGTCCATCCGAGTCTTATTGGAGGGGGCCCATGTGAGATGTGGGGGCCACTGCCCGGGACCCCTCCCCCTGCACCCCTGCTCAGCTACAACCAGCCCTCCTGTCCTCAGAGGAGGACAGGGGAGGGGAAGGAGCCAAGTCAGGTCCTCAGTGATGCACCCCTAACCCCAACCCTACCCTAAAGGGCAGGAGGGGCCGGGAAGCCGCTCAGAGGCAGGAACTGGAGGAGAGGGGTCTGCTGGGCTCCGTGGTGGGTGGGGAGTGCTGGGAGATGGGCTGGCACAACGGGCCCCATCCTGTGCATCCTCCTTATCTAGAGTTACCGTCTCCAGGCTCAGGCGCCCCCCCCGTGCCTGGCAGTGGCCGAGAAACAGAGAGGGGCTGGAGGAGACAAGGAAGCGGAGCAAGTCGACCTGGGGAATTGCCTGGAGGGCATCGTGGGCAGCTGTGTGAGGGGCCAGCCCAGTTGCTGGGCTAGCTTGAGGGCGGCGGGGAGCTGTTCCGTCATGCCTGTGTCCCCATCTATTTTTTGTTTTTTTGAAAAAAAACAAGGCTATTTTTTGTTGGAAAGTCTCCTAAAATTCACCTCCCAGTGCCCTGCCTTATCTGGGAGAGCCTGGGAGTTAGTCTGGGAGAGCTTCCTGGAGGTGGCATCGGCCTCCTCTCCCTGCCTTTTTCCCCCTTCTACCAGAAGGAAGGCCACAAGCTGCCATCCGCCACTGGCCCCTGGCCTGGCCTTTCTGGCCAGGGCTCCCATACCCGCCACTGTGTCCCTTGCTGACGCTGTCCCCTCCCCCAGCTGCTGAACTCGGGTGGGGTCAGTATCAAGCTTCAAGCTTCTTGACCCCTGTGAAGCGCTCTGCTCACATGTTGGTTGGGACTCGGCTGAACATGAGGCAGCGGAGGCAATCAGAAAGGACGCACTGAGGGCTGCGCTTACCCCCATCTCTCTTTCCCTGGGGTAGGCCCCTTCCTCCTGCTCCTCCTGGATGCTGGCACCTGCGCAGGCCTCTGCCATGACTCCAGAGCCAACCCATGCTCACAATCTCCATGTGCTGCCCCCAGCTGGCCTGGGCACTGGGCCTTCCCCTCTCCCAGGTCCAGAGAACGGGTCTGAAAGCCTGTGGGGGCCAACAGCAGCCTGTCCCCCACCCCGCACCTCCAGCCCGGCTGTCCTCCTAATCCTGCGTTCCCCGGGCCTGATGTGGAGCTGGACACGGCCCGAATGTCCCTGTGTCCCTGCGCAGGCGTCAGGTCTGAAATGCCATTGATGCTTCAGGCTCTCGTGTCCGTGTGGCCTGCAGGACACTTCTTCTAAAGTGGACCAAGAGCCATTCACTCATGCCAAGGGGTGTTTGAGAATGGAGCCAAGTGCAGAGCCTGCAGGGGAGGTGCTGGGGGGTGAGGGGCGCCAAGGGCTGTGGCCAGGCCCCTGCAGCCTCCCTGTCTGCCCTGGGGCCCCCTCAGCTTTGTCCCCTGCCACAGTCAGTGCCAGCAGCAGGCAAGACTGGAGGGGGCCTAGAGGACCCTGACCTGCCCCACTCCCAGGTGGGGAGGTTGAGGTCCAGTGCGGGGAAGGAGCTCTGGCTTCAGGGTGAGATGGGCGGAGCAGGAATGCTGGCCCTGCCCAGCGTGGGCTTGAGCAAAACACCCCACCCTGAACCGTTGCTTCCTTCCGCGGAAAATGAGGGTGTCCATGGCACCCGCCTCGAGGGGTTCCTGGGAGGATGCACCCAGGGCTAGCGTGGGGGCACACGGTGGGGGGTTGGTGCACACACAGGCCCTTGGCTCTGACAAGCCTGGAGCAGTGCAGGGGTGCCGTGCCGGGTCCTCAGCACCGGCTCCCAGGCAGCCAGGGACTCCCCAGAGCTCCCTGGTCACCAACCCAGGCTTGATGGAGGCCCTGGCCTCATCTCTGACCCCTGACCCCAGGCTGCATCAAGCCCCACATTTGACTGGAATTTCGCCTGCATCTTTGGCCACATACTCACAGGAGGGTCCAAGCAGCCCACCCTTTCGGACAACCTGGCCAGTGCCTCTGGTGGTCCCGCCCTCCACTGCCATTCCCGGGGCACCTGGGCCCCTGCCCCTCCCCTGGCTGGAGACCTGGGGTTGGAGCCCCTCTGTCCAGGCCCAGCAAGCTGGGATCCCATCCGGCCGGCGTCCACACTGCCTCTGCCAAGTACATTATGGTTAATGCCATCACCGTGTACACAGCCCGCTGTGTTACAGTGTGTAATATAAACTCAAAAATTAATTGTCTCACCTTCAAAAGCGTCTTTAACTGCTCCTGAAAGGAAATATAGCTAAAGCCATAATTTTAATGTCAATTCTTATTAGAAGGTCACGTTTGACCAAATTCGTTTGTTAGCTCATGATTTTGCATTTTCTCCTCCTTAGAAAAAAAATCTCCTTTATCTGCTTTAGCCCTGATTTTAAAAATGCCCGAAGGGGCTGGGTGCGGTGGCTCATGCCTGTAATCCCAGCACTTTGAGAGGCCGAGGTAGGTGGATCACCTGAGGTCAGGAGTTCAGGACCAGCCCAGCTAACATAACAAAACCCCGTCTCTACTAAAAATATAAAAATTAGCTGGGTATGGTGGCATGCACCTGTAATCCCAGCTACTCGGGAAGCTGAGGCAGGAGAATCACTTGAACCTGGGAGGCAGAGGTTGCAGTGAGCTGATATTGTGCCACTGCACTCCAGTGTGAGCAGCAGAGCGAGACTCTGTCTCAAAAAATAATTAAATAAATAAATAAATAAATAATAAATATGCCCAAAGGAAAATTAAACAGTCCTATCCCCGCCCAGTCTTACGTCTGCAGGTGCCAAGCGTGGTTGCAGGATGACCTTGGGTCACTCTGGGATGTAAGGGTTTTCCAAACTCCACGCCGGGTTCCGGCACTGGCCGCCGTGAGCTCAGGCCCCTGTGGTCACAGGCCAGCTGTCAGAGGATCCTTGGTCCCAAGGGAAACTGTGTGGCGTTGCAGAAGGGGGTGCCCCTCTTTCTGCTGTTGGGGACCATAAGACAGAGGGGACCCCCTCCTCCAGCGTGGGTCCCCCTTGGAGCCCACAGGATCCTGAGGCATGACCCCTAGGTGATCTCTGCCAGGAGCAGCCCCCGTCCTTGGCCCTTGCCCATCCTCTGGCCTCTGGGGTCGGGTGGAGCTCGGGGCCTTGGTGCAGGGGGGCTGGGGTTGCGCATCCTCTAGGATCTGAACGTCTGCTGGATTTTTCTCAAATGATGAGCACGCCCCTCCCTGGGTGGGGAGTCTCCCTGGGTTGGGAGTGTGTGGCCAGCTTTGGAATTCCCAGAGTCCCTCGGAGCCTCAGGGGCTGCTCCCCAGGGACCCGACTCACAAACCAGGTGTCCCAGGAGGCGACTCCAGGGCACTGCTCGCTGGGAGCAGGTAGGGCCCAGACAGCCAAGAGGTGATGCAGGGACCAGTGAGGTGCCCCCCCCCCATAGTGACAGGCCTGGTGGGGCCCGCTTGGGCCGGGGGCTCCTGGAGACAGGCTGGCAGGCTGCTGGCTCCACCACCGTTCAGCAGAACCTCATGCGTAAGAAGTAAGGGAAGGCATGGGATCATCATCCCCTCCTGATAGAGAAGCTGAGCCACAAGTGAGACTCTTAAGAGGAGATGCCTGGAGACGCCTTTATAGTCTTAATATGTTCCCGTGTGTGCATGTGTGTGGGCGCGTGTGTCTGTGTGTGCAGGCGCACTGGGGTACAAGAGTGAACACGGCACCCGGGAGCCTTCCGCATCTGCTCACAGTCTCAGCCTGAGGCAGCCAGGCCAGGCTTGCTGGAAAACAAGCCCCGGGGTCGGACCAAGCAGCTGCCCCTCCTCGCACTCTGCCTGGCAGCCCCCAAGGCAGTGGGAGAGTCCCAGAGCTACCTCCAAGTCCCCGGAGTGTTTGGTAAGAAAGCAGAGGCCCAGGGTCCCCAGCCTGAGGCGTGGAGCTGGGCCCCTTCCTCCGGGCCCCTGGGGGAGGTGGGCGCACCGTGTTCCCCTGGCAGCTCTGTCCCAGTGGCTCGCAGGCCCCTCCCTTCAGCAGGTTGATTTTCAGTGCCCAGAGAACAACAAATCACTCTCTGACAATAATGGGGATGAACAGACACTTAATTATGAGGCCACGAGACAGCACGATTATTAATTTTAAATTGTGCAACCCAGTCCTGAAGGCTGAGCCTGGAGTGCTATCCCAGGGGCTCACGGGAGCCTGGGAGCCACAGGGCTGGCCGGGGCTCAGAGACTCAGCTGGGCCCTGGACTTGGGGGGCACAGGGCCCTGAGACTGGGGGACTCCTGGGTGGCCCCCACCTCCCCCTCCCCACAGCAGAAGGCCCAGGGAGACGGCTCTGCAGAGCCTGGCGTGGTCCGGGCTGCAGGCTACCTCTCGCAGGTTGACGGGGGTGTGGGTGGGGCCAGGACTCTCGACCCCCCCAGAGGCTGCTCTGCCAACGTGTTCCAGGGCTGATGAGGGTGTGACTGTGCCAGATCCTCACATCCACTGGGGGCCTATTCTGGCAGAGTGGGCCCACGCGGGGGTGGCCTAACCCTTCCCAAAGCAGTGGCAGGGGGCTTTACTCTCTGCCTGGCTGGGACCTAGGCCTACGACCGCTCTCCTAGCCAGGGTAGGTGTTGGTGGACAGTGTCTGCCGGGCAAGGAGGGCACCTCAGAGGAGCTGCAGGGACCCCTGGAGGGGATCCCAAAGGCAGATAAGATCCCAGGTCCCTGGAAAGCCCAGACCAGACACGCAGCATCAGCTCCTGTATAGAAGCTCAAGGTGGAAACCTTGGCCGCCGGTGCAGGGCTGACCTTGAAAGGTGATAGGGTGGCTGGTCCCCAAGGCTCGGTGACACTCATGTTCCTTTCTAGGGCTCCTCAACTCTTCCCAAATTTGCCATCTCCTAAAGTTCTTTAATCTCTAGCCACGGGGGTTCCAGATTTCCTCCGGGTCTATGGGGACTCAGGGGCTGCAGAGGCAGCTGTGGGGGGTGGCATGGAGGACACAGCCCTGGACAGAATGGGGACACAACAGGGCCTGGAGCCCTGGGGGAGGCTGCAAGGCTGAGCGCATCCAGGGACAGACTCCCGGCTGGCTCCTGTGGGAGGCCGGCGAGCAGCCCAGTGCCAGGCCAGGCAGCTTGTGCGACCGACTGCGCAGCAAGCTGTCGGTGCTGGTGGCACTTGGCAGGCGGCGGCGGGAAGGGGATGTTTGCAGACTGCCGCTGACAGCTTCCCGGCTGAAACCTCCCCGGTTAGACTACCCAGAAGTGAGCAGTGCCCGCGGGCGGGTCTTGGAGGAGCGAGAGGCGGCAGAGGGGCTGCTGGGGCTGTTGGGCCCTTCTGGGGCCTCCCACCAGGCCTGTCCCCCTGCCGCCCTCCGCTGTGGGGCTGGCCTGGGGCCTGGATCCAAGCCAGCACCCCCACACCCTGCAGGCTCCTGGATTCCGGTCTCTGGGGCAGGGCACCAGGGGAGAATTTGAGGGAGGGCTCTGTGGGGAGGGGGCCTCGGACCCCTGTGATGGGAAGCCCCTTCTTTTTCTGTTATCCCAGGTGGGCTGCAGGGCTGAGGTGGGCAGAACCCCCCCGCCGTCCATTTTGGGTAAATTCCTTCCCCAGGAGCTGTGGGAGCATCTGCAGGCAAAGACAGGGCAGGCTTGCGGTGGTGGCGTTGCCATTTGTCACTGTTACTGTTTTTTAATTCAGGAAGCACATGCACAAAGCATGCATGGAGCTGTTTCGTGGAGCAGACGGCGCCCCCGGGCACCTCGGGGGGTCGCACAGGGAGCAGAGAGCCAGCCTTGGCCCCTGCAGGTGCAGCAGCTCCCCGACCTGCCCTCCCCACGCCCTCCCCTCTCCACACCCCCCTTTAACCCCTCCCCTCCTGCCCTTTCCCTCCCCTCTCCACGCCCCTCTTTAACTCCCCTCCAGCCCTTTCCCTCCCCTCTCCAGGCCCCTTTAACCCCTCCCCTCCCGCCCTTTCCCTCCCCTCCACGCCCCTCTTTAACCCCTCCCCTCCCGCCCTTTCCCTCCCTCTCCATGCCCCTCTTTAACCCCTCCCCCTCCCTTTCCCTCCCCCCTCTCCACACCCCCCTTTAACTCCCCCCTCCCTTTCCCTCCCCTCTCCCCGCCCCTCTTTAACCCCTCCCCTCCCACCCTTTTCCCTCCCCTCTTCTCACCCCTCTTTAACTCCTCCCCTTCCCCTCTCTCCCCATCTCTCCTCTCCTCTCCCGTCTTGAAGTCAGACAGTCACATCACAGCCCCATCCTGTTTGATATCCCCAAGAACCCAGAGATGCCATGTACAGACCCCTGCCCTCCTCCCTCGTCCTGCCAGTTTCAGGGTGCCCCTATATGTGGGGCCCTCTCTGCCGTGTGCCTCTAGCTGGAAGCAGAGGTCCCAGCAGCTTCCCCAGGCTCCCCGTGGCAGGGCACAGACCTCAGCCCTGGGATCCACCTGGGGGTAGAGGCAGGGCCACTGGCACCTCCCAGGGCTTGGGCCCATTCTCCGTGGTGGCCTGCGCCGTGAGTCTGTCGGGGTCTGGCCATGCAGGTCCCTCTGTTCTGGGGGTTCTGGGCCTCCTTCTCCTGTCTCTCCCGTGACTCCATGGGCTGCCCACCATTCCCTGAGAAAAGCAGGCAGAGGTGGCTCCTGCCACTGTCACCAGAAGCCAAGTTTTCAGGCCAGCACTGCCCTTCCCACCTTAGGAACCGGGAAATGGAGGCTCTGAGAGCCAGTGGCATCCAGCCCTTGGGCTGTGATGGGCAGGGGAGCAGGGGCAGCCTGATGCTCAACCCAGGGGGACGGCAGGGCAGACGCAGTCCTGAGCCCCTGTGTGCAAAGCAAGTGGGGGACACCAATCTAAACACACGAGTTCAGGCCATGGTGGCTCACGCCTGTAATCCCAGCACTTTGGGAGGCTGAGATGGGCAGATCGCTTGAGCTCAGGAGTTCGAGACCAGCCCGGGAAACACGGTGAGACCCCCCCATCTCTGCCAAAAATTAAAAAAAAAATTGGCCGGGTGTGGTGGTGCACACTTGTGGTCCCAGCTACTTAGGAGGCTGAGGTGGGAGAATCGCTTGAGTCCCAGAGAGAGAGGTTGCAGTGAGCTGGGAGATCAAGCCACTGCACTCCAGCCTCGGCGACAGAGTAAGACCAGTCTGGAAAAATAAAATGCAAACACGAGTTCTTGGAAACCAGGACGAGGGCTGTGAACAAGGACATTGTTGGAGTTGCGAGTGCGTTGTCACATGAACAAGAGGCACCACTCGCCCTGCCCGAAGAGGCTCCCTGCTGGGGCGGCCACGACAAAAGGGAAGGTGTTCTCAGCAGAGGGGTCGGGGTGGCCAAGGCCGCATGGCAGAGACGAGGCAGAGGACCAGACAGGATGGAGCGGGGGTCTGGCGGGGAACAAAGCTGGGGGAGACCCCATGGGGTAAGGGAAGCTCTCCAGAAAAGCACAGAACACCCACCTAAGTTTCTATTTTAAATAAACAATGACTTTTTAAAATAGAAATATGCCCCCAAATTGGATGGGTCATATACTAGAGATTGATTTGTTGTTAGTATGAAATGAGAATTTCACGGGGTGTTAAGTATTTTTATGTGTTCCCTGTGGCCACCCTACCCAGAGGATGAGGGACAGACCCTTGGAGCTCAACTGGCCACAGGGGAGACCCCTGCCACGGCTCACCCCTGCCCTGGGGGTCCTGATGTTCTCACCTAGGGCAGCCACCTCCCTCTGGGATCTCCCGGCTCTTTCATCCCAAGGTCCTTTCTTGGAGGTAACAAAGAGGGGCAGAGGAAAGTGCTGAGCCTGGCCCCATGCCAGGGCCCCCTTCCTGGAGGAAGGCAGGGCTTTACCTTGGTTGACCCGGCTCCCAGGTGGCAGGTGGCCCCTGGCTAGACGCTCTGCAGGCCCCTGACACTTCCAGCACCCCAGCCTCCTGCCCAGGCTAGGGGTGTTCCTGCCTTGCTGGGCACCTGCAGGGCCCTGGGCTAGGCACAGAGAGGCCATGGGGCTCCCGGGGCAGCCCGGCCCTCGACCAGGCCACCCGCCCGCACTGAGGCCTCTCTGCTCCCCGGAGCAGATGATAAATGTCTGCCAAGCAGTGATTACAAACAGCGCAGCTGCCGGTTACAGGAACTGTGGCCGGGCGGGCGTGGCTCTGCCGGGGGTTGCGAGCACTCAGGCTTCGTCCGGTCTGGAGACCTGACTGCCCCCCTTCTTTTTCTGGAGGGACAAAAAGACCAGATTTATAGTGGCCATAAGAAATCGTCTGAGCACTTGGCAGCTTGCAGCCCCTGGTCTGAGGGGAAGTTGGGGCGGTGGGGGCTGAGATGGGCCGGCCTGCGGGGAGTGGGGGCTGGCCAGCTCCCGGAATCCCCCTTCCCGAGGCTGCTCCACCCACCAGGAGCACAGGGAGGCTGCTGCTGGGGGAGGGGCTGTGGCCGGGAAGTGCCCCCGCCCCCTTTCCCCACTGCCCTCGCTCAGCGAGGCTTTTCTCCTGGGAGAGACGGAAGAAGCCCCGACCAGCCAGGACAGGCTGGGGATTTAGGCCTCAAGGTTGTCCTTGAGGCCCGGGATGTCCAGCGGCAGCAGGCTCCCCTCCCGGGCCAGCCTCTGCCCTGCAGATGGGTGTCCCCTCTCCCAGCCCGGTCCTGTGAGAGTGGCCTGGGCCACATGGCTTCTCCCCTCTGAGCCTTGGTTTCCTTTCCTGCAAAATGGACAAAACGGGCGACTTCCGGTGGATTCCAGAGCATCTGCCGGGCCGCCGAGGATAGCTCCCGGCCGTGGGGGGCTCACTCCGCAGGAGCCGCTGTGATGTTCTGCCCCTCACTGGCCTCCTGGGCCCTGAGGAAGGAACGGAGGGGCAGGCTCTGGAGCTTGAGGATGTGGGCTTCGGGGGCTTTGGGTAGACAAGCTGCCACTTCTCCCCACGCCTTCAGTGGAGATCCCAGCCATCGGAGCTGTAGGTGATCAGACTCCAATATTAAAAAATAATCGGTGGGCCTGAATTTCCATACAATAACTGTCTTATTAAATCTGAATTTAATGTGTATTCAGAATCCTTAATTTAAAGTGTTACTGCGCCCACCATCTGCTCCACTCTCTAAATACAAAAGCAGCCAGCACATAACTCAGTGCGGCAGCGGAAAAGCGCGGTCCCGGGAGCAGCGCGCGCCACCACTGCTGCTGCGGGTCTGCCTGGCCTGGCCGACTCTCCGAGGGCAGCAGCGACCCAGGCACTGCAGAGCCAGGCGGGAGAGGTGTCTGCTCCTGACCCAGCCTTCAAGGCTGCAGGAGCTCCGTGGCTGCCTGGCCCTCCTCCCCTCCCGGTGGGGCTCTGGCAGGCCTGGGCTCTGAGCATCCCCCCGGGGTTCAGGCTATGCCCCCCCTCCCCTCCTGTGTCCTGGACACCCTGCAGAGCCTGCTCCTGGGCATCTCCAGCACGAAGACTTCCCCTGCCGCCCTGACCACTGCCCTCTGCCTCTTCCCTGATCTGACGTGAGCCGGGCCACTAGGTGACCCCCTGGGGTTCCTTTCCTGTGAACTCACTGGTACCTATGGCTGCCTCTGCAGAGGCCACCCGCCCTGGACCCTGGACTCCAAGCCGCCAGCCCTGGGTGCTTAGAGAAATGCTCTGAGCCAAAATTGCTTCCCCAGGCGTCAGTACGGCCTGGGACAGCTCCCTTGCCTTCTCTGTAAGGGGGCACGGGGCTGCAAGGGGCTGGGAGGGGTCAACCCAGCATCTTTGGTAGCTTGAAAGGGCAGGGGTCTGCGGACTCTGCAGCCGTCTCCTCTCTGCCTGCTGGCTGGCCTCCACCCTCCACCTTCTGTGGCCCCTCCTGGCCAAGACCACCCCTGGCTTGGAAGGGAGGGCAGGAGGCCCTGCCCGAAGCCAGAGTACCCAGGGACGGCCCCTCCTCCACCAGGGAGCCCTCAGCCTTGGGCCAGCCCCTGTCACCCTGGCTCCTCCCTGTGACCAATGACGTCCTGTGGGTTGGACTCCCAGTCCAGGCCAACCCCTCACCATGCCATCCTCTGCAGGATGAAGTCAGATCCCCGGGAGGGGCCAGTGTTGCCCCCAGAGCCTCTTCACCACTGAGGCGAATGGAGTGGGGGCAGAGCCATATCTCCACGTCTCATCTCAGTGCCCGGGCCGCTGGGGGCACAACTGTGCAAGGAGCCCACCACTCACCTGCCCATGTGCCAGCCCTGGGCATGCCAGACCCCACTCACGGCCAGCCCTGTGAGGGCACCCGGCCCAGCTGAGCCCCCCAGACCCCACTCACGGCCAGCCCTGTGAGGGCACCCGGCCCAGCTGAGCCCCCCAGACCCCACTCACGGCCAGCCCTGTGAGGGCACCCGGCCCAGCTGAGCCCCCCAGACCCCACTCACGGCCAGCCCTGTGAGGGCACCCGGCCCAGCTGAGCCCCCAGACCCCACTCACGGCCAGCCCTGTGAGGGCACCCGGCCCAGCTGAGCCCCCAGACCCCACTCACGGCCAGCCCTGTGAGGGCACCCGGCCCAGCTGAGCCCCCAGACCCCACTCACGGCCAGCCCTGTGAGGGCACCCGGCCCAGCTGAGCCCCACAGACCCCACTCACGGCCAGCCCTGTGAGGGCACCCGGCCCAGCTGAGCCCCACAGACTCCACTCACGGCCAGCCCTGTGAGGGCACCCGGCCCAGCTGAGTGCCCCTACAACACCAGCTCCTCACACAGGACAGTGGCGGGTGGAAGGCACAGCTGCACTGACCTGATTCAGATTCCCATCTCAGCTCCACCACTCATTAGCTGTGAGGTGGTTTTTTTTTTTAGCTTTTTAAAAATTGTGGTAAAATACACAAAACACGTGTTACCATTTTAACCAGCACAAACTGTATAATTCAGTGGCATTAAGTACATTCATAATGCTATCGTGCAACTAACACCATTATCTAGTTCCAGAACCTTCTCCCACAAAGGAAACCCCGACCCCATTCAGCAGCCACCCCCACACCTCCCTGGCCGCCACCCCCAGGTCCTGGCCGCCCCCCTCCACCGTCTGTCTCCACAGAGATGCCTGCTCGGGCCTTTCATATCAATGGAGTCGGGTAACACGCGCCTCTGTGGCTGCCTTCCCTCGCTTAGCAGAGTCTTTTTTTTTTCTTTTCTTTTTTATTATTATTATACTTTAAGTTCTAGGGTACATGGGCACAACGTGCAGGTTTGTTACGTATATATACATGTTCCATGTTGGTGTGCTGCACCCTTAACAGAGTCTTTCCATGGGTCATCCGCGCTGTGGCTGTGAATATTTGTGCACATGTTGTGCCAGGAGGGAGCGGCTGGGTCACGTGGTGATTCTGTGTTTAACTTTTTTTTTTTTTTTTTTTTTTTGAGACGGAGTCTCACTCTGTCGCCCAGGCTGGAGTTCAGTGGCACCATCTCCGCTCACTGCAATCTCTGCCTCCCGGGTTCACGCCATTCTCCTGCCTCAGCCTCCCGAGTAGCTGGGACTACAGGCGCCCGCCACCACACCCGGCTAATTTGTTGTATTTTTAGTAGAGATGGAGTTTCACCGTGTTAGTGAGGATGGTCTCGATCTCCTGACCTTGTGATCCACCAGCCTCGGCCTCCCAAAGTGCTGGGATTACAGGCGTGAGCCGCTGCGCCCTGTGTTTAACTTTTTAAGACCCGTTTCTACTGGGTGTGAGTGTGCCATTTCACATCCTCTCTGACATAAGATTTTGAGCCTCTGGAAGCCACGATGTTCCCGTCTGCTAAATGGGAATCCTAATCTCTCTGCAGCACTTGAGGAAGCGACAGGGAGAGGATGGGGTCTGCTTTGCCGAGGGTGTGCACCACGGCTCTGTCACCATGGTGACCCACGAGCCTGGCCTTTGAAGGAAGCCCCAGGCCTGTTCCACCATCTGCACATGCTGACGCCAGGTGAGCTGTGGAACTGAACAGAACCAAAGGGACTCCGTTGGAACAGCTGAGGGCACTTCCAGCCCTGAGGCTCTGCTGAGCCGTCGCAAGCCCATGCTGGGCAGTCACGCCTGTCTCATCTTTGCAGCAGCCGATCTGGCCTGATGCTCCAGGTGTGGATGCTTTGTTCGTGGCTCGGCCCATGGAAACCATGAAAACTGGAGGTCCTGTGTGGGGCATCTGCAACGTACCAGCCACGGAGCTCGGGGCACACAGTAGCTTCTCAGTAAATACTGAATGGACGCATGGTTTCCAATTTCCGTGACACATCTGTAAGATGGCAATCGTTACCCTATTTTACAAAATCTTAGACAAGTTAAGTGACTCTGAAAGTCCCCCGGCCAGGAGATGGAGCTGGGACCTGGTCTCAGGCTCACCTGGCTCCCGACTGCTAGGCCGCTGTGCACATGTGTGCAGGTTGCTACTGCACATGGACACTCAGCTGAAGGGGAGGAAGGGGCGAGTCTCTAGTCCCCATCCTTTCTCCCTCCCCGCCATCACGTGCCAGGCACTGCCTCTGCCCAGGGGCTCCTTGTTGTGATCGTAACAGAAGGCCGAGTGGCCTGGTGGGTCCCGGGCCCATTCCGTGCTGCTGGTTCACCCTCCACACAGCAACACCACGGGCACCATTTGCTTCTGTTGCGTGACAAAGGTTGGGCCGGAGAGAGGCCTGCGTCCCTGACCAGAGCCCATGAGGGAGGAAGCGGCACAGGACGGCACCAGGCTCTGTGTGGGGTTCAGGCCGTGGGCTCAGGCCCTCCATGTTCTGGCTTCCAGCGCAGGAGGAACAGAAGGGGACCCTGCTGTGGTCAGTCCTCTCTTGCCAACCAGGGAGGTGGTCATCGTCCCATACAGAGAAGGAGACTGAGGCTCAGGGTGGCCAGGACGTAAGCCCAGGTCCCTTGCCCTTCACGGCCCTCTCCACTCGACCGGCCCATCTGGGGTAATTGGGGTGTTTGGATCCACCTCTTTCTCGGTTTTTGGCACAGAATCCCCCAGCGAAACCCTTCAGGGGGCCTAGTGTGTGTGTCGGGCAGCTGAGCTTCCGCCTGTCCTGAGCAAAGCCCGCCTGACCCCACGTTTCCCAGGGTGTCCTACACACAGGCACTGCTGCGTGCTTTGTAAAAAGGGCCACTTTGAGCCCCCTTACCTTGCTGGTGGGCACCAGCATCATGCCATTTTACAGAGGTGAACACTGAGGCCGAGAGGAGCTGGGCTACACCCCAAGGCCAAATGGGGAGCACCCCAGGGACCCCCACACCTCCCAGCCCGAGGCCCAGGCCAGCGCCTCCCTGGGCACAGCCGTGCAGCCTCCCCGTCCCTCAGGCGCCTCTCTGCAGCGTTTCCCCAGGAAGTTGTGCGTATTTTTATAGAGCTGGTTCTCCGCCCAGATCACAGCCGCGGTCCTAGCAGTAATTGACTGCTCTCTAATCAAATTGATTTCCATTCCAATGAGTCCCGCCGTCCTCACCATTCCAGGAACGCTGTTTTAGCAGGCGGAGCTTGGTACAAATGCACCATCAAACTGCAGAACGCAGAGCGCACCGCAGTCCTCTCTGCCACCCAGTGACAGCTAAATGGCCTGAGGGCTTAGGCCTGGCCACTCACGGATGCATTCTCACTCAGGAGGGGCACACAGCCTGGGCTCATCTGCATCTGATGGGAGGGCTTGGTGTGTACTCGCAGTGGGTCAGTGATGGGATTTATTTCCCATCGAGTCCCACCGGAGCCTCCCCTGTCCCCACTCTGCTGGGGCTGGCCCGGCCTTTGCCTTCCATTCCTGCAGTCCCGGCTGCTCCCCTCAGCTGTGGCCCAGCTTGGAGCTGGCCGGCTCTTCCTCCTGCACGCTCCAGCCTGGGACTGAAGGCCCTGGAGTTTCCACATGGGCTGACCCGAGTCGGCTCCGTCTAGGCTGTTTCTGGGTCTGCCTGGACCACTGCCTTGGGGGCACAAGAAGGTGGGGGGTGGTCCTGAGGCTGTGATCGCCCAGGGCCCTGTGGTTCCTGGCGCCTGTGTGGAGGGACAGACCCGAAGCCCATCAGGGCTGGCAGGGACATTCATACTCAGCCTACTTCAGGTGGGTGAGGAGACGGGTGGCCTGCCCAGGGCCCCAGGCCCCCTGCTGCCCAGCTCCTGGCCCGGCCCCACCACCTGCACCCTCACGTGGTGCTCCCAGAAGCCGGAGCAACTTAGGGGGGGTGCCTTGTGCAGGTGGGGGACCTCCTGGGACTATCCAGGCCTTCCTGGGTGACACCTGTGGGCGGAATGATGGGAGTCTCCGGGTGTCCCCTCCTCTGTCCCATCAGAGGGAGCCTGAGTTTTAAAGCCAATGCAGAAGTCCCTCAAAGCTTCCTGACTGATCACCGTGGTTCCCAAGCCAGGGACTCCGATGGGAGGTGACCCCCATTCCTCCTCCTCTGGGTGCAAGGAGCTGGAGCCTGGTGGGCTGGGCACACAGAGAACCAGGAGGAGCAGGAGGAGCCTCCGTGGGTTCCCCTGGCGCTGTCAGGAACCAAGGCTGCCAGCCCTGCTGCTCCAGGGAGGCACATGCGCCTCTGGGTCGGCTCCAGAATCCTGCCAGCCCCTCTGTGCTCAGGCCTGGGGGCCTCTTTCTGCCACAGCCACTGTTATGATGGAGGAGGGACACTGTCATCTCATCAGCTTCCTGCCCCCTGGCCAGCACCTGGGTTAGGTTGGCACTGGAGGTGCGCTCACACGCCAGGTGAGATGCCAGCCCGGAGTAGGGCTCCCCGGCCTCGCTCACAAAAAGCGTGGGACGCCCCTGCCGGCCCTCGGCCGTGGCTGCCAGTTCTCACAGCCTCAAGACTCTGATTCCAGAAACTGAAGCCAGAACAGACAGGTGCTGCCTAGGGACCTGCCCCAGCCCTGGGACCTGTGTCATGGGCCCCGTGTCCCTTCTGATGCAGAATCCAGTCACCAAGCTCCGACTCTGTGGTCATGCCTGGCTGTTCTGGGGCGAGCAGACTGCTGGTGCCCCGCAAGGCCTCTGCAGCGTCTGTTGGTGACTTGGCCTCTGGTGACACTGAGATGGGCCTAGAGCAGCCCCTCCCCCCGGCAGTGGGACCCTCTCTCTTTCCACCCCTCCACTGTGGGCAGCTCTGGGTGGATGGAAAATGGTTTTATTTTTATATTTTTTGATGGAGTCTTACTCTGTGGCCAAAGGCTGGAGTGCAGTGGTATGATCTTGGCTCACTATAGCCTCCTCCTCCCGGTTGCCTAACCATGCCCAGCTAATTTTGTATTTTTGGTAGAGATGGGGTTTCACCATGGCTGGTCTCAAACTCCTGACCTCAAGTGATTCGCCCGCCTCGGCCTCCCAAAGTGCTGGGATTACAGGCGTGAGCCACTGGCGGGGAAATGGTTTTAGTGCAAATACCATAAGCAAGGCAGAGGCTGGGAGGCAGTGAGGCCCACTGTCAGCAGCCAGGCAGGGGCGGCCCAGCCATGCCCCAGGGAGGGGTGTTCCCTAGAGGAAGGGCCCCAGGGTGCTTTATCCTCCCCTCCTCAGCAATCTGACCAGCCAAGGCTTCCAGAATCCCATTATCAGCAGACCCAGATCTCAGGCGCCAGCGTCAAAGAGAAAAACACAAGCAAGTATATCTGGCATGTTGGAGGAGGGTACAAGACGAGTGGATATAAAAACACCGAACTTTAGGCCGGGCACGGTGGCTCACATCTGTAATCCCAGCACTTTGGGAGGCCAAGCGAGCAGATCACCTGAGGTCAGGAGTTCGAGACCAGCCTGGCCAACATGGTGAAACCCCATCTCTACTAAAAATACAAAAATTAGCTGAGTGTGGTGGCGGGCGCCTGTAATCCCAGCTACTTGGGAGGCTGAGGTGGGAGAATCACTTGAACCTGGGAGGCGGAGGTTGCAATGTGCCGAAATCATGCCACTGCACTCCAGCCTGGGTGAAAGAGCAGAACTCTTGTCTCAAACAAATACATACATACATACATAAATACATAAATAAATAAAAACAGAAACTCGGAACTTCTCTTGGGCCAATGCCCACCCCACAGCAATGTGACAGCCACAGAGGCCCAGTGAGCTGGGAAGGCCTGCAGGCCCAGGACAGGGCTCCACGGTGAGCAAGGAGAAGCGTGCACGTGGCCGGGACAGGCACAGGATGGCTGTGGACGTGCGAGTGTGACTGCTGACTGAGATTTGCTACCATACAGGTCAGAGGAAGATTTTTTTTTAACACTCATCCATCTGGTACAAAGGGAAACCATTCGTAAGCCCCGGTGTTGGTAAGGGGGCGGCATACGGGCACATCTCCGGCGAAGACCTCGGATGCCTCTCAGGCGGGCCGTGAGGACACCTCCACCCCGGTGTTCCCATGAGCCCAGCAAAGGGAAGCTGAGCAAAGATGCACGGAGCACCCCGATCTGGACGAGGCCTGCAGACCACAAAGCCGGAGGCAGCGAGTGTTGCGTGAGGCCGTCCGCACCTGGGTCCGTGTAGTCTCTGCACACGAGTGTGTGCTGCATGAGGAAAAAGCCAGGTCTCTCCACCAGAGAGTGTAGGCTGTCCTCTCTGGGCAGGAGGGATGCCCTTATGGCCTCACTCTGTGTGGCCAGAATGTTGAATGCACAGTCCAGGCCCACGCCAGACCCCCAGAGCCAGATCTGTGCACTAACGAGATGCCCAGGGGGTTGGCAGCACAGTAAATGTGAGGGGCCTGATGCAGTTCATGCCCTTGGCTGAACATGTGGGGAAACTGAGGCACAGAACAGGACGATCTCATGAAAAGGTGGCATCAGACGGGTGTTCCAGTGTTGTTTGGGCGTGGTTTTTGCTGCATGGGGCTGCTCCCACAAAAAGGGGGGCTGCTTGGTCAAAGCTTCAGCAGTGGGGAGGGAAAGGAGTGGGGTGGGCAGCAGTGAGGCCCCTGGGGGAAGGGGCAGGATTCTGAGGGCATCAACTGGGCAGGGCTGGCATGGGAGACAGGTGCAGGCCCCTGCTGGGGAAGTGATGGGTTTCAGGGGGTGGGGGGCTCCCTGCCCTGGTCAGGGGGCCTGGGGTCAACCCTTCCTCCAAGCTCGTTCGACCCAGGCTACCGGGGAAAGACCCATGGCAGAGGCTTCCAGAAAGAGACGGACTTGGGTCCTCCCTCAGCTACTTGTTTACAGCAATGAGCCTCCATCTCTCTCAGACTCACTCCCAGCCCCCAGCCCTGGCCGGGTCGCCTAGCCCTCGTCAGCAAGAACCTGGCTTCAGCTTCTAAAGGAACCCTGAAGGCTGACCAGTGTGGCCCGTTCATGGACACTGGCCCCTCCTGGGTGCGGGAGCTGCCTCAGGGTTGCAGTCAGGTTGGCTCGGCTGAGGGCGCCTCTGCTTAATCCTCTCCTCTCCTGCAGGCCCTGAGTGAACCCAAAGCCACTGCTGGGAAACACAGAACGTGCCGGGAAAGCCCTCCCTCTGCAGCTGCTCCTGGCCTCCCTGCACGGGGCCTGAGGCTTGTCACAGGCCACGAGCCACGAGCCACAAGCCCTGCCCCGCCTGGTCCTCCCAGCAGCCTTTCCTGGGGGACTGGTTTCTCTTCCCCATCCTGTCTTTAAATATATCCACGTACTATATATGTTTTTTTGTTTTGTTTTGTTTTGTTTGTTTTGTTTTGTTTGAGACGGAGTCTTGCTCTGTCACCCAGGCTGGAGTGCAGTGGCATGATCTCGGCTTGCTGCAATCTCCGCCTCCTGGGTTCAAGTGATTCTCTTGCCTCAGCCTCCCGAGTAGCTGGGATTGCAGGTGCATACCACCACGCCCAGCTAATTTTTGTATTTTTAGTAGAGACGGGGTTTCACCGTGTTAGCCAGGCTGGTCTCGAACTACTGACCTCAGGTGATCTGCCTGCCTCAGCCTCCCAAAGTGCTGGGATTACAGGCGTGAGCCACCGTGCCCAGCTATATACATATGTTCTAAATCCACCATTTTAGCCATTTTTCAGTGCATGACTCAGTGGCACTGAGCACAGTCACCTTGTCGTGCACCCATCACCCTCCATCTGCAGAAGCCTCCATCTTCCCCAACTGAAGCTCTGCCCCCATGAAACACTGGATCCTGCACCCACGGCCCAGCCCCTCCATCCTACATCCTGTCTCTGTGATTTTGCTGACTGGGTACCTCACAAAGTGGACCCTTGCAGGAGGGAGTTGTCAGCCTGGCTTCTCTCACCAAGCCTCCTTCCTTTGGGGTGCATCCCTGTTTTAGGGCACATCATGCTGTACTTGGTGGATGGACCTTGTTTGTGGGTTGTCATCCGCTCATGGGCTCTGGGCGGCTGCACCTCTGGGCAGTGGGGAGGGGCGCTGCCGTGACTGTGGTGTCCTGCAGGGTTTTTGGGGCCACCCAAGTGCTTCTCCCCAGGGACCCCCATCCGGCAGAACTCCACCTGCCCGGCTGCAGCCAGGCTGGTCTGAGGGCGCCCCAGGAAGGATTCTTTGCCTTCAGGACGGCCAGACTGAGCCCAGTGCCCACCCCAGCTCTGGTGCTGACTCCCTCACAAGTGTCCTAAGCTTCCACTGGCCACTGTGCAGGCTCCTGCCACTGCTACTGTCAACCTTCCCAAACAGCCACCTCCATGTCACCCTGTTCCCTGAGGAACAGGGCCAAACAGCCCAATCTGTCCCTCCTTGGAGGAGAGCAGAGGAAGCCCCTCGTGGTGCGGGTGGGGCGAGGTGAAGGGACAGGTGGCACCTCAATGTGTGGGTGTGGTAGGAAGGAGACCTCAACCCTGTGCTGGGATCCCAGTTCCAGGGCCACCCCTGGGCTGAGACGCCTGGAAAGACACATCCCCTCTCACCAGCTCACAGGCCCCAAGCCCAACCTTGAACCAGGTCTTGTCTGTCCCAGAGCCCCTTCGTCACTGGGAAATGCCTGGTCTCCAGGAAGGGTCCTGGCTGACTGACGAGGGACATGGGACGGCTGGGGAAACAGGGCCCGGTGGGCAGCCAGAGCTGCGGACCTTCCTGGGCTGCTGGAGCCTCCCAGCTGGAGGGGAGGGAGGAGCGGGGATGAAGACACGTGCCCAGGGCCTCTGAGGCCGTCCGTCCCTCTGTCCCTCTGTCCCTCCGTCCCTCCATCCCTCTGTCCGTCCGTCTGTCCCTCTGTCCCTCTGCCTCCTGACTGTCCCGTGTGACCCTCCCTCCCTCCCTCCTGAGTACAGCCCACAGCGGGGCAGCAGCTGCTTCCTTGAGAGGGAGCCTAGGTTTGCCCTCAAGAGGACTCCAGGAAGAGGGGCTGAGGGGAGTAAGGGTGGGCGCCATGGAGCTGGCTCCTCAAGGGCTTGGCTTGGAAGGAGGGGGGGCACCCTGAAGCTCCCGTGCGAGGGAGAGCTGCCTCCTGGTGCCAGCGCAGGCACCCAACGCTGGTGCTCAGGGAGCCCCATTCCAGAACCTGCCCGACTACGGGGGCCAGAGGGACACATAGTGACCTCCCCAGGTGGCCTCATCTTATCTGCTGGAGCCGGGGGCCAGCCACACACCTCAGCCAGCCCTGGCCTCATCTCGAGGCCCTTGCTGCCACCTCAGGACGCCCACTCTGCCCAGCCTGGGTCTCGAGGGCGGGTGGGAATGGTGCTTGGCAGAGACCCAGTTCCTCTGCTGGCTCAGCCTGGCTGTTTGCCCACTGAGGGGTCCGTGCACCCCACCCAAACTTGTCTATCTCTGGGCCCCCAAGCCTTCCCCAGGCAGCTGAGCCCTGCCTGGGAGAGGGGCCCTGGAGAGGCTGGGTGGGGACTTCCAGTCATCAGGAACCTTCCCACCTCCAGGCCTGCTCAGCACTCTTGGCCCACCCAGAGTCGCCTCCCTCAGCCCGGTGGGGTCCCAGGCAGCCAGGCGGCCCCTCCACAGCGGCTCCCCACTCCCTCTGGAAGCCCAGCCCTCAGCTCACTTCTGCTGCATTTCCAGTGGGGCTACCTGGAATTCCCCCAAACCCCACCCTAGGCCTCCTCTACCTGCTCCCAGCTCCAGCCCTCCAGGGTGGCCACAGATCCCCAGGGAGCCCCAAGGAGAGGGTGTGGCCTCGGGCCCTCGCCCTGAGGGCGGGGATCCAGCCCTCTCCAAGCCTCTCCACCCCACAACTCTGTTACAGCCCGTGGAATCCTGTGGACACCCCACCACTCAGTCTACCTCCTGCCCCTCACCCCTGTGTGCTCAGATCTATGTGGGGCCCCTAGTGATCAAGAGGTCATGGGAGCTGGGTTCCTCTGGGCGGCCAGATGACGCCCGTCCTCCCACCACCCGCCCCACCCCCTTTCTGCCCCAGGGATCTTCTCCCAGCCTGAGGTGTCCACTGCCAGACACCTTCCCATCTTTGAGACCAGAGAGAGTCCTGGCCTGAGGGCCACAGTGCCCCGCGGCAGGGTCAGCCACTCCGGCTGTGCAGCTAGGGGCCCTCTGCCCCTAACCTGCTGCCCCCGCCCTCCTTCCTTTTACCAGTGAAAGTCTCCCTGCCCCCACCATGGTTCCTCCCCAGGAGGCCTATCTCCACCGCCAAACAGAATGTCTGGCCAGCCCACCCCTCACAGGCCGCCTGGTGGGACAGGCACAGGGAAGGGCTGGACGTCGCCCAGCCCCTCTGTAACAGCAGAATCAGGCCGGGAGGTGGGTGAAGGCAGGGGTGCTCTCACTGGCAGCCTGAGGAGCCTTCATCTCCTCATCAGAGTGGGGTCTGTTCATCCCACGGGTGCCAGAAGGCACGCGAGACCCAAAGTGGCTGAGGGTCGTCACAGGGCCCCAACCCAGCCCCTCGGGCTCCCCGCAGGCACCCTTCCCTCCCCAGACTCTGGGCTTGGCTCCCTCCCGGGCCCCTCCCTCACCCAGGGCTCCTGACCCTTTTGTGCAGAAGCACAAAGGGCCGGGGACAAAGCCGTGGGTCCTGCTGACGCAGCGCCCTCCTCCTGTCCAAACTGACAAAGGGGGTGGGAGGCCCATGCAAGGCTCCTGATGCCTCAGCCAGTTTCTGTCAGGGCTGCAAGGGCGAGGCGGCCACCGGAAGGACAGGGGACGGGGGATAGGGGACAGGGGATGGGATGGGCAGCAGGTGCCTGGCTCCCCCTCCTCCTTGGAAAACCAGGGCCGATTTGGCGGAGAAGGACTGGGCTGGGTAGGCCCCGTCCCAGAGTGGCGGGATTCCTGGGCCGAAGTGGGGCATTCTCCACGTCCCTCCCTCCCCTAACTGGGCCGCCCAGGCCTCAGCAGTCCTAGCTGCTGCGGGGGGGCCTGGGACCCACCTGGGTGGGGCATTTGGGGTCTTGCAGGTGCACATCCAAGCTGTCTTTCCTCACCAAGCTCCCCACCAGCCATGCAGGTGCCGGCCCTGAGAGCTGGGGGCTCTGCTCCTTCTCCAGGGAAGTTGAGTTGGACACACTTACCATGGCGGCCTGGGGCTGGGCTTGGTGGTGGGATGGGGACCGCAACACTCCGTGTTCCCTGGTCCCCACTGGGGAACAGACCCCTTGGGCATTCCTGGTGCGGACAGTGTGGTGATGTGGCTCCTGTAGGAGGCAATGGCTCAGGGTGACCTCAAGCTGCCATCCCCTTGCCACATGGGCCCTTCCATCCAGGGGGCCCATACGGAAACCACATCCCTCCATTTAAGACATCAGGGGCTGCCCTATGCTGGCGCCAGAGGACCCTCTTCTGGGAACACGGCCATGAAGCCCTGTCCAATAAATCCACCACCTCCCTCCAGTACGGCAGGTGCCATGAACCCTGCGAAAGGGGAAGAGAGGCCAGGGAGGGGGATCACCATAAGGTGATCAGGGGTGGTCCCCTGGACAAGACCCTCACAGGACCGCAGGAAGTGAGGAGCCCGCCGTGAAGGTATCCAGAAGAAAGTGCTTCCAGACGTAGGAGGCACCCATCAAGGGCCCAGCAGGACCCCAGGTCTGCGGGACACATGATTGCAAAGCATTCGGCCTGTCCTTGTGAATACACCAGAGGAGCAAAAGGGAGTGGGGCTGGCCACGGAGCCTGAACCCCAGGACACCAGCCCCAGAGCTGGAGAGAAGGCCAACCCCGAGGGCCCAGCTCTGCCCACCTGCACTTGTCTCTCTGTTCACCTGGGGGCAGACGTGGCCCCGGAGGGGGTAGGTGAGGGGGAGGGAAAGAGGGAGCCACACACCTTTTGGGTGGCAGGTGAGGCAGGTGAAGGGGCTGCCCCACTTCTCAGACAATAAAACCAAGGTCCCGAAAAGGAGACCCCCACGACCCTGGCAGGTCGCCTGGGGGTCCGGACAGGGCCCCCCTCTAGCAGGCACACTAATACCTGCAGACATCCTACCCACCTGCCCCTTCCCTTGTAAAACACTGGGGAGAACAAGAGATGGGTCAGGTGGCCTTGAACCCCACAGCCAGATCCCTGCCCTGTTGTGTGGACAGCTGGCCTGGGGACGCCGCTAACAAGGACAGGGGTCCTGAGGCTGCCCCTGGGGGACCACTGGCCACCCTGCCTTCAACAGCCCAACCTTGGCTCTCTGTGTCTCCCCCAAACCCCACAGGGCCAAGCCAAGTCCCGGAAACTTAGATTTGAACTGACTTTATTATTTTGTAAATGTGAATTTTACAAAGCGCTTTACAATTAATGATCACATCCTTTTGTTCGCTTGTCATGGATTTCCACTGTCTGAAACAGCTCTGAGCACGCTTGAAGCCCTCGGTTTCCCTGTTCGCTTTTGGATGTTTCAGTTTTAGTTATTGATACAATGTCAGCCATGGCTAAAAAGTAACAGTCTTGACTCTATCGAGTAACAGCACAAAAAGAGAGTGAGGGCTCAGGAAAACAAAACAAAGGCTTCCTCCTTAAAAAAAAGACAAAAAAAAAAAAAAAAAAAAAGCTAAGCATCTGTGGCTGAAATCTAACTCAGTGGTACTGTGAAACCTTCCTTTACAGCACAGGAAAATTTATTTTTTAACAGTCGTGAGTTACAGTACTTTAACCCCTAAACAGACTCTTTAAAACAACCGTCTCCTTTTTAAAAGTCTCTTTTTTCCAAACATTCCATCCAAAGGATGGATGTTCTACTTGCACCCAGTGCCATCCAAATGTTCAAGTCAAAAATATTTATACATTTTATACTTAGTTCTTTTTTTTTGTCTGCTAAAAATAGTATTGCAAGTTTTGGCTTCTTTTGACATAAAAATCACAATCATGTGTACGATGCTGACAATGGAAGCGACTGATCGGAATACGAGCAGGTCGTCCGGTCTGAATGCTTTCGATTCTGCATAATTTTCCTTTCCTTTTCTTTTTCCAAAGAAACAAAACAAACAAACACGAAAAACCTTTGCCATTTTAGAAACATCTTGTACCAAACCCTAAATGCTCCGGTGGTGACGTGCACGCACGCACACACGCACACACACGCACATACACAGACGCACACACACACAGACGCACACATGCACAGACGCACACACGCACACAGACGCGCGCACACACGCACAGACGTGCAGATGTGCACACGCATGCACACATAGATGCACACACACAGACGCACAGACGCACACAGACGCGCGCACAAGCACAGGCGCGCACACGCATGCACACAGATGCGCACACGCACACAGATGCACACGTGCACAGACGCACACACACACAGACACGCGCGTGCACACACACGGAGCTGGCTGGCTGACATGACAAATGCATGCAGCAGCAACATTCTGAAACAGTAGTTACAGCTGAGGACAGCTACGAGCTCTCGATTCTGCGTTTAGGACTCGCTGCTGGCAGAGGCAGACAGAGGTTTCTTGGAGTTTTCAGTTGGTTCATGGGCCACAGACCTTTTTCCACTTGCTGCCAAGATGTTTCCATAAAAATTTCCCTCCTGAGGGGAACCCAGGCAGTACACAGCTGGGTGGGGTGGGGGGACTGGGCCAGTGCTTACAGTTTCAGCTGTGGAATGAGGACAGGTCAGGGTCAGGAACTAGAGTCCCCTCAGAGGGGGACCAGCCCCGAGGGCCAACCAGCCCTCCCTCCCTACCTTCCACTTTCCTCCTGGCTCAAAACACAATTGCCAAAGAATGACTCTTCCTGGAGGAGAAAGGAGGCCAGGCAGCCGGCTCCTATCTTCTAGGAGCCCCAACCCGCAGTCGCCAGTGCCGGCACACCCAGGCGGGTCCTGCTGACCTCTTGCCCACAGCTTCGTCCACATTCAGGGGCAAAGTACAACAACCAAATCCAATGCAAAGTTAAGTGACAACAGAGAACTCGGGTGGGCAGACACAGTGCGGAAAACAAGACAGAATTCAAGTACCGAGGCACCCAGCCAGGCGCGGCCCGCCGGGCTCACAGTATCTGTCACACCTCCGGTCCCTCCTGGACCTCTGCATGCAACCCAGCTGCCTCCTGGGCCCATCCCCTTGGGGAAGAGGAGGGCAGGGCAGGAGAGGCGGCTAGGTCCCAGGCCCACCACCTGCCAGGCGGCAGCTCCAACACGGTCCAGTCCCTTCTGTCCTCCTCAAAAGGTGTGGAGATAACGTAGCTCTGTAATAGATTCTATATAGGATATGCGTATTGCTAATAGTCAGGCTTAGGGATAAAGGTGCAGACATCTCATAAATACTGAGTGGCTCGTCTCTCTCTACAGGGTCTGGATGAGTCAGGGTCACACTCACAGGACAGGACAACCCCGGATTCTGGAATTAGTCATCTTGTAAACAAAGGAGGGAAGGGTCCGGCTTTCGTAATTGGTTTCCTTGGGAAAAATGATCAAAGGATGCTAAGGCACTCTGGAAGGCCCCTCCGAGCCCGGGCCGCCGCCCCCGCCCCACGGTACATTCAGGACGCGGAGGGAGCACACGGCAGGTCCGCTCAGCAGCCACGCACGTCCGCAGACACTCCCGACTCACGCCCACCGTGGGACACATTAGTGCAAAACGCTCGGCCTGGCCCGCCCGGGGCGCAGGGAGAGCTCAGAACCCATTCACATTAAATTATTATTATTTAAGTTTTATCTATAGCTCTTGCCTTCCTTACCCAGAACAACAAAACAGACGGCGATTACAAACGAGTGAGGAAGGGGCCACGGGACATTGTGCAGGCCTGAGCAGCAGTCAGGCGTCCTCTGTGCAGCTACCACCTCCGGCAGCGGCCAGCGGCTACCTCCCTATCCTGGCCAACGGTAGGGGGGCACCCACTTTGGAGTGGAGGGCAGAGAGAGCCCTTCTGTCAGCAGCCAGGCCCCCAGGGATGGTCAAATTAAAGTGCAAATTTGGGTGTGGGGCAGATGAAGGAAACTCCAGAGGGAACTCAAGTGCAGCTCAACCTCCCTTACCCACCCCTGCTCCGCCCCGTGGCCTCCTCCCAGCTCTGAGGAAGGCTTGGTCCAGGTTCCCAGCGTGCCCCATGGGGGCTCCAACCCCACCTGGGCCCAAGACAGGGGAGGAAGAGGCAGAGAGAGGCTCCCTCCAGGCTGGGTGGTTCTTAGTTCAGCAGAAGGTCTGGATGCCTCTGCACCGCTGAGCCACCTCTGGCCCTAGGAATGCAGGCCTTGGTCCCCCTGAACTTGGGCCCTGAGGAATGGGTGGAAGGGCCGAGGTTAGTGTCCACAGTGCCTGCCCATGGTCCCCCACCTCCTTCTGGAAAGCAACGTATTTTTCTGGAGGGCAGGCACGTGCTGGGCCTGGCTGGAGGCAGCCCAGGAGGCTGAGTGCAGTCTGTAGAGGCGGCCCCACGCAAGGTCTCCTAGGGCCTCGCCACAGGCGTGGGCTGTGGGGCAGAAAGGAGCTGCCCAGTGGGAATGCGTCTAACCCACACCCTGTAGGTCCCCAGGCCAGGGTGCAGCATGTGGTCCTCCCCTAGCGGGGGGGGCCTCCGCTTGATGGGTTGTGGAGGTTGGGGGAGTGGGGTGCACTGGTCGGCCGCCGCTCACTGGCCTGTGTGCACACGGGGGGGGGGGGCGGCCTCCGCTTGATGGGTTGTGGGGGTTGGGGGAGTGGGGTGCGCTGATCGGCCGCCGCTCACTGGCCTGTGTGTGCACGAGAGGGGGTGCTGATGGGTGCAAGGCTGCACTTGTTTTGCGCGTGCAGATAGGGAAGCCGAGTTCTGGAGGGACAGAGGTGAGCAACAGACATTTCAAGTCTTGGGATGGGGGGTTCTCCTGGCCACACCTGGGAAGGACAGCTGCCCCTGGACAAGGACACAGGCCCCCAAAACAAAAGGGAGGGACACCTGGGTAGGTGGCCACACCAGCACTTCACACAGGACTTCACACAGTCTGTGAGCCCTACCACTTAAAAAACAGTAATTAAATTTCAAAGGAAGCACTCCAGCCTCAAACCAAACAGCCCCATCTTCCATGGGCCCTTCCTCCACTGTCCCTGGCCCCCCAACATGATCCCTAACCCTCTGTCCCTTACCAGTGCCCACACCTCCAACTGCCCCAGCCCAGGCCTGTCCTGGCCGTCCCCTGCCTGCAGCCTCAGGCACCCTCCATCCATGCACACCCCCTAAGGCAGACGGGGATCCCAGCACCGAGAGGACCCACTCTCGCCCTGGCCCAGCCCTGGCCGCTGCCTCCTGCCCGAGCAGAGTCCCCCCTCCCCAGGTCTGGCCCTGAGCTCAGCTTCACACATACTAGTCACCCACCTGGGACCCCCTTTTTCCCCCAGTAGGAGATGAGTGGTCCCTGGCCCTGGGCGGGTGGCAGGGGGATGCACCCTGACGGCCACAGATGACCCGCCCCAAGCCACGGTGGGCTGGGGACAGGGACACCCATCCCACCCAAAGTTTTTGTTCTACTGAGTCTGAAAGTTTCCAAACCATATATGAAATAGATCTAAATTAACAACAAAACCTACCAAAAACAAGACAAGCATAATCGCAAAGTGGCTGAGGCAGCAGAGGGCGGCGTGCGCTACATCAGCTGTGCAGGTCCCACAGTGGGCCCGGGCAGGACAGTGGGAGGCCAGGCGGGGTCAGCGGTGCCCTGGGGTCAGGGGACCGAGGGGCTGCAGAGCCGAGACGGATCGGGCAGAACAAGGACAGGGTGTGGGGGCAGAGTAAAGTACCCTTTTCTCCACCCCCCGAGGGGTGGGCCACAGCCATCACTGCCCCCTCACCACACCCCTGCACACGCACACACACACACACACACACTGGTGCACACACCCCACACAGGTGGGCCTGGCCCCGAGTCTCCGAAGAAGGAAAAACGAGGAGTTAGGGCCCTGGGGCCTGAGCCCTGCCCCGTCGCCCCAGAGGGGTTCCATGGGTAAGGAAGGAAGGGTCAGTGACGCACACCCCAGCCCCCTCGCCACAGACCACTGCTGGCCCCTGCTTCGTCTTCTGGGCAGAAGGAGCAGGAAGGGCAGGGAGGAAGGGGCAGGGCTGGGCACTAGGGACCTGGCGGCCTCCCATCCTCCCCGAGAAGGGGGAGGGAAGCTACACTTGGAGACTGACCTTGTGAATATCAAAAGGGAGCCCTGGGAGCTTCCTCGCGGGAGGCTGCCAGTGGCCTAATTGTTTACAGTATAATGAATGCATTTGTTTCCTTCATCAATTTTAAATACAAGCAGAATAAAAATCACATTTTTCTCAGGCAACAGTAGCAGTTCAGTAGGTAAGTGGCTTGATCACATTTGTTTGTATTAGTAACGCATGCAAGCAGCTCTAGTACTCGGTCCCTCGCGCAGCCACCCAGCTCCGCTTACAAAGTCCCTGCATAGGTGCCCTCCGGCCTCCGGGCCGCGGCCGCCGGCGTCTGGGGCCTGCTGGGGCTGCCCCCGCCCTGCTCAAACGGCTGTGGGGGGCTCTGGCCATCGGCAGGCAGCGGCTCCGGGGCGGCCACCTCCTGGATGACAGAGCCAGCCCCGTCCACCTCCTCGCCGGCGTCGAAGGCGGGGTTGGCGGCGGCGCTCAGGTCAACATTCACGGCGTCAGTTCTCAGAGCCACGATGGTGGCGGCGTCGCTCCGCCGCTCGGCATAGATGCGCTGCTCGAACACCTGTGCCGCGGCAGGCGGGAACTCAGGGTCAAGGGGCACACTGGCGGCGGAGGAACCCATGACCGTGCGGTACATCTCCACGCCCTCCGGCAGCATGGACTTGATCTTGGGCAGCCAGCGCTTGCGAACGCGGCGGGCGTTGGTGCACATGTCCGCGGCGATCACGTTCATCTCACTCTCCTTGAAGCTGGGGGCGAAGTTCTGACAGTACACTGTGAGGACGGGGCGGCGTGAGCTCAGCCACCTGCCTGCCGGGAGGCCTGCCCCTCCCCAAGGCCACAGAACCATGATGCCCTGGATGAGCCTCCCTGGCCACTCTTGGGGCCCATGTGACCACCTGGGGCTCTCCCGGGCTCAGCCAGAAGACCAGAGGTCACGTTTCTCACTGCTCGGCCTGGGAGGCCTCCCCACCCCATTCGTCTGGAATAGTCTCTAGCCTGGTCAGGCCCAGCAGCCTTGGCCATCTGCCAGCTGTGAGGCTCAGGCCTGTGTTCAATCTCTCTGGGCTTCCACAGCCCCACCGGCTAACGGGAACTGGTTGGTCAGAGGGTCCCCCTCTCGGGAATAACAAGACCCCTTCCCGTCCCAGTCCCAGCCTGGAGGAAGGGAGCAACAGAAGCCATCACTTCAGCAACACTCGCCTCCTTTCTCTGGCAGGAGCCCAGGCCAAGGCCAGGCCATTCCTCCCAACGGTATGAAGCCTAGAGGCAGGTCCCAGGGGCCACGTCTGCCTCGGTCCCTCCCAGAATCATCCCAGAGCCTCGGCTGCCACCCCGCGTTTTGGGACTGTAACTCCTGGCCGCAAAGGCCCCTTTTTGCTCTAAAACAGAATTTGCCTCACAAGGTTTTTTTTTTTTTTTTTTTTTTAAAGGAAGAAAACAAGATAGTGCTTCTTGGGCCGAGGGCCACAGGAGGCTGTGCTCTTGGCCACCTGGTGCGAGCCGGCAGCAGTCAGCATCTTCCACATCTGGGGTGCGGGCCGGGGGCGGCGGTCTGCCCTGGAGATGGACCGGGCTCCGCCCCCACACGCCCAAGAGCGGGAGGCAGAAGCCGGCCGAACAGATGGCAAAGGCTCAAAATAACCACAAAATGTAAATAAGGGGTTTTGTTCAAAAAGGAAAATTAGATCTATTTCACATATTAAAATAGTTTCGCAGCTGAATTCATCACACTTGGAAACCTACCAAGAACGTTAACACCTCAAGACCTGGCTTCTGAGAGCTGCTCTTTTCTCCTCGTCTTCCCCTCAATCAGACCATGCTTGGCCCCCGGGGACGGAAGCTGCAGGTGGCCAGGAGCACCCCCGGGGCCCACCCAGTCCTCTTCAGGCTGGGATCTGAACCCAGCCCCGGCCCCACCCACCCGAGAGACCCCAAGCTCTTACATTTCACAGCGTTCAGGACCCGGCTGTCCAGCGGCTTCCGGCTGGGGTCGCTGGTGGATGAGCGGATGCCGGTCCCACAGCTGTTGGCCAGCGTGTTCCTGGTGGAGGGACAGGAAAGGCAGGCAGGGTGAGGACGACGGGGAGGGGACCTGGAGGCGACCCACCCACGAGAATGCCTCACTGGGAGGCCACTTGGCCTCACCCTTGGCTGGTCTGCGTGTGTCCCAGTGGCAGGAGCCGGCCCAGCCACCCTCTAAGGGACAGGACAAAGGAAAAGCGTCTGGGCTGAGAAGATGACTGGGTGATGGGGCTGCAAGGTGACCCGAGCCTTGTCCTCAGGGACTCCGGGGACGTCTGAGGAAGCTGCTGTGTCCTCAGGAAGGGTTCTGTCGTCCCATCCGCATAACAGAATAAGTGTGGCTCTTCACTTTTTCTGTTGTGGGGGTTGCATCCACAAGCCCCTTTGAGAAAGGCCACGAAAGACAGCCCCTCCCTCCCCGGGAGCCTCTCCACTGTCCTGGGGCTGACCGGCCATGGCTGAAGTCAGGAATGCGAGAGGGCTTTCAATGCCACAACCCTGGACAATCAGATAGCTCACAGCTAAAGGAGCCAGAATCCTCCGCAGCTCCATTGTGCCCTCCAGCACCCCTGCCCCGACCTACCTGTCAAAGAAGGTGGCCAGGAGCCTCCGCAGCAAGACCTTATGCTTCACCCCTGCGCACAGGTGGCAGTTCATCAGCTGGCCACGTGTGATGTAGACCCCAGAGCCTGCAGCCGCCAAACAGAAAAAGGGCTCGTGGCCTTCCTGGGACACTAGGGTCCGAAGAGGCACACAGACGGGTGAGGGGGAGGGTGGGGAGGAACTGGAAGCTTCTAGGACTTGTTTTGGGGAGGAGCAATTTGAGGTCCCACCTGCTGGTCACCAGGAGAGGCCATGGCCAAGGCCAGCCCCAGCAGGTCCCAAATCACACATGGAACTAAGCAGGGGGTGGGGAAAGCCACAGCGCCCCCCACCCTCCCCAACGAGCCCCAAACTCCAAGCTGTCTCCGCTATGCTGCGGCCCCCAGCCTCAGCTCCCTCCCCGGGGACACACTTTGTTGTTTAGAGACAGGGTCTTGCTCTGTTGCCCAGGCTGGAGAGCAGTGGTGCAATCATGGCTCACTGTAGCCTCAACCTCCCGGGCTCCAGTGATCCTCCCACCTCAGCCTCCTGAGTAGCCGGGACCACAGGCGCCACCACCATGCCCAGTTAATTTTGATGAAGTCTCCCTATGTTGCCCAGGCTGGTCTTGAACACCTGGCCTCAAGCAATCTTCCCACTTCGGCCTCCCAAAGTGCTGGGATTACAGGAGTAGGGCACTGCACCTGGCCTAGGGAACACACTCTGAGGGGCTGGCTCTGGCCCTGGGTTTCGGAAACACTCATGTCTTTGCCTTTCTGCTCCGTCCCAGATACCAAAGAGCCTCAGGCAACGATGAGGGAGACGGAATCCCCTGGCTGGAGGGTATGGCTGGAGCTTTGCAGGGCCCAGCGCTGACCTCCTCTGGGTATGTGTGAAGAGGAAAACCAGCTAGGGCAGAGGCGTGGCCAGGGAGGTCCATGCTATGCTGTTTACCCTCGGAAACTTGACCACACCCCAGGTGTCCCACCAGGGTCTGGGTGAGCGAGGGCATGGACCAGCAGCAGGACTGACCCCGCTGGGAACAACGGGGAGGGACTGCTTTCTGGGGACAGCCAGGCTCAGTGACCACGAGATGCCACGTCCCGAAGGACACTGATGTCCAGGTGCGCCTGCTTCCAGGAGCCTGTGAGTGCCCATGGCCTCTTCCTGCCATGGCCCGTCTCCTGCCCCACCGTTCCCACAGGCCCTTCCTGCCAGGGTCTGGGCTGGAGGAACTCTCCTGAGGAGCGCTCATAAACTTGAAGCACGTCTCCAACCCCATCAGCCCCACACCCCAAACACAGGCCACAGCTGCTAGAAGCTGGGGTGACTGACAGTATCTTCCCGGGACCACACCTATGTGAAGCACCAGGACCCACGTAGGCACCTGAGCCCCAGAGCCCAACCCCAGGGGCCCACCCAGCCCCGGCAGCCCAGCACTGCGCTCGCCATCCAGGAGCAGTGCCGGGGCAGGGCGGGAGCTCAGGGCACAGCAAGGTGGGCCCCTACCCCTCCTGGCCAGGGCAGCCCAACACCGCCAGGTGCAGCCCAGGAGGCCACTGTCCCATGAGGACCGAAGTCCCTGGCAGCTGGAAGGCGAGGCCAGCCCAGGCAACCCTCAGGCAGTGGCTCACACCTGAGGCACTCGTCCTGCTGGAAGGGAAGACCCCGAGACGCTGCCTAAGGTGTAGCCTTTGGGGGTGGACAGGAACAGGACAGGGCTGGGCAGAACTGCTCAGCTGTGGCCAAGGAAAGCACCTGAGGGCCCGAGCTTGGGGCTTCCTGGAAAACTGGGAAGAAATCCCCAGAAAATGGCCCAATAGTCACCAAAGAAGATGCCTATGGCGCAGGTCAGACTGGCTTCAGCCTGCCCCATCTTCTCCTTGAACAGTCGTAAAAATCTACAAGGAACTATGACACCAAAGGAATCCAACACAAAAGGTAAATATTCCTGAGCGAGGCCCGGCCCCCACGGGCTTCTGGACTCGGACGTGTTTGTTCTGCCAGAAGGATCCCGCCTTGACTGCAGCTGCCACTCGGAACCTGGCCGTTACCCTCCCTTGGTTACCCAAAGGCTGCAACTGGACCCTCGTGGGGTGGGGGGACTGGCAACCATACGTGACATGGTTTTATCTGTGACCTAAATTAAAACACATTGTGATTGCAGCCCCTGCCAATCAGGAGTGCGACCAGCCCAGGGGATTCAATTAAAATGCTAAATTAATTCAATTGAATAACTTCTCTTAATGACACATTCTTCTAAAAGGAAATTAGAGGAAATTTAAGATGTTCTTTTTTTTTTTTTTTTTTTGACTGATTGGTGATGAGTACATTGTTCAGAGCTCTGCAATAAATAAATAAATAAATAAATAAATAAGGACATTTGCATACAATAGACGGGTGGGAGGCAGCCTCACCTGCCACCAGCTCCAGCTTCTCCCCAGGGTCCCCCTCCGAGTAGAGCTTGGGATGGCAGCGGTATCCGATCTGGCTGATGAGGCTGGCAGGCAGGGCCACGAGGTCGCGGCGGATGAGGACGCAGGAGCGGCTCTCCAGCGGCACTGGCTCAGGCTTCTCTTGCACTGTGGGCCCAGAACCAACCTGGTCAGATGGGCATCTGGGGGGCTGCTCTGTGTCTGCCCGCCTGCCCTCCATGCTCCCTGGGGCCTGGGTTAGACCCACTCTGCCCACCTGGGCCCAGGTGAGGCCACTCTGTGCCGCTCTCCTGCTGGCCTGGGTCAGACTGGCTTCAGCCTGCCCCATCCCTACTTGGTGCCCTCTTGCCCACCTGGGTCCTGCCCTCACAGGGAAGCTCCTGTGAACGAATGAGCAGAAGATGTGAGGCAAGGGATGCCCGCCCAGGCCCAGGGAATGAGCTGCTGAGGGCTGACTCCTGGGAGGGTGCTGTGCAGAGCCTGCTTGCCGGGCAGCAGTGACAGCTCAGTGCTCGGGGTCCCAAGGGAGAGTACAGCACATGACAGGATGGAGGACGGCTTAGCGGGGCCAGCAGGGCAGCCACTGCTGGGGCCACAAAAACTGCTGGGTGGAGGAGAGGCGGGTAGCTGGGCGGGGGTGACAGGTACTGTGGCCCCCAACTCTTCTCCCAGCAGCTCCCAGCAAGGGGCAGTGGGGCACGGCCACCCGACTGAGGGGCAAGGACACGGGGGACTCAGTGCATCCAAGAACACAGCCCTGGGACAGTGCTGGCCTGACAAGGAGCAGCTCCATAAACACTTGCCAACAGCCAGGCCAGCAGACGCGCCACCGCCACCAGGGGCAGCCCTCCTGCTGTCTGGGACTGTTCCCAACAAACCACTGCTGGGGCAGATGACGGCCAGGGGCCCTGCATCCTCAGGACCTGCAGCTGCGCAGCGTGACCCCGACGGCACCACGCGCCACAGACGGGCCCCTCGGAGGCTCCTGGGCCACACAGCCCATGGTGCCACCCCGGGGTCCCCGGGCAGGACTCTCTGCTGTCAGGGTCACAGAGCCCCTCTAGGTGTTCATGGAGGGCCAGGACTGAGACCTTTCATCTGACGACCACCTGCTGGACACCCAGCATGCACCAGGCACGCGGGGCTGAGGAAACACAGCCCTGGCCCCAAATCCTGCCCAGCAATGCCTGGGGCTCCCACTTCCCCACGGGCCCCCCACTTCCCTGTTGCCCCCCACCCCCGCCACCTCGAGTCCCAGGAAGCCTCACAGGGCCCACCCTCACACAGGGGTCCTCACAAGCCCAGCAGGGTTCCCGGGTGAAGATCAGCTCCTCTGAGCGGGACCCCAGTGCTCACATGCCACCATGGACACCAGTCCGGCACTCCTCACACCCCAGCCTGGTAGGCTGCCCGCACAGCCACCCTGCTTAGGTGAGGGCGGAATGCCGCCTCCCTCATTCCTGTGTCCCAGCACAAAAGGCAAGGCCCTGAGAGGGCCACCTGCCCAGTCAGCTGCCTTCACTAGGGAATCCCACTGCCCTGGGCTCCTGCACACCCCACTGAGCTTCAAGGCCCGCAGGGAGGGCCTCATGGCCCAGCCTCCACCTGCCCGATTGCACGAGGGCAGCCTGCAGGTGGGAAAGGCCCTGAGGCCACCCAGGGCTGGACCTTGCTTGCTGAGGGCACCGCGCGGTCCCCTTGGCAGCCTCAGTGTGATGGGAAGTCCCCCGGTGGGGGACGGGGGGCAGCTTGCAGGACCTGCTGGTCTCCGGTGTGCAGAGGGAGGGGTGGGGTGGAACCTGCACGTCCAGCAGGCTCGGGGCAGGCAGCTCCATGCAGAGCCCACCTGCGGCCGCACCAGAATGCTCAGAGGCAGGTGCACCTGGCCATGCTGTCCCTGTTCCCCGTCCCTCCATGACCCCCACCTTGGAGAGTCACAGAAAAGCTCTGCAGGGGTGGCTGAGCCTCGGGGTGTGGGGGACTGCCAAGGGGGCTGCTGGGGAGCAGCCTGAGGACAGCAGGAGGCAGGGAGGGTCCTGGAGTCACCGGGAGTCACCTTTACACCCAGCGCCTGTCAGGGAGGGGCAGGCCACCCAGCCCTGGGGGGCTGAAACCTTGGTTACTGAGGACCCCACATCCCGAATCCACAGCGGGCGCCCCACTGAAGGCAGCACGGGTTCCACTCCTGAGAACCATGTGGGGTCTGAAACCACCCACCCTGGAGTCACCCTGACACTCCCTCCCCAGGGACCCACTGGCCCAGGATGAGTATGGTGCACACTGCACCTGTCAGTCCCAGGAGGAGGGGGAGCTTCCCAAGGCCCAGGGACACGCGAGCAGAGGCTGCAGCAGAACAGAGGCCAGAAAGGGGGCCTCGAAGGAGAGTGCACAGCCCCTGCTCGGCCGCTACAGGGGTCAGGCAGCATTTTCCGGGGAGGGGCAGAGCACTGCAGGCTAAGCCCAGAATTACTCGAGCGCTCAGGGAACACAGCAAAGCAACCCGGGTGGTATTTTAACACATAATTACGCACCCCCACCCCCGGTGCAGCCTGCTGTGATTACACACGCAGAGAAGCAGTGCGGTGTGTGGCATTTACATAAAGAGTTCACCAACAGAAATAATTCCCCATCCACAGCCACCTCGTCTCGAGATGTTTTTCTAAACAGCAGAAGTTGTTTGTGCTTGGAACACCCGCCCCTCCCCAGCCCCTGCCCAGCTCCCCAAGAGCCAGAGACTGTCAGCACCAGAACGGCCAAAACAACCTCTTCTATTTCTGCCTTGCCGTGCACTGGATGCTGCTGGCTAAAAATACCCCAAACCGAGTGGAAGCTCATCTGCAAAAGGTGCCTCAAATGTCTTCACGCAGCCTCCACCTCCCCGGCCCCCAACTCACCCTCTGCAGGAGCTGAGCTTCAAGGTCCAAGCTACAACTGGGCTTTAACGGAGAACCCACAGAGGGACCTGTTCACGGCAGAGACAGGACAGCTCATCCCTCGTGGCCCCCGGAAGGGCCATTCAGAGGCCCCATGAGTCGGGGCCAGAGCTGGGTTCCCAGGGTGGCAGAAGGCCCCTCAATGGGCTTGTGAGCAAGGAAGAGGCCCCTGCCGGTCACAACGAGGTCCCTCCTGAGCCTGGGTCTCGGGTACTGGGGGACCTGTGGCCTCCTGTCACCCCAGGACTGGCCGCCGCAGCAGAACTGCCACCTTCACCCTCGACAGCCCTGTGAAGAAACTCAGGTGCCAGGACAGTGCCCTCCAAACCTCTCGGCATGGTGACATCTGGAAACAGCTCATAAAGAGCAATGAGCTGACTGCATGGAGGTGAACAACCACCCCCCTGCAGGGAAGGTGCGCCAGGGTCACAAGAAGAGGGCCCGGAGCAGCAGTCTCCTGGGCAGCAGGGCCCAGCTACTGAGGGTAGGCAGGTGGGCAGCCTCCCTGGACCACACGGGGCGAAGCAAACACAAGGACAAACGCAGCCCGGGGCGTGGGGTTGGGGCCTTCAAGGACCTAGAAGGAGCCCCGCTGTACCTTCCAGGCCCTGCTGCTCCCAGCCGGGCGACACCAGAGGAGCCTGAGAGAGAGCGGCTGAGCCTGGAGGACACCACTCAGGAAGCGGCCAGACACAGAAGGACACATCCCGGGGCTCCACTCGCAGGCAGCCCCCAGAATCGTCAGGTCCACGGAGGCGGGAAACAGAGGGTGGGTGCCGGGGCTGGGTGGGGGAACATGGAGGGACCGTTTCATGGGGATGAGAGGTTCATCTGGGGAAGATGGGAAGTTCTGGAGCCGACAGCTTGAGGCTCACACAACAGTGGGAACGCACTTAGCACCACTGAACCACGCACGTAAAAGTCACCGCAGTGGCCCATCTTATGTCCACTTTACCACAATAACAACGCTCAGAAAGAACGAACGAACGAACGTCAGAAGGACGGGCCCGTGCAGGTCTGGAGGGAAACCGGGTCTCATTGGCCTCACCCTGACTTTTCTCAACTCCCTGCGTTACTGACTGGGTTCTGAGGTGCCCCACAACCTCCCCAGGCAAAACACCCCGAGATCCCTGCCCACGGGCCAACACCACAACAGGACGTCCCAGATGGCGAGCCCTGTTCCTGTCCCCAAGGCAGAGTGTGTCATCGGGGACTCGCCCAGGTGACACCATCAGAGACCGCACAGGCAGCCCCACCAGGGGAGTCTGTGCGGATGTGGGCGGCAGTGGCAAGTGGCAGGGCCGCCCGGTAGAGCCCAGCAGAGCCTCGGCGGGGGTAGGAGGGAGACGGGGAGGCCTACTCCCTAAAAGTGTATACCATTTGTTAAAATGCAGAACAAGAAAATGAGCCCCTAGTCCTTGATGATATAGAAATAGACAACTTAAATGCAAATGGACAGAAACAGTGCTGAATCACATTGATTTTAAGACTTCCTGTAAACCTACAGTCATGAAACCTGCGTGGTTCAGGTAAGTGGACAGACAGGTCAACAGCACAGAATAGGAGACCCACAAACAGACCCACACGGCCACGCTCGATTGGCTTTTGACAAAGGTGCACCAGCCGTTCAACGGAGGAGGCAGCAGCCTTCACAAATGGGGCTTGAGCAACTGGCCGTCCGCACACACACACGGCACCAAAACCACCCTCTTTCTCAGCCTCGCACCCTACACAAAAACTGCCGAAAGTCTTTATGATCTTAGGTTAAGCTAAAGCCTTAGACAAGACCCCCCAAAGCACAATCCACAATGGAAATGATTGACGAGCTAGAATTCGTCAAAATGAAAAACTTCTGATCTCTGAATGAAGACAAAAAAACAAGCTAGCCACAGACTGGAGAAAGATACTTGCAAATCACGTACCTGACAAAGGACTTGTATCTAAAAAATATAAAGAAATCTCAATACTCAACAGTTAAAAACAATCCAGTTTCAAGAATGGGCAAAAGATTTGAACAGACTCTTCCCCAGGGGACTTACAGATGGAAATTAGTACATGAAAAGACGCTCAGCATCCTTAGCCACGGGAGAAATGCAAATCAAGCCACGTTGTGGTCCCACCTCCCAGTGCGGGAAACGTAAAAACACCAACGCCAAGTGCCGGCGAGGACGCGGGGCAGCTGGGACGTCCTGACGACGTGGTCCCACCTCCCAATGCGGCGAAACATAAAAATACCGACACCACCAAGTGCTGGCGAGGACATGGGGCAGCTGGGACGTCCTGATGATGTGGTCTCACCTCCCAGTGTGGCGAAACATAAAAACACCAACACCACCAGGTGCTGGCGAGGACACGGGGCAGCTGGGACGTCCTGACGACGTGGTCCCACCTCCCAATGCGGCGAAACATAAAAATACCGACACCACCAAGTGCTGGTGAGGATACGGGGCAGCTGGGACGTCCTGATGACGTGGTCCCACCTCCCAGTGCGGCAAAACATAAAAATACCGACACCACCAAGTGCTGGTGAGGACGCAGGGCAGCTGGGACGTCCTGATGATGTGGTCTCACCTCCCAGTGTGATGAAACATAAAAACACCAACACCAGCAAGTGCCAGCGAGGACGCGGGGCAGCTGGGACGTCCTGATGACGTGGTCCCACCTCCCAGTGCGGCGAAACATAAAAATACCGACACCCCCAAGTGCTGGTGAGGACGCAGGGCAGCTGGGACGTCCTGATGATGTGGTCTCACCTCCCAGTGTGATGAAACATAAAAACACCAACACCACCAAGTGCTGGCGAGGACACGGGGCAGCTGGGACGTCCTGATGATGTGGTCTCACCTCCCAGTGTGGTGAAATGTAAAAACACCAACACCCCCAAGTGCCAGCGAGGACGCGGGGCAGCTGGGACGTCCTGACCTCACTGGGGAGAGTGCAAAGTGGCCACTCTGGAAAACTGCTTGGTGGCTTCTTATCAAGTTCAACACACGCTCATGACCCAGCAATTATAATTCTAGGTATTTGCCCAAGAAAAATGGGAGTTTATCTCCAAAGACAGCCTGCACAGTAGCGCTTATCCCATCTCTACTCTTGAATGCCCCGGGCTAGACACAGCCCGGATGTCCTGCAATGGGCACGCGGACAAAGACACTGTGAACCATCCACATGACGCATTACTGCTCGGCTGTGAAAAGGAACAAATGATTGGCACACAACCTGGATGGATCTCAAATCGTGCTGTTACACAGAAGATGTCAAATGGTTACACACTGGTGATCCCATTTGTATGATATTTTCCAGGAGACAAAACTTCGGGGACAGAGAACAGGTCGGTGGCCACCAGGGGATGGGGTGTGGACAAGCCTCAAGGGCAGCATGGAGGGGTTTGGCGAGGGAGCCATTGTGAATGAGGAAAGGTCGGGCTACACACCTGTCCCCACGGGGGCAGCCTGCACGACTCTAGGCGGCCTCTGCTCACGGATCTGGAGGCCGGCCTGGCACATGCCCTGCACTATCTCTGCAGCTGCCGGCTCAGCACAGACCAGCTCTAGCAACCTGTGAGGGACACTTGTGAACTTGGTGGCATCAGGCGCACAGCAGGTGCACAAGGACCCAGGTGGAAATGGTGAGGGGCAATGTGGGGGCACCACAGACGGGTGACCAGGCCCAGGTGATGAGGTAACGGGTGCCCCACATGCAGTAGGCCTCAGGGAGATGACCCCACTCTCCACATGGGGCCGTGTCCCACCCCCGAAAGCACACAGGTGTGGACTCAACACCCTCCTGCCCGATGCCCAGCCAGGCTGGGACCACAACTTGCTTCCCAGCTCCCCACCCAGGTGCCTCCTGATGGCCAGAGCCCAGGGCCGGCTGTGGGGCCATCTGGTGCAGACCTGGCATTTAGTGTGGTCACTGCAGCTCGGGGAGACTTGCCCTCCCTGCTGTGGCCCCTTCCACCCAGCTTTGGGGGTGGGTCCATGGTCCCAGCTGGCTACCTCCTGGCCAGTGAGCCTGTTCTGGGCTCAGCGCTTCTGGCAGTGAGGGGGGCTCACCCTGCTGGCCAGTGTCCCCAGGGCCTGGCACACAGCATGCACCTAACACACAGGCCCCATCAACTACCAGTGCTGGCTGGGGCAGTACCTCTGTCATCCTCCAGAAAGACCAGAAATGACTTCCACACTGTACTTGGTGGAAGCACAGAGGCCACAATTATTAGGCACGCCGTTCTCTCATGTGCCACAGGGCAACGGTGCCACCAATCTAACCACGCCATGCCATAACTGGGAAGGCAAAACCATCACCAATTACCACGCCACACCGCGTCTGTAAGACACAGCCCGTTTCACGGATGCTGAGACATGGGGAAATGCAGAAAAGCCCAGTGGGGAATGCCAGGAGGAAGAAAGGGATATTCACATCAGGAAGGAGGGAGGGAAGGACCTGTAGGCATATCCTGGCCTCTCTGGGTCTCCTGGGAACCCAGATGGAAAGGGACTCACTGGTCCCTCGCGTCCCCGTGCCCATGCTCACAGGTGCAGCTGCGGGGGAAGATGTGGGGGCCAGCAAGAAGCAGAATCCTCACTGGCACCCCCAGGGACTTGCACCCGACGCGAGGGGCTGGCATGATCCTGCAGCCCACCGGGGCACCGGGGCCTGCTCAGCTCTCGGAGCGTGTGGGGTCCCCGAGACAGTGGGGCCCTCTGGGCTTCTCGACCAGCTCAACGGTCCCATCAAACCTGGCCCCTACCCTGCCCCACCCACACTCCTGGCCAGTGCCCTCCTTAGAGCTGAGGCTCCCTCCAGGCCTGGCAGGTGCTGTCATTTTATCTCCTGCAAATCCCAGCACCCACTCCTGCCAGCACCAAGCCTGGTCCTGGAGACTCGAGAAGTCCCCAAGTGGTCCAAGCCTCCGACAGGGATCCCAGCGATGATTTTTATTGCTGACCTGACGGCATCCCTTTCCTGCTGTACATCCATCCACGCATTTCTCAGACTTGCCCAAGGACGTCCTCGAGACAGCAGGCGGCCCGCCCTGCCTTTGCAACAGCTTCTCCAGCCACGGGCACGGGCTGAATCAATCCCACCTACCATAGCACATGGCACAGGTCACTGCGAAGACACTAGCAGGGTCTGTGTGTGCCGAGAATGACGACCAGGACGCTAAGGACAAATGAAGGGCAATGCACGGGATGGCACCCACACAAGTGTGTACCCACCGCCATACACACGTGCATGCCCCCAACCACACAAATGCACAGTCCCCGTCCCCCCCACACACACGTGCACATGTGTCCGACATGGAGGAAGCTCCCAAGATGTGTGCCAGCTGTGAGTTCCTCCGGAAGATGGACAGAGTGTGCGTGTGAGGACAGAGTGTGCGTGTGGGGACAGAGTGTGTGTGGGGGGGGACAGAGTGTGTGAAGACAGTGTGTGTGAGGACAGTGTGTGTGAGGACAGTGTGTGTGTGGAGACAGAGTATGTGTGGGGGGACAGAGTATGTGTGGGGGGACAGAGTGTGTGAGGACAGTGTGTGTGGGGACAGTGTATGGGGACAGTGTGTGGGGACAGCGTGTGTGGGGACAGTGTGTGTGTGTGGGGACAGTGTGTGTGGGGAGACAGAGTATGTGTGGGGGGACAGAGTGTGTGAGGACAGTGTGCGTGAGGACAGAGTGTGTGTGAGGACAGTGTATGGGGACAGCGTGTGTGGGGACAGTGTGTGTGTGGGGGGACAGTGTGTGTGTGGAGACAGAGTATGTGTGGGGGGACAGAGTGTGCGTGAGGACAGAGTGTGTGTGAGGACACTGTATGGGGACAGCGTGTGGGGGGGGACAGAGTGTGTGTGTGGACAGAGTGTGTGTATGTGAGCACAGAGGGTGCGTGTGAGGACAGTGTGTGTGTGTGAGGACAGAGCGTGCGTGTGGGGACCACCAGGGGAGAATGGCTTTCACTCTATGACCTTTTCCGCGTCTTTAAGACAGTGAACACACATTAGCTATGCAAAAATAAATATATTTAACTTTTAAAATGCCCCAGAGATTCCCACTGTGGATATGAGGGAGCAGCCAATATTAGACTAATTCCCTCATCAAAAACAACTATCAAAATTATCAAAAAACCAACTATAACCCTGAGGGGCTGAGATCCTGAGAACAGGGACCTGCCAGCCCTGGGGTGGAGCAGATGGAGACGGCAGGGCCTAGGAGGCGGCAGCGGCTGATGGAGCTGGGCGCCTCGGGGGCCAGGATCCTGAGAGCCGGCCTCAGGGTGCAATTACGGAACTGTCCCTTGGATATTTGCTGACTACTAAGTAGCCAGGCATGCAGGCAGACATGGAGCAAAAACAACTGCCAAGAAACGAAAAAAACAAGGAAATCTAGAATTTGGCATCTTGTGTATTGGAGAGATGAAAATGGACTGATTTCAAGGCCAGCTAAGAGGAGGGGTTCTGGGGAACACCAGGCTTTCAGCTGAGGCCCTGGAAGGGCTACAGGCTAGCGTGTGGGGCAAACCAGAAACACCCCAGCCTTGGAGGATGTGGGCACGGGCGCTGCTGGATGGCACAGATTCCCCTCACTGCAGACCTTCACGCAACAGTCCCCAGACCCCTCTTGGAGTAGTGCTGCCTAGGACTCCTCACGTGTTTTCACACAATGTCCAGGGCCAGGAATCCCAGAAAACAGAACCAAATGATAGAAAACTGTTTCACAAAGAGGTGTTAGATGTGGACCCATAGACCTAATGATGAAAAAAAAAAAAAACAAAAAAACAATTTACAAAAGGACATCAGATCAGACAATTAGCAGACACCGTATTTAAAATAACAATTCTTAATGTGTACAAGAAATGCAGGCGACAAGATGGAAAATTTCACCAGAAAACTAGAATCAACAAAAAGCATTAAATCCTATTAAAAAAAAAAAAAAAAAAAAACGCAGCCGGGCGCAGTGGCTCATGCCTGTAATCCCAGCACTCTGGGAGGCTGAGGCAGGCCAGTCACTTGAGGTTAGGAGTTCGAGACAGCTTGGCCAAAACGGCGAGACCCCGCCTCTACTAAAAATACAAAAAAATTAGCCGGGTGTGGTGGTATGCACTCGTAGTCCCAGCTACTCAGGAAGTGGAGGCAGGAGAATCGCTTGAACCCAGGAGGCGGAGGTTGCAGTGAGCTGAGATTGCACCACTGCACTCCAGCCTGGGTGACAGAGCGAGACCATCTCAAAAAGAAAAAAAAAATCCAACAACTAACAATAGGAACTCAAAAGAATTATTTAGGGGAAAATTAAATAGTGCAGATGAGATTTGTGAACTGGAAAATAATTTAATACAAAATATCCAGATTGACGCAGAATAAGAAACAATAGGCCAGGCGTGGTGGCTCACACCTATAACCCCAGCACTTTGGGAGGCCAAGGTGGGCAGATGACTTGAGGTCAGGAGTTCGAGACTAGCCTGGCCAACATGGTGAAACCCCATCTCTACTAAAAATACTAAAATTAACTGGGCATAATGGCGGGTGCCTGTAATCCCAGCTACTTGGGAGGCTGAGTGGCAGGAGCCACTCCAGCCTGGGTGACAGAGAGAAACTCCATCTCAAAAAAAAAAAAAAATTGACACCATCAAGGAACACTCTATCACACAACAGGTTCTACAGAACAGGGTTGGCAAACTTCTGCTGGGAGGGCCAGAGAGTAAATACTTTAGGTAGGCTGACCACATGTACTTTCTGTCACTTGTCCTTTGCTTCTATTTTTTTGAGACAGGGTCTCTCTCTGCCACCCATGCTGGAATGCAGTGGTGCGATCTCAGCTCACTGCAACTGCCTCCTGGGTTCAAGCAATTTTTCTGCCTCAGCCTCCTGAGTAGCTGTGACTACAGGTGATGGCAGCAGTGGCCCATCTGGACCAGCCACTGCCATGATGCCAGCTGTAGTGGGTGAGGCGTGGACAGGGCTGCACGCTCCACGGAGCTGGCAGGAGCCGGGAACAGGTAGAAACCTTGCCCGTTTCCAAGTTGGAGGGGTGGGAGTTCCACCCTCCAAGGCGCAGCTGCAGTTGCCCAGCTGTGGCTGCAGACCTGAGCACCTCGGCACTCTTGGGGGCCTGGGAAGCCCCCCTACCCGCACAGGCTCAGAAGTGCCTGCTCCTGCTGCCTGGCCCTCTCCTTGCTCCCAGGACCTGCTCCGATTTTGGAGCAAAGTTGTGGCTGATTCCAGGCACTGTCACAACCTGGCCAGGTGTACAGGCGCTCAGGGCAGTGCTGATACGCCAGGCCCCTGCCGCCTTGGCCCCCTCTGGATGTTTGGCACCATCGAGCACAAGAGGGAGGCCGAGGTGGGGCTAACAGCCTGGGTGTGTGTGGCCATCATGAGCAGGTTAATGGTGGCAGGAGGCAGACAGGCTCCTGGATGGAAAGGGGTGGGTCCTGGTAAGCCCTACCTTCAAGCCAGGGATGGCCTGAAGCCCAGGGCCCAGGCTGTCAGTTCCGCAGACCGGAATGAGAACTTATGGTGCCTTTTCCGGGCCCACTCATGGCTGCCCATGGACAAATCAGCATGCACATCCTCCCCCCTGAAGGCCATAAAAACCCCAGACTCAGCCAGACTTGGGCAGATGACAGGATGGCCTGAGGAGAGGAGCTACCTACTGTGGGTCTCCTTCTCAGCTGAGAGCTGAGCAGATGTCGAGGAGACCTGCCTGCAGAGCGGAGCTACCCACTCCAGGGTCTCCTTGAGAGCTGTACTGTCCCTCAATAAAGCATCTCTTCACTTTACTTGCCCTCCAGTTGTCTGTGTACCTCACTCTTCCTGGATGCGGAACAAGAACTCGGGACCTGCCAAATGGCAGGATTAAAAGAGATGAAAGAGCCGTAACACAAACAGGGCTGAAACACGCCCCTTGCTCACCACGTTGTGGGCAATGAGGAGAGAAGAGCTGGGATCCCAGACCCAGGAGGTCCGCGAGCTGGGGCTGTGACACCCTCTTTGGGGCTCTGCAGTTCCTGGCGTCTCCAAGCTTCCAGGTGCCACCGTGTTTCCCAGTGTCAGCAGAAGCTGCTTGAGGTATGCCTGGTCCAGATGCAGCCTTGCAGGGAGCCTGTGCCAGTGCCTGCAGCTGCGCACCCCACTGGAGCCAGTGTGCCTGGCTGTGCACAGTGGCTGGGCCTGGAGCTTGCTCACTCACACACTCCTTGCTGCTCTGTGCCTGGCTCGCCCTCGGAGGTGTGGGATCCGGGCCGGTAGTGCAAGCCTGGCACAGCCTGTGAGGCCGAATGGGTGGAATGAGGCCAGCAGGCACGAGCAAAACTCGTGTAAAGGTACCACCGGCCACAGAGGTTTCTGGCTGGTGAAGTGACACCCCAAGGGTCCCGTGACACACACTGCACCCGCTTAATTTTTGTAATTTTAGTAGAGATGGAGTTTCACCATGATAGCCAGGCTGGTCTCAAACTCCTGACCTCAAGTGATCCACATGCCTCAGCCTCCCAAAGTGCTGGGATTACAGGTGTGAGCCACTGCGCCCGGCCCTTCCTTGCTTTTTAAAAGGAATCCTTTAAAAAATATACACCCCATCCTTAGTTTGTGGGCTGTACAAAAACAGGACACGGGACAGATCTGCCATAGTCAGAGGAGACTCATCCCTGTTATAGACATTCAGAAGATCTTAAAGAGGGTACTGGAGGCCAGGCGCGGTGGCTCACGCCTGTAATCCCAGCACTTTGCGAGGCCGAGGTGGGCAGATCACAAGGTCAGGAGATCGAGACCATCCTGGCGAACACAGTGAAACCCCGTCTCTACTAAAAATACAAAAAAATTAGCCGGGCACAGTGGTGGGCACCTGTAGTTCCAGCTACTCGGGAGGCTGAGGCAGGAGAATGGCGTGAACCCGGGAGGTGGAGCTTGCAGTGAGCCGAGATTGCGCCACTGCACTCCAGCCTGGGCGACAGAGCGAGACTCCGTCTCAAAAAAAAAAAAAAAAAAAAAGGAGGGTACTGGAACAATTTCATGTCAATACATCTGAACTTTAACACTTATTTTGAGATAGGAGTCTCGCTCTGTCACCCAGGTTGGAGTGCAGTGGTGTCATCTCAGCTCACTACAACCTGTGCCTCCCAGGTTCAAGCAATCCTCCCACCTCAGCCTCCCCAGTAGCTGGGACCTCAGGCACACACCTCCATGCCTGGCTAACTTTTTGTATTTTTGGTAGAGATGGGGTTTTGCCATGTTGCCCAGGCTGGTCTTGAACGCCTGAGTTCAAGTGATCTGCCCACCTCAGCCTCACAAAGTGCTGGGATTACAGGAGTGAGCCACCGTGCCCGGCCAATACATTTCAACTTTAGATGGAGCCAATGAACTTCTTACCAAAGCTGACACAAGAGGAAATTAGATTATGTGAACTATTCCTGCAGCTACTTGAGAAAATGAAGCTAAATAAATATCTCCCTACAAAGAACTCCAGACCGAAATGACTTTGCCTATGACATTTTTTCAAACATTTAAGAATGAAACAGCACAGCATTATACAAACTGTTCCAGGTCATCAAAGACAAGGAAATAATTCTCAATTCATTTAATGAGGCCAGATAATCTTGATATCAAAATATTGGGAAGGTAAAGAGATGAGAACATCGGTATCAATGTTAGTGCCCTTCCCTCTCCTTTACTCCACAGCTTCATTTCATTCATTCATTCATTCTGAGATAGAGTCTCGCTCCATCACCCAGGCCGGGGTGCAGTGGCACACTCTCGGCTCACTGCAAACTCTGCCTCCCAAGTTCGAGCAATTCTCATGCTTCAGCCTCCCGAGCAGCTGGGATTACAGGCGTGCGTCACCACGCCAGGTTAATTTTTGTATTTTTAGTAGAGATGGGGTTTCACCATGTTGGCCAGGCTGGTCTCGAACTCCTGAGATCAAGTGATCCACCCGCCTCGGCCTCCCAAAGTGCTAGGATTACAGGTGTGAGCCACTGTGCCCGGCCCACGGCCTCATTTTAAAACAAAGAAAAAAGAACAAGAAAACACAGAACTTTTCCTTAAAGGAAAATTAGAGGGCAATCTCTCTTGTGAACATGGTGACACAAATCCTAAAGAAGTTCTAAAGAAAATATTAGCAAATAAGAAATGTATGATCTCATCCCACACAGCTAGTGGCCACTCATAGAACCGATTTAACCCACATGGCTTTTACTGCTGCCTCCAGGCCCTGGCTCTGTATTCCCACCTCCTCTAACTGTGAGGTTTTGGCATCTGCACCAACACCCACAGCTGATGTGTATGGGCAGCTGTTAATAGCTTTCCTGATGTTCGGGCCTGGTGCTCTGCATCAATGAACGGGGGGCAAGGGGCGTCCTCTGCAGCACCCCCGGTGATCACTGCCCAGGTTTGACCACAGAAGGGACGATTTCCCTCCCGCCGGACTCCTAGGATCCCACTGGCCTTTTCTGCCTGAGGCTCTGTCCAGGACTTTAACACTGAGAAGGATCCATGGCTCTGGAGAGCTGTCCAAAAAGAGGGGAAGGAGTATCAGCAAGCTGCATCCAGAGGAATGTATAACAGAAGGCTGCCACAGCACAACTAAGTTGAATTTATTCCAGGAATATGAACTTATTTCAATATTTGGAAAAGCAGTCAATGCAACTAAGCACATTAACAGAGCAGAAGAGGAAAACCACAGGACTGTTACAAATGCTTAGAGAAAGCTTTTGTTACAATGCAACACTTAGGAGGAAAAGAAAACCGTCTTAACCTAGGAAATGAAATAAATTTCCTTAATCTGATAAAATGTATCACAGTAAGGCCTAGAGCAAATATCCTACTTAAAGAGTAACAGTGAAAGCTTTTTCTGAGTTTAGAATGAGACGGGGATATGTAAGAAGTTCTGGCCAGTTCAATGAAGCAAGAAAGGAAACAAAAAGGTTAAAATTAGAAATAAAGAAATTGTGGTTATGAGCAGATGACATGTCTGTATCCAAAACAGGCTGGGCCTGGTGGCTCACGTTGGTAATCCCAGAAATTTGGGAGGCAAAGGCGGGCGGATCACTTGAGATCAGGAGTTCCAGATCAGCCCGTTCAACATGGTGAAACCCCGTCTCTACTAAAAATACAAAAATTAGTCTGGGCATGGTAGCTCGTGCCTGTAATCCACCACTCTGGGAGGCTGAGGTGGACGGATCACGAGACTAGCCTGGCCAACGTGGCGAAACTCCGTCTCTATTAAAAATACAGGAAAATTGGCCAGGCACGGTGGCTCACGCTTGTAATCCCAGCACTTTGGGAGGCCGAGGCGGGCGGATCACGAGGTCAGGAGATCGAGACCACGGTGAAACCCCGTCTCTACTAAAAAATAAAAAATAAAAAAAAATTAGCCAGGCGTGGTGGCGGGCGCCTGTAATCCCAGCTACTCGGAGAGGCTGAGGCAGGAGAATGGTGTGAACCCGGGAGGCAGAGCTTGCAGTGAGCCGAGATTGCGCCACTGCACTCCAGCCTCGGTGACAGAGCGAGACTCCATCTCAAAAAAAAAAAAAAAAAAAAAAAAAAAAAATTACAGGAAAATTACCCAGACATGGCGGCAGGCACCTGTAATCCAGCTACTCGGGAGGCTGAGGCAGGAAAATCACTAGAACTCTGGAGGCAGAGGTTGCAGTGAGCCGAGATCACACTGCTGAACTCCAGCCTGGGTAACAGAGCAAGACTCCATCTCAAAAAAATAAAATAAGTTAGGTATGGTGGCACACACCTGTATTTCAGCTACTTGGGAGGCCAAAGTAGGAGAATCGCTTGAGCCCAGGAGGTGGAGACTGCAGTGAGCCAAGATCATGCCACTGCACTCCAGCCTGGGCGACAGAGTGAGACCCTGTCTCTAAAATAAAATAAAATAAAATTCAAAATAATCTGCAGGTAGACTCTCAGAGTAAATCAGTGAGTTAGCAAGGTAAGCAGACTTCAAAGATAATCCAATTTGTTTCTATATATTAGTAACAGATGTGAAAAAAATAAAGTTAAGTACTACGTAATTCAAATTAAAAAATGAACTTCTGGCTGGGCATGGTGGTTCACGCCTGTAATCCCAGCACTTTGAGAGGCTGATGTAGGCGGATCATCTGAGGTCAGGAGTTCAAGACCAGCCCAGCCAACATGGTGAAACCCCTACTAAACCTCTACTAAAAATACAAAAATTAGCCAGGCATGGTGGTGGGCGCCTGTAATCCCAGCTACTGAGGAGGCTGAGGCAGGAGAATCACTTGAATTCAGGAGTTGGAGGTTGGAGTGAGCAGAGATCCACCACTGCACTCCAGGCCGGGTGACAGAGCGAGACTCCATCTCAAAAAAAAAAAAAAAAAGAACTTCTAGGAATAAATCTTTTTAAAAAAAGATGTGCAGAGAACTACAAAATATTCCTAAGAAAAAATGATTGCTTTGGAGAGTATCAGTATGAACCCACGATTCCTAATATATAAACAGAAGGATACACCACGTCCATGGACTGGAAGACCCAATATGGTAGAAATGTCAGGTCACCCCGCATCAATCAACAGAATCAATGCAATCCCAATCAAATTCCAGCAGGTGTGTGTGTGTGTGTGTGTGTGTGTGTGTGATATTTGGCAATCTACTTCTGAAAAGCATATGAAAATGCAAAAAATAGCCAACGCAAGGCAAATCATAAGGAACTCAAACCTGAGTTAGAGAAAATATTTAGCAAGATTTAGAAAAAAATTTTAAAACCATGTACTGCCATAGGGAAAAACAGAGAGATCAAGGGTATAGAACAGAGTTCAATTACAAACACATACAATTTACAGACACCTGATACACAGCAAAGGGCCCCGCAGGCCAGCGGTGGAAAAGACCTTCTCAGGGAGAACGTAGGTCAACTGGAAAGTAAAACGGGAACAAGTGAGTTTTGAGCCCTGGATCCCACCACGCACAAAAATCCATGCCAGACGTACTACAGATCTGAAAGACTTTAATAATAAATCGTAAGAGAGTCTGAATCTTGACTATCAGGAAAGAAAAATAGGAAGAGAAAAAGAAAAAAGGAAAAGAGGACGGTCAGGAAGAACCCTAGAGTGTTGATTGCTTTGGAGAGGATCAGTATGAACACACAATTCTTCAACATATAAACTCCTAGCTGACTGCTAAAAGGCTATAAAAACAAAAACACTTAGTGGCAGCGAACAAATCTAGCACCAAGATCCTGGTTTCTAAATTCCCCACTACAGGAGAAATAACTGATTCCAGGGCTAGGAACCAGAAAGTCTAGGAGAAGCCTGGAATGCTTTGCTGAACAAGACAACAAGAAAATGCTTTAAAACAAAACAAAACAAAAAACTCTACACTGATGGTAAATAAATAGTAACAATAAATGAAGGAATAAAACCAGTGAGTGGGGGATATAGGGGAAGCTCTTTCCCACAAGACTGCTAACTAGTAAATATGGGAGCTGCGGAGTTAGAAATCATCATAATGGGGGCCAGGCACAGTGGCTCACGCCTGTCATCCCAGCACTTCGGGAGGCCCTGGTGGGCGGATCACCTGAGGTCAGGAGTTTAAGATCAGCCTGGCCAACACGCCGAAACCCCATCTCTACAAAAAATACAAAAATTAGCCGGGCATGGTGGTGGGTGCCTGTAATCCCTGCTACTTGGGAGGCTGAGGCAGGAGACACTTGAACCCAGGAGGCAGAGGTTGCAGTGAGCTGATATCACGCCACTGCACTCCAGCCTGGGTGACAGAGCGAGACTCCATCTCAAAAACAAAACAAAAACCAATGCTGTTTGCACCCATCAGAGAGCAGTACCTGATTCCGGCTGGAATCATCAATAAATACTAGAGTTAATGGATGGAAGGCTGAGGACACGCAGGATATTTACACAGCCTCTTCTCACAAAGGGGAGAACAGTGACCACCTGGCAGAGACCACCCGCACCAAACCATCAAAGGAACATCACCAATATTGAGCCAAAGTGGTGTCACGTGACACCTATGACGCACTGAGAAGGTTCCGCTGCTGTGAATTACAGCCAAAAGGCACAACCTCACCCCAATCCTGAGATGAAACCTGACAAACCTAAAGAGAGGGATATTCTACAAAATAATGAACTGCGCTTTTCAGAGGATCAGTGTCAAAAAAGATAGAGGCTGAGAACTATTCTAGAATAAAGAGATGAAAGAGAAGAACCACAAAATGCAATGTGTGATTCTGGATTAAATACCACATCGGGGAAAAAACCACTGCTCTAAAGAACAATATCGAGACAGCTGGGAAAAGGTACAGTCTGTAGTTACATGAGGATGATGGATTGAGATAACATTTCTTGAATTTTGCACAGCGAACTGTGATTATGTGAGAGAATGTCCTCGTTTGTAAAAAAAAAAAAAAAAAAAGAAAAAAAAAGTTCAGCCTTTTAATGTAAAGGGCATAATATCTGCAACTTACTTTCAAATGATTTAGTGAAAAACCTCTATGTGTAAAAAGAATGACAGAGCAGATGTGGGAAATTCCTACCAATTGTGAAGGGGATATAGAAGTTCTCTGTACGTATCTTACAAGTTTTCTGCAAGTTTAAAACGATTTCAAAACAAAGCATGTTTTTTGTTTTTTTACAAACAGAACATCGTGATCCTGAGGGGGGAACAAATTTCTTTAAATGGGATATAAAAACTGCTATTGTAAAAAAATTTGAGAAACTTCACTACAAAAAATTATATTAAGAAAACGGAAAGTTGCACAGTGGGAGAAGCTACTTATGTGTCTGACAAAGGATGCCAATTCACAGCGCAGAACATGCAAAGTGGCAAGAAAAGGACAGATAACTCACTCTGCGAAGAAGTGGGGCAAAATATTTAAATAGGCACTTCACAAAGGAGGATGTCCAAGTGGCTGATAAGCCTATGAGAATGTGCCCAACGTCATTACTCATTATTGAAATTCTACCTAATACCACCATGAGAGAATCAAGGACGGCAACTTGGAGATGCTCAACAATGTAACAACTACAACGTCCAGCATCTATCAAAAAAAAAAAAACAAGTGAAAAACCACAGAAAGCTCACCTTAAGGAGAAGAAAAATCAGTAAACAGAAACAGACCAAGAAATGACAAAATGCTAGCATTAGCTGATAAAGGTTATTTTATATATACATACACACACACATAAATACATATATATACACACATACACATACATCTATACAAACACACATATACATATACATATATATACACACGTATATTAGCTGACAACTGGCTCTTATAAACACGATCAGAGCATTATAAAACAAAACAGGGATGAGGGGAGAAATGAAAAGTTTAAAAAAGTATGAAAAAGAACAAAACGGAACTTTAGAAAAGAAAGCCCTTGAGCCTGAAGAAGCCACAGCAGAGATGACTAAGCTGAAAGCCTATAGAAGAAAAAGTCTAAATAATAATCAGAACCTCAGTGACAAAAACATACATTTAGCTTAACTTCTAGAGGGTAAGGGGCAGAAGAATATTTGAAGAAACAATAATTTTTAAAATCCCAAATTTGATTTTTTAAAAAAGTAAAAATGCACATGTTCAGAAAGCTCAACAAATCCTAAGCAGAATAAATACAAAGCAACACAAAGGCATCTAATAGTCAAATTACTGCAAACATGAGATAAAAGCGGCCTGAAAAGAAGACACAGTAAACACAGAGGAACATAGATAAGGATGACTGTGATTTCCTGGGCAATCCAGAAGACAAAGAATATGACATCCTTAAAGTACTGAAAGCAAAAAAGAACCGTCAACCTAGAATTCTATATGCAGCAAAAGCTTCCTTGAAAGATGAAGGTGACAATAAATTACACAAGGAAAGCTGATGCCTTTTATTGTATGTAAAGCTTACCTCACTTAGGCAGATATTTTTATATAAAGTTTTTTCCTTTTTTGAGATGGAATCTCACTCTTGCCCAGGCTGGAATGCAGTGGTGTGATCTCGGCTCATTGCAACCTCTGCCTCCCAGGTCCAAGCGATTCTCCTGCCTCAGCCTCCCGAGTAGCTGGGACTACAGGCACACACCACACCACCATGCCTGGCTAATTTTTGTATTCCACTGTATGGCCACACCACAGTTTGTGTACTAATTACTAATTACTCATTAGTAATTATGAACTAAGCTGCCATGAACATGTGCATATGTGATTTTGTGTGCACTTAAGTTTTCTTTTTTTTTTTTTTTTTGAGACAGAGTCTGGCTCTGTCACTCAGGCTGGAGTAAAGTGGTGCAATCTCGGCTCATTGCAACCTCTGCCTCCTGGGTTCAAGCAATTCTCCTGCCTCAGCCTCCGAAGTAGCTGGGATTACAGGCACCCACCACCACACCTGGCTAATTTTTTGTATTTTTAGTAGAGATGGGGTTTCACCATGTTGGCCAGGCTGGTCTCAATCTCCTGACCTCAGGTAATCCTCCCACCTTGGCTTCCCAAAGTGCTAGGATGACAGGCATGAACTACTGTGCTTGGCCAAGTTTTCATTTCTATTGGGTCAATTAACCTAAGAGTAGGATTGAAGGTTATATGGTTAAAAAAAAAAAAAAAAAAGAAAACGTAAGTGCATACAAAATCCGGTATGCACATGTTTATGGCAGCTTAGTTCATAATTATTAAAAACCTAATGTCCTTTAACCAGTGAATGTGTACACAAATTGTGGTGTGGCCATACAATGGAATAGTACTCACTCAGCAACACAAAGGAATCAATGCTAATACAACATGAATGAATCTCAAAATGCATTCAGCTCCAAGAGGCCACATACTGTATACAATGCCATCTACAGGCCAGGAAACAGATTAGCAGTGGCCGGGAGTCAGGGGAAGGGGATTGAAATGACCACAAAGGGGCAGGATGAGTTTAGAGTGATGAGATTGTTCTATATCTTGACCGGGGAGGTGACTACATGACTATATGTATTTTTTTAAATGCCAGGCCAGGTGTGGTGGCTCATGCCTATAATCCCAGCACTCTGGGAGGCCAAGGCAGGTGGATTGCTTGAGCCCAGGAGTTCCAGACCAGCCTGGGCAACGTGCTGAAATCCTGTCTCTACAAAAAAAATCCACAAAAATTAGCTGGGTGTGGTGGCATGTGCTTGTAGTCTCAGCCACTCAAGAGGCTGAGATGGGAAGATGGCTTGAGCCCAGGAGGCAGAGGGTAGAGTGAGCTGAGATCGTGCCACTGCATTCCAGCCTGGGCGACAGAGTGAGATCCTGTCTCAAAAAGTAATAATAATATAAATTTTTTTTAAACTTCCAAATTGTACATCAGAGTAAATGTTACAATAGGTAAAATTTAAAAGTTATTAAAAATGGAAAAAGATTACTTTATGGTAAAAATAACATCAGGCTTATAGCATATGAAGAAGTAACAGGACAACATTAGCACAAAGGACTGGAGGAGGAACCTGAGAATACACTGTTTTAAGAGTCTTAAGTTACGCATGAGGGGCACCGCACAATTGAGGTGGGCTGAGGAAAGTGAGAGATGCTACTGTGCGGTCTACAGCAACTGCTAAACAACTGAGGCAGAAGCAGGAATAGCTAGTAAGCAATCGTGGAGCTAAAAACGATCATATTCAACAGAGAAACATGCAGGGAAGGAGAAAAGATAAATGAACAAATAGCAAGATGGTAGACGTACACCTAAAGCCACTGAAAGTTACAGCAAATGTAAATGGTCTAAAGATTCCAAATAAATGGCAGATTGTTAGACTGCATAAAAATGCAAATCCCAACCATATGCCATGTCTAAAAAATACACTTTAAGACACAGGTAAGTTAAAAGTAATAGGACAAAAAGAGCCAAAACCACGCAAATACTAAATATAAGAAAGCTGAAGTGCTATGGTGATAACAAAGTGACGTCAGAGATGGATAAATGACATGAAAGACCATCCTATGACTAGAACAAGCTATGGTGATAACAAAGTGACTTCAGAGATGGATAAATGACATGAAAGACCATTACCATGACTAGAACAAGATGAAAGAGAAAATCCTAATAGTTCTATGTCTAAAGTAATATTGGTAATTAAAGTCAATTGTAATTGGTAAGAATGCTGCTAATTACAGTAAATTGGTAATTAAAAGCCTTCCCACAATTAACAACAGCAACAAACCCCAGGCCCAAGTGGCTTCACTGGTAAGACAAGTCTATCAAACACTTCAACAACATCAAGCTTACATCAACTATTTGAAAAAATAAAGGAGAAGGGAACGTAAAGCCAGCATAATGCGGATACCAAAACCAGACAAACACATTAGAGGAAAATTACAGATCAATAACCTTCATGAACACAAATGCAAAATTCCTTGAGAAAATATCAGCAAGTTGAATCTAGCAATATATGTAAACACTGTAATACAAAATGACCAACTGAGGTTTATCCCAGGAATACAAGGGTGGTTCAATACTGGAACAGTAACTGATGCCATACACCATATGAACAAAACTAAGAACACCCACAAAATCACTTGCATAGATAGAAACTTCTATAAATTGGTCAAATGCAGCCATGCAAAACCTACAGGTGACATCACACGTAGCAAAGAAAGGCTGAATGTTCCCCCTGCGAGAGAGCATGGCAAAGAGACATTTGCTCTCACCACTTCCACTCAATGTGGAGTGGAGATCCAGAAATACAAGGCGTGCAAACTGCGGTAAAACTGTCTTTATTCACAAACAGGATGATGGCCTATGTAGGAAATGCCAAAGAATTTACAGAAAGCTATTAGAACTAAACACTAAAGGTAGCAAGGTTGTAGAATACAAGGTTGACATACAAAAAAGCCAACTTTATTCCGGCCGGGTGCAGTGGCTCACGCCTGTAATCCCAGCACTTTGGGAGGCCGAGGCAGGTGGATTACAAGGTCAGGAGATTGAGACCATCCTGGCTAACACAGTGAAACCCCGTCTCTATTAAAAATACAAAAAATTAGCCGGGCATGGTGGCAGGCACCTGTATCCCCAGCTACTCGGGAGGCTGAGGCAGGAGAATGGAGTGAACCCAGGAGGCAGAGGTTGCAGTGAGCCACGATCGCACCACTGCACTCCACCCTGGGCAACAGAGTGAGACTCTGTCTCAAAAAAAAAAATCAACTTTATTCCTATGTACTGAAAATAAACAATTGGAGAATGAAATTATAAACAATATAATTCACAAACACACCAAATTAAAACAAAATAGGAGAACGGAGAAATACATGCAAAAAATATGTAACGTCAGCAATTCTACTCCTAGGTATGCAGGCAACCATGCAAGACACATGTCTGTAAAACTTGTACATAAATGCTCACAGCCACATTATTCAAAATAGCCAACAAGCGGAAACATTCCAAAAGTCCATCCACTACTGAACTGATAAATAAAATGTGGCGTTATCCACACAATGGAATTTGACTTCACAAGAAAAATGGCTGGGTGCAGTGGCTCACGCCTGTAATCCCAACACTTTGGGATGCCAAGGCAGGTAGATGGTTTGAGCCCAGGAGTTCAAGACCAGCTTGGGCAACACGGTGAAAGCCTGTCTCTACAAAAACACAAAAACATTAGCCGGGTGTGGTGGTACACGCCTGTAGTTCCAGCTACTCTGGGGGCTGAGGCCAGAGTCTGGGAGGCAGAGGCTGCAATGAGTAGAGATTGTGCCACTGCACTCCAGCCCAGGCGACAGAGTGAGAGTGAGACCCTGGAAAGAAAGAAAGAAAAGTAAGGAAAGGAAGGAAAGAAGGAAGGAGGGAAAGGAAGGAAGCAAGCAAGCACAGTGGCTGGGCACAGTGGCTCATGCCTGTAATCCCAGCACTTTGGAAGGCCAAGACAGGCAGATCACTTGAGGTCAGGAGTTCGAGACCAGGCTGGCCAATGTGGTGAAACCTCATCTCTACTAAAAATACAAAAAATCAGCTGCCATGGTGGCAGGTACCTGTAATCCCAGCTACTCAGGAGGCTGAGGCAGAAACTGCTTGAACCCAGGAGGCGGAGGCTGCAGTGAGCCGAGATCGCACCACTGCACTCCAGCCTGGGTGACAGAGTGAGACATGATCTGAGAAAAAAGAAAGAAAGAAAGAAAAACATGAAGCATTGACATATTCTCAACATAGGTGATTCCTGATGCCAGAAGAAAAAAGCCAGTCACAGTATATCATATGATTCCATTGAACCGAAGTGCCCAGAATAGGAATCTACACAGAAAGTAGACTAGTGCTTGTCTAGGGCTGAAGGGAATACGGGGAAATAGAAATGTCTGCTAAACAGCATGGGGTTTCTTTGGGGCATGACAGAAATATTCCAAAATTGATCGTAGTGATGGCCACACAGCTCTGAATATACAAAAAAACCACTGGATTATTATTTTAAATGGATGAACAGTATGACATGTGAATTATGTCTCAATAAAGCTTACATATATGAATGACATCCATATGCTAAAAGCTGGGGGAAATTACAGTGGCAAGAAATTGAGAGATGTATTTTCTTCATGGATTCGGAGCCTCAATATTGTTAAGAGATCAGTTCTTCTCAAACTGATTTACAGATTCAATGCAACATCGATCAACATTTTAGTCATCTTTTAGTTAGAGATCAGCAAACAGCAAAGGACTACCATAATCCTTCAAAACAATTTTTTTTTTTTTTTTTTGAGACACAGTCTCACTCTGTGGCCCAGGCTGGAGTGCACGATCTTGGCTCACTGTAACCTCCGCCTCCTGGGTTCAAGGGATTCTCTCGCCTCAGCCTCCTCAGCAGCTGGGACTATAGGTGCACACCACCACACCGGCTAATTTTTGTATTTTTAGTAGAGATGGGGTTTCACCATGTTGGCCAGGCTGGTCTCGAACTCCTGACGTCAGGTGATCCACCCACCTCGGCGTCCCAAAGTGCTGGGATTACAGGTGTGAGCCACCGTGTCCAGCCCAAAACAATTTTCAATAAGAAAATGAAGCTGAAGACCTACACCACCTGACTTCAAGACTTAAAGCTACAGTAATCCTGACGGGGGATATTTGGCATAAGCATGGACACACAGATCAATGGAACCGAACAGAATCCAGAAATAGGCCTGCACATACGTATTCGACTGATTCTTGTCAAAGGTGTGAAGGGAATTCAGCGGAGACCTGGTGTTGCAATGACTGGATGTCCACAGGGGAAGGAAATGAACCTTCCCACTACCTGACCCCTTCTGCAAAAATGAGCCCAACATGAACCATCCATTAGAACATCAGAGCAAAAACTGTAAGACTTTCGCAAGAAAACACAGACACACACACAGACACAGACTCACAGACACACACACAGAGACATACAGAGACACCACACAGACACACAGACACACACACACAGACACACACAGAGACAAACAGACACACAGAGACACACACATACAGACACAGACACAGTGTTGCCCCATCCTGGATGGGCAGGAATTCACACACAGACACACACACCGACACAGAGACACACAGACACGCAAACACAGACACACAGAGACACACAGACACACACAGACACACTGTTGCCCCATCCTGGATGGGCAGGAATTCACACAGACACACACAGACACACACACAGACACACACACACATACAGACACACATACACAGTGTTGCCCCATCCTGGATGGGCAGGAATACACACAGACACACACAGACACACACATACAGACACACAGACACAGTGTTGCCCCATCCTGGATGGGCAGGAATTCACACAGACACACAGACACACACACAGAGACACACACATACAGACACACAGACACAGTGTTGCCCCAGCCTGGATGGGCAGGAATTCACACAGACACACACACACAGACACAGGACACAGAATTTTAGGTAGACAAGGATTTCTCGAACAGGCTACATAAAGCACTAGCCATAAAATACAACATTAATAAATTGATCTTCATCAAAATTTAAAACTTCTGGTCTTTGAGAGTAACCATTACAATAATGAAAAGGCAGTCAGACTAGGAGAGGGCGCCTGCAGTACACATGTGAACTCACTTGCAAATTATACAGGAAACTCTTAAAATCCAATTTTTAAAAAATGGACAAAAGATCTGAAGAAATACGTCACAATAAAAGTTATAAAGTATTATAAAGTACGGCTTATTCAACCTGTGAAACATGCTCAGCCATTACTGACCATCAGGGAAATGCAATTTGAAACTACAATGGGATGTCGCTGATATTTCACCCACTAGGAAGGGCTGAAACATCAAGACTGACAGAGAACACCGGCTGCTGTAAGGCCGTGGGACGCCTGCTGCTCTCACGGGCTACTGGTGGGAGCGCGGCCTCATGCAGCTCCTTGGTCTCATGCATTCAACCACACGACGAACAGAAACCATGACACACGGAAATCTACCGCTGCACAGTCTCACGCACGGGGATCCTATGAGAAGCAAAAGGGCAGCAGGAGGCAGCAGGCTGGTTGTCCCGTGGGGCCAGGGTGGGGTGGACGACTCTGCAAAGAATCCCAGGGTAACATTCTACAGGAGGAAACCGTTCTGTATCTTGATTGCAACATCGCACTTGATTGTACAGTGAACTCACTGATGGCACACTTTATAAAGGATACAAATCCTTTTCGTTTTTGGTTTTTTTTGGGGGGGACAGGGTCTCACTCTGTCACCAGGCTGGAGTGCAGTGGTGCAATCTCAGCTCACTGCAGCCTCTGCCTCCTGGTTCAAGCGATTCTCCTGCCTCAGCCTCCAGAGTAGCTGGGACTACAGGCGTGCATCACCACACTTGGCTAATTTTTGTATTTTCAGTAGAGATGGGGTTTCGCCACGTTGGCCAGGCTGCTCTCAAATTCCTGACCTTAACAGATCCGCCCACCTCAACCTCCCAAAGTGCTGGGATTACAGGGATGAGCCACCGTGCCCGGCCAATACAAATACTTTAACAAGCAGAAAAGGCGGGCAGGAGAGAACAATGGCCTAGACCGGCCACAGCACAGATGAGCCACACGTACAGGATGCTGAAGAAAACAGACAGACGATCCAGTGTGGTGGCTCCCACCTGTAATCTCAGCATTTTGGGAGGTTGAGGCGGGAGGATTTCTTTAGCCCAGGAATTCGAGACCACTGGACAATATAGCAAGACCCTGTCTCTATAAATAATCACAAAATTAGCTGGGCATAGCAGCACACAACTGTGGTCTCAGCTCCTCAGAAGGCCTGAGTTGCAGGGCTGTTGGCCCTTCAAAGCAGAAGGAACCCTTCACCCCCCACCCCTGCAGCCAACGGCACTCCCCGGTCTGCCCATCTCTGCTTGGGGCTTCCTCTTGGGCCCCACCTTATCCAGGCCAGAGATGAAGGCACCCTCTGCTCCCTGGGTGGTGGTGGGGGGCGGGGGTCTCTAACAGTGCGGACGCCCCCTTCCCAGGCCACAAGGCAGCAGAGGGGGGAGGACGGTGTGATTTGCAAACCCAGCAACCCCAAGTTCAGCCCCTCTTCTCGCTTCTCTCTGGAAACCCCAAACAACAGTCCTGAGTTTTGAGCTGCTGGCGGGAGTGGCCGCAGACATACAGCCCTGCTCCCCAACCAGGCAGGTGTACCTTCCAGATGGGCAATGGTGGGGGGTGAGTGGCTGCAACGGAGACCACCCTAGCCAGCAGCCCTGGCCACCTGGGTTCTGTGGCCCAGGGCCGGGAGCAGCCCACCCAAGCCTGGGTGTTCAGCCAAGGGATGGACGGGGCCAGTGCTGACCTTGCAGGTCACCCTGAAAAGAGCGGGGCCCGGAGCAGGCCTCTCCTGATGGGCAGAGCCAGGACAGATGTGCTGCTGTGTGCCAGGACCCGCACCCAGTAGCATCTGTCCAGAGTCCAGGATGTGGGCAGCTGGTCTGAGGCTGGATGGGAGGGTCTCCTGGACCCTGAGTAGTTCCAACTTTGCCTGTTTTGCCTGAGTTCAGACCGCCCCATGGAAGTGGGTACCCAGCTTAGGGACGGGTGCCTGACCCCCATGCCCTGCAGAGAGGCACACAGGGGACACTGGGTGGACCCCAGAGAGGTGGGGGTGGGGGGAGCCAGAAGGGAAGGGGAAGCGGACATGCACAGGGCCACCTGCTCACAGGCCCACGGGCCCTGCAGCCAGAGCTGTCCCCCTCCCCAGAAAGGGTTACTGTCATGGGTGTACAGGCCCTGCAGCCAGAGCTGTCCCCTCCCCAGAAAGGGTTACTGTCATGGGTGTACAGGCCCTGTGGCCAGAGCTGTCCCCTCCCCGGAAAGGGTTACTGTCACAGGTGCACAGGCCCTGTGGCCAGAGCTGTCCCCTCCCCGGAAAGGGTTACTGTCACGGGTGCACAGGCCCTGTGGCCAGAGCTGTCCCCTGCCGGGAAAGGGTTACTGTGGAAGTGTGCGGCTGGTGTCAAGCTGGTGTCAATACCCAGGCGTGGCTTTATCTCCGCCAGCCACACAGAGTGACATCTGCCAGCTGCAATTAAACATCTGCCCGCCTGAAGCCACTGCTGAGGGAGTGAAAGGGATGGCCGGGCAAGCCCCGTCAGGCACAGGAGGGGGTGTGGACGCAGGTCCAGGCAGCCCCCTCCCCTTCAGAGGACAGGAGAGAAGCCCCAGCATGGCACTACCCCTTCCCTCGCTGTGCCCTTTGCGAGCTCCATTTCCCTGTCCCTCGACCTCAGCAGTCTGCCATGCCACAGGTGCCCGTCCTCAGCTTGGGTGACAACAGCTACCCCCACTATGATGAAATAATCGTCAGGGCCCCGTGCTGTCATCTGCCCTGGGGTGAAAGCAGCAGCCATGCCCATCTCAGCTGCGCTGCAGGGACCTATGGATCCAGATGTGCCAAGGAGACCACGGGAACAGACCCCTGAGCGCAGCTGGGGAGCCCCCACCCCAAGCCCAGCCCCAGCTGGCGCTGCCCACCCGGCCGGCTGCCTTGCCAGGGAAGCCCCGGCTCCTGGTGTCCCTGCTGGACGTTCAGATGCCCCCGAGCCCTGAGCCCCAGCGGGAACACGGCCGCACCCTGGGGGAATGAAGGCGGGTACGCGAGGAAGGGGGCCCAAAGAGGAAAGGGGCTGCCGCTCAGGCCACAGCACCGCCAAGTCCCGAGGCACAGGCTCCCTCTGCCTGGCCCACCTCCCGCTCTCTGAGGGGCTGGCCCCTGACTCATCCCTGTGGGGAGGGGCGGGTAGGGACGGGGGTGCAGGGGAGGCAGAGGCAGGCATTTCGCAATCTCTAGCTCAGATGCAAGGCCCCTGACAACGCCAGGCAGGGATGCCTGCGCTTCTCTCCGGGAGGTTTCCCCATCAGCCGGAGGGGAACTGCGCTGGGTGTTTCCCTTCCGGTGGATAAGATGTTTTTCTTTCACCCCTGGGTGCACTCCACCCCCAGCTCATCTTGCTCCGGGGTCTCCCATGGCTGCCCGCCACAGGGCCAGGAGGAAGGTCCCCTGCCTGCAGCAGGGGTGATGGCTTAAGGCCCAGGAGGGCGCCCTGAAGTGACTGCTGCAGAGATGAGGACTGGTGGGTGGGAAGCATTGAGCGTCCCGAGCCAGCGTCCACCCGATGGGGACCGAGACGGGGCCTGCCTCGCTGGGGGTGGGGGGCTTGAACTCGGCCCCATCAACCTCACACACCCATGCATGGCGCCTTCTCAGCAGCTTTGCTCCTGACTGCAACAAACTGAAAACAACCTAAATGTCCTTTGATAAGGCACTGGATAAATCAAACGTGGCGGCTCCTTCTGACGGGTGGTGACACAGGACCTAGAGGGAGGGAGGAGAGGCACGAGACAGACACTGCATGGAGACCCTTGCCGTGAGGCCACACAGACCATGGGGTGGGGGCTGCGCCGGGGACGAAAGGCAATTAACTTTATCTGTAATATTTTGACTTATTTCAAAAACAGGAGAACAGCCCTACAGGACAAGCTGTCCACGGTTCTTAATGCGAGAGAGGGTGGAACAGGCACATGCATTAGCACACGCCGAGGTGCACTCCGGGACCCTCGGCAATCACTCAGGCCTGCCTCTCACTCAACAGGTGGGGAGACTGAGGCCAGAGAGGAGGAGGAGCTCAGCCTGCAGGGACCTTAGAACACGCTAGTCCTACCAGCCCAGAGACAGCTGCCCGGCTCCACTCCTGCACGGCCTGGCGAGGGCAGCAGCCAGCCTCCTGCGTGGGTGTGAGGACACGTTTCCCGGACAAGCCCGGGACACGGGGGGCACGGGGAGCCAGCACCCAGGGGCAGCTCCAGGTCAGGGGACGGCCCCTCCCTCTACCTGCTCCCCCCATGGCACTGCCAACCCAGCACACCCAGCGACGCCAGCAACGTCACAGCCAGTAACCTAGATTTTAACCAAGAAATCACACACCCCCTTTCTCTGCCCCACTTATGGGCTTGCCGAACAGAAAAACCATGACAAGAAACCCAGACTGTGGCATCCAGAGCCAAACTGTATGGTAGGTGGGCGGGAGCAGGCCTGGCCTCCCAGCCGCCCACTTTCCACCACGCTGGCGTCAGCGACACCCGTGCAAAGGCAGAGACTGCCTCGCAGCACCTACAGCCTGGACAAGGCCCTGCAGGAACATGGCCTTGAGGGCGTCCCCGCCCCTCAGCCCCAAAGGGACTGTACCTCGTGTGGTCTGAGTACGGGGGAGTTGGAGGGAAGGACTCGCCAGAGCAGCTGCCTCCCGTCCCCACCCAACACACATCCGGGACTCAACAGAGCTGCTTCCTGGCTGCTGTCCTGCCAGCTCCCCGAAAACCCGTCAAGGCAGGTGGGTGTGAGGGCTTCCAGCTCACGAAGTCCAGGTGATGTGAGGGCTTAAGGCTGACCCAGCACCCAGGGGCAGATGCATGGGACAAGTCACGAGGCTTCACCGTGCTCCCAGCAAACTCGACACCCAGACCTGGCTCCCATCACCCCAAACACACTGAGGCCCACTGGAGCAGCAGGGGCTGTGCAGGGAGGACCCTGGGAAGATGTTTTGATACGATGGGTCTGTTTCCATCTCCATGGTGCAGCTCCCTGACCTGTCGGCAACCCGTCGGCAGGGCACTGTCTGGCTGCCATTGTCGGCAGGGCACTGTCTGGCTGCCATCATTGGGGGAAGTCCTCAGGGACTGTAGGGGTACCCAGCCTGTCTGGGGTTCTGCCCTGGGACTGGAGCCCATGGACAGAGCCCCTTCCCAACAGGGGCTTCCCTCAGCAGCCTCTGGCTGGTCCCCTGCCTTCCCCAGGGCGGCTGTCAGCAGGGGCAGAGGGAAAGCGCACACGGGGCGGATTCCCCGGAGGCCTCAGCCAGCCAGGTCCACAAGCACTGACATCCTGTACAGCCTCTGTGGTGAGCCAGAGCCCGGTGTGCTCTGCCCTCGGGAAGGGCCAATTTGGTAGCTAGCAAAGCTCCCGGTCTCAGGAAAAATCAAGCCCTACCCCCTACCACTAAAAGAAAACAAAAGCTGTGAAGCCCAGGTCGACGTGGCCTGGGAGCTGGCATTCTGTGGGATTCATGCAAACACAGCAATATACATTTAAACAAAGTGCAGAATTCTCAGAAAGACACCACGGAGCCCAGAGCACCTGCTGGCAAGCCAGTGGCTTCTCCTGCAGGCGGAGAGGGAGCCAGGTTGGCCAAAGCAGTGGTTACCCTGCTGTCCCGGCTGTGGTGGCAGATGCTGCACAGGGACCCAGCTGGCCTAGGGGTCCAAGCTGGTGGGTGGTCCTGGCCCCCTCTGCCCCCAACCAGCACTGCATGAGGGGAAGGGCGGGGGGGCATCCCATCAGGGCACAAGGATATGTGTGGTGGGGTGGAGAGAGTCCCCATGCTGCCCCTCGGGGTCCACCACCTGCCCGTGGCTGGCACTATGTGCCCGCACCCAGGCCCAGGCCGCTGCACACAGGCCCTGCATGCAGACCAGCCAGGTGGCCAGCCCAGACACACAGTCAGGTTGCGGGGACACCCGATCCTGGGCACCAACTGTGGGACTCTGCCCAGCAAAGCCTGAACAGTCTCCAGAGGCTGTAACCAGGAATCTCCAATTAGGGCAACCTGGCTTTGTGGGGCCCAGGACGGGGAGCAGCCCTCCTTGAAAGAAAGGAACGGGAAGGAGGGGGGACCACCGCTCACTCGGCTCAGCGCACCAGGCACTTCCTGGCCCATCCCTGGTGCGGGGCCTGGAGAGGTGGTGGCAAAGGGGCTGGGTTCAGGGGAATCTCTGGACCTCGCCGGGTGAGGCGCAGGCTGAGGTAAAAGGGGAAGTAGGCGGGTCCTCCCGTACACCGCATGGTGCCAGGCCCTTCACAGATGGGGAACGTGAACCCTCGGGCAGGTCCCTGGGCCACGGACGCCTGCATTTCCTCATCTATCCAGTGGAGACAAGACCCTTCCTACAGGCTGGCAGTCTCCCAGTTCTTGTCTCATCCAGGACCAGGTCTGAACCCCGTGGTGAACAGAGCTCTGCCACCCCCTCCAGGCTTGGCGGGGGGCTCCCCTGTGGCCCCACAGGGCTCCGGCCCAGTGACCTCCTGAGCCGCCCCGGTCCCAGGCATGCCCCGCTTCCCAGCCAAGTGGTGTGGGGCTCCACCCCGCCGCGTTACCTGCATAGCTGCCGGAGGCCTTGATGTACATCTGGCCATACTGCTCCTCCACCATGGTGTCGTAGGCCTCGTCGTCCTCCTCGTCTTCCTCGTTGTGGTACGAGGTGGGGCTGTCGGTGGTGGGCAGGCTGCTGGCGCCCGGACTGGTCCGCTCCCCCTGGGGGTAGGGCATCTGCTGGATGCCGGGGATGAGGGTGGCCAGGCTGGGCACCCCGTAGTAGGAGACACGGGGCAGTTTGAGAGGGGCTGTGCCCGCCGCCACCGCAGCCCCTGCGGCCACCGCCACGCCGTCCCGGGGCCCCGTCTCCAGCGGGCGCTTGGGGGCCAGGCCTGGGCCGGCCGGCGGCAGCTCCATGGCTTCGTGCTTTACTCGGGTCAGCAGCGGGATGGGCACCGAGGGGGACACGACGTAGGGGGCGGCGGCGGCGGCCGGCTGCAGCTGGTTGCAGGGGCTCTGGGGCTCGGAGCCGGCGTCCTCGATCACAGCGGTCTGCGAGTCGCAGTGGGGCGAGCTCACCTTGAACATGAGGTCGGTGCCGCGCTCCACGATGTGCTGTATCTGCAGGAAGCCGGCCGTGTACATGACCACGAGCTGCTCGCTGGCCGTCATGGTGAGCCTGCCCGTGTAGCAGAAGGACAGGATCTGCTGGAAGCAGGCGGGCGGCACGGAGCCGGGCAGCTCGAAGGCGCTCTTGCTGTTGCCGCTGAACAGGTCGCGGAAGTAGAGGCTGCTGGCGGCCAGCACCGCCCGGTGGGCCTTGAAGGCCTGGCCCTTGACCACGATGGACACATCGCAGTAGAGGCCCAGCAGGCGCTGCTCGTTCAGGCAGCCCAGCACTGTGTTCCCGAAGTTAGGGATCTCGATGTGCAGCATCTGAGACATGGCGGGCGGGCAGCGGCGGGGCTGGGCTCTCAGCGCGGGGCGGCCCTAGCGGGGCTCATCTGTGGGGGCAGGAGGCACGTGGTCAGTTCCTCCAGGTCAAAGGCTTCCCCGCTCAAGGGGCCATTCCCACCCCCTCCTCCCCCCCGCCACGGGCTTACAAAGAGCGAGCCTTCCCCACGCACCCTCCCCCACCCCTCCTGGCTGGGACACTCCAGAGAAAGGACACGGGGTCTCCCAGACCCCCTGGCACCGGGGCAAGAGGGCCCGGCCAGCAGTGCTGCAGATCCCCAGGGTGCTGCCCGGCAGGAGTGCGCCCACACCACTCCCAGGGGGCTGCTCTTAGCGACTCGGTCTCAGCAGGCGAGGAGCGCAGGCCCGAACCTGCCCCGGGACAGGAGGTGGGGGGCGCCGGGGGAGCCTCTGGGCAAGTCTGCAGCCACTCTCCTCCCCTTAAAAAAGTTCCAGCCCGCACTGGAGCTCCCGGGAGGGGCCGCGCTGGAGCAGCGGGGAAGGAGGGAGGGAGAGGGGTCTCTAGAGCTGTGCAGTTTGCGGTTTGCTTTCCCTCTCTTCCCTCTGGGCAGCCTCGCAGAGGGCCCCTACGGGGAAGGCGGGCCAGCGTCCCCTAGTACCCCTGAGCCTCCCGGGCAGGTAGGGAATGGCTGGGGGTGCCGGGAAGTCCGCTGAAGCCGCGTCCACTACTCCCCCGCGCAGAGAGACCACCCTGGGCGCGCCCGATCCGTTCTCCCGGCTCAGACCAGACCCAGGTTTCCGAGCCGCCGCCAGAGCAGGAGTTGAGAAGCCTGTCGCAGCCCCACTCGCGGACGCCCCCCACCCCGCTCGCCTCGCTCCCCACGCGGGCCAATCCCGACGGCCCGGCCCCAACCCAGGTGACTACAGGGGTCCCAGCCCTCGCTGGGCTGCCCGGACCCCGGGGCTGGGAGCTGGGGAGGGCGCCGCTGTTTATCTGGTGCGGACTCCGGAGGGGGCGGGGGCGGCCCAGAAGGCGCCAGCCCAACTCCGCAGGGCCGCACAAAGGCCGCTGTGTCCCGCGGGAGGAAAGTGCGGGCGGCCGCAGAGGCGCCGGGTGGCGGGAGGAGGGCGGAGCCACCGCGCCGGGAGCTGGGCAGGTGGACGCGCGCCGGGGGCGGCCCGCAGTGCCCCCGCTGCGGAGAAGTTGCCGGCCGGTCGGGAAGACCTACCTTCCGCCGCTGCGGCCGCCGGCCGGCACTGCCCGCTCCGCCTGGCAGGACAGGCTCCCCGCACGCAGCCCGCCTGCCCAGCTGCTCCGCGAATGCAGCAAACGGAGCGGGAGCCCTGGGGCGGGGAGGGCGCAGGGAGCCGGCAAGGAGGAGGAGGAGGAGGAGGTGGAAGAGGAGGAGGAGGAGATGGTGGAGGAGGAGGAGGAGGAGGAGGGCAGAGAGCCTGGGCGCTGGGCTCGCGGCCGCAGCTCAGCTGCACCCAGGCCGGCCCTCCCGGGCAGCGCACCGCATCTCAATGAAGGGGCCGGATGCAGACGAACGTTCCGGCGGCTCGGGAATGAATAGCCGCCTTTGATTTGGGAGCCGAAGTAAATGCCAGCTCCCAGCCCCGGCTTTAAAAACAGTGGAGTGTTGGTGCCAGAGGAATGCGCGGCCCCGGGTGCTGGTACGAGACAGACTTTTGATGACTCACTGCAATGCAAACAAAGATGGCAGAAATACTGTACAGTAGTGGAGAAATGCTTCCCGGTGCCACGGCAACTGAGACAGCCTGGAAATTTATGGTGCAGTTTTGCATATGAATTACCCAGTAAACTGCCTCCCGGCCTTCCAGGACAGCCCCAGTGTCAAAGCATTTAAACTATTCCAAACAGTCTGCAGAGCTGGCAGAGCTGAACTCCTCCAGCGAGGGTGGGGAATGGGCAGAGGCGCCGGGGGAGGGGGTGAGGGGGTCAGGACAGCTAGAGGAGCCAGGGAAGGGGAGGGGAGGTACAGAAGGGGGTGAAGAGAGGCACAGAAACGGCAGGCATCGGGTGGGCGAGGTGGCACCCCAGGTCCTGGGGGCCTTAGAGCTGTGTCCTCTGCCCAAGCAGCAGGCCCGGGAGTCCAGCCCCAGCACCCCTCCCCATCCCACTCCCAGCGCCCTCCTGGCACTTTAAGAAAAGAGAGACTTTGTGGCCGGGCAACCAGGAGCCGGAAGGGGCAGCCCCGCCTGAGAGGTCCCAGTAGAGGGCAAGGCAGCCGCCCCGCTCCTCCCGCACACTCCTGGCTGTGGCCACACAGGCTCCTGGCGGACCCATTTCTCAGCTGACATCAGCTGCACCTGCTGCCCAAGGGGTCTGCAGTGTCTGGCCATCATTGAGCCTTTTCCTGGGAAGGGGCTGCTGTGCAGGACTTGTGGTGGCCCCGGCACCCCTCCAGAGAATGTACTTCATTCCTGGGCTCATAACCACCCTCTCTGCGTGGGGCCCTGAGGCAGACCTCTGGACTGCCCAGCCTCAGTTTCCCTGCCACCGGCTGTGACCCCCAGGAAGAGCACATTCCACCCAAAAGAAGGGGCAGGGTCCAGGCTCGAGGCCTTGAGGTGAGCCCCCTCCTGCCTGGCCAGCTGCCTCCACCACCGTCGGGGTAACTCTGGCAGCAGGATGTGGAGGAGGCCCGAACAGGCCTGGTGGGAGGCAAGGCGACACCGCCCTGCCCCTCACTCCCGGTGTCCCTCTGAGGCATCCGGAGACCAGAGAGAGGGCCATCTGGCTCCTCCCTAGTCACACATCATGGGCTCAGCTTCTCCAGACCAGACAAAAAGCCACTGAATGGGGATGGGAAGAGATCCAGGTGCGGGGAAGCTGCCGGCAAAGGCCCGTGGAGGTGGCCTCGTGCCTAGTGTTTTCTGCCTCCTACAAGGGGCTGGTGACGACTCAGGGAGACTGGGATGGGGGCGTTTACAGAAACATCCCCACTCGGCCATGCTGATGAGCTGGGCTCCATCGGGCCAGGAGACACAGGGCCCAGCTGTCACCCTCCCAGCCACACCCTCCACCCTCAGGTCCCCACTTAGTTTCTGCCTCCTCCAGGAAGTCTGCCAAGTGCCCTCATAAGCTCGGCAAGGGCTGAATGCTGGACACAGCCCAGGCAGGGGGGGTACAAGAGAGGGGCCTGTGCAACACAGCACAGAGGGCAGGGGCCCCTACACAGCTCCCTTCACAGACCCACTGCGCCCACCAGGAGCTTCCCAGAGAGCCCATGGCTTCTGTTGTGGGCAACTTCACCCCAAGGACAGGGGGTTAGGGATGTCTGAGTCATACAGGGGCTTTTGTACCAAAAGAGGGGACAGGCAGATGCTAGCACAGTGCACAGGTTCCTGGGGGTCCCAAGTGCCTGGGCTGGGCAGGCCAGCAGCCAGGGCTGACACAGAGAGCAAGGGACAATGTAGGTTCTCAGCCTGTCCCTTCCAGCAGCAAGAGGGTCCTGGCCTCCTGGCAAGGCTGAAATCCTAGGTCCCGTGGGCACCAGCCACTTCCTGTAAGGACACCGCAGCCTCAGACGCTGAGCTGTGAACTGGGGTTATAATTTACCCTCAGATAGTTCCTGGGGGTGAATGGAACAATGTTTGTGACGCCCGCGGCTGAAGCCTCACACACAGAAAGCCAGTGATGCCTGCAACCTGCTGTGACCTGGGCGGGAGAGCAGCTCTCAGCTGGGTATTCTGGTGAGCATCTTAGCACCCAGCCCAGTTCGGCCTGCGTCCGCACCTCAGGAGCTGGAGCCCCAGGGCTGGGGGACAGACCAGCTCTCCCAGAGAAGGGACCATTATTCCCTTTGAAGGTGATGGGGCCGTGTAGTCCCTGGGGATCGAGGACAACTGGAGCTTTTGCTGGCTTGTCCTCAGGCCACCTGCACCAGTGAGGCTGCAGCCCCACGCCCCAGCCTGCTGAGAGCCGGACAGGAGCTGGTTTTAGGTTGCTTTCTTGGAAGGCTCAAGAACAAAGCTGAACTTTAGGAGAAAAGAACAAAATAAAGGCTTGGCTCACGCCCCCAGGGCCAGGAAAGCAGACACGCGGGGACTGACCCTCCTGCTGCAGCCAGAGAGGAGGGGGCCGAGGGCCCAGGTGGGCCCAGGGACATGAGCAGGGCTGTCTAAGGAGGGCAGGGGCCAAGCCTGGTTCTCAGACGTCGGGGCATCCCCACCCTCCCCTGCACATTCTCCAGTGACTCAGTTCCCCCACCACTTTGCTTCCCAAGCAACACCTCCTATTGTTTCCCCTCCTCGGTGAGATTCAACACACTCATTCACTTATGGAAAGTTCTGCAGAGCCAGGCAAAAAATCAGAGGTCGCCAACTTTGTTTACCCCAGCCATCCTCAGAGTTGTGGCACCAACGACCCTTGCTCTCAAAACGCCCTTCAGAATGGAACCCACTTTGGAAAACCTCTGCAGATGACCCAAGGCCCGAGTCCAGTCCCTGCAGCTGTGCCAGCCTTCGGTGCCCCACCCCACACAGACACACAGAGGAGGCTGGGTTCCTCTGAGCCCACAAGCCACCCCCAGGAATAAGAAAATACAAGTGGCTGCGGTGTTGGTGGGGGGGTCTCTTCTCTGCAGAGCCTCACTTGAGGAAGGCTGAGATCCAGGCCTGCCCTGCCCTGGGGTTAGGGGTTGCCGACCATGATGAGCCCCATACCCAGCAACCTGCTGGTGGTGAGAGGAGCCCACGGGGAGGACGGGGGCTCACTGGAACTGCAGCCGGACGCGCACACAGGGGTTGGGGCAGCGTCTCCAGAACGACCCCCCTGCCTGAGTGTCATCCCGGCAGGATTCACACAAGGACACAGGTTACAAGGTTGGTGCCAGGCCAGGGCACCTGGGTCCTGGCATTGAGTACCCAGGAGCAGAGGCTCTGGCAGGTACAAGACCCCTGAAAGCATCCCCCAGGCCAGAAGACTGGGACAGGGACCAGTCAGGCAGCCCAACAGGAGGAACCCCTTTCCTGGGGCCCAGCCACGCAGCTCCATGGTCTGAGGGCCTCGCCCAGAGTCCCCAGAAACCCTGCCCCCTCCACCCCTAGATTGTAAAGCACTTCCTAAGCCCAGCACAGCAAACCAGAGGAATGCAGCACTGAATTTCTGCAGGATCACCACCAGCAAGGGGAAGGGAGGCGAGAAAAATTAAATTAAATTAAATTATCTTGCAGGATTTAATTTCACCAATCTAATAAGAGGTTCTGGACCTCGGCAAATGCACAGCCATTAAACACGTGGTAGAGGAAGGAGAGAGGCGGGGCACGGGAGACGTTCTGCGGAGGGGAGAGTCCCTCTACCCCCAGCCCCGGCCCCTGGTGGAGACTGCCTGGCAGTTAGTTAAGTGAGGACATCTCCTAAAAGGTCAATCGAAGGCGCTCCTGGAGCGTGAGAAGGTATGGGGATGGGGCAGGCCTGCTGTGCCAGCTGCTCTGGAGTCAGCAGGAGCACAAGGGGTGTTAGGAACACGGCCTGGGGGCTGCTTCCCCACGGACCTTGCCCGCTTCTGAGCGACGCCTTCCCTTTCCCATACAGTGCAGGCTCCAGGAGGATATGCTTTGACCCTATACCTTCAGAAGAGGGGCCCTAGGGAGGACAAGGGGGTGGCAGGGGGCCCAGAGGCTAACCCTGGGGGGTAGAGGCTGCCCAGCTCCGGATGTGCCAGGGCCCCAGGGAGCTGGGCGTGGCACCAGCTTAGCCCTCAGGTTTGCATTAAACTTTTAAAACGCCAGAAAGCAGAGCTGGGCTGCCCGGAGGCCTGGCTGCTAATGGAACCACCAGCTCCACACAGATGAGATGCAGGAGCTCTGGGCCAGGGCCCTCCGCGGCCAGAACTCCCCCCAACCCAAAGGCCCCCACACAAGCCAGGATGGCGTGTGCCGTGTGCTCACCTCCCCGTTACTGGACATACAGATGAGAAAACTGAGACCTCACATGTGGGAGGCAGCTGGGCCAGGCCCCTAGCCATCATCCTTCCTTGGGTGGTCTCTGATCATTAAGTCACAAGAGCCAGAGTGGATGCCTGGCCCTGCCCAACACACCCCGGGTAGGTATGACCCTGACCTGCCAGGGCCCCAAGGACTCTGTGGCAGAGAGGAGAGTTCCACCTCTGAAAGGGGCACAAAGGCCCCCAGCTTCAGGGTCACAGAGGTACGGGGGGTCTCCAGGCTGACAGGCCCCCTCAGACTGTCACTGTCACTCCAGCCTGGGTGGTGGAGGACTGCTGTGCAGGCCTGGGCCCAGGCGGGGCTCTCTCCATTCAGCCAGGTCCCTAGGCGGCTTCTACCCCAGACCACAAGCCGGGGCCAGCATCAGCCATGAGAGCCGGCGGTGACTGCACTAAGGAACATCTGCCTGGAAGCTTTCTTCCCAGATGGAGAAGGGCAGTACTCCAGGACCTGCAAATCCACAATTCTGTGTATCAGCCCTTCCTCTCGGCCACCTGTGGGCAGGCCCACAGATAGAGGGGATGAAGCCAGGGACACGGCAGGGGGCCTCTGGACAGCATAGTCCCCAGCCCCCACCCCCAGGGTGGGCCTCCAGCAGCCAGTACCTCGAGGGAGGGCTGGGTGAACGCTCCATCCACGGCAGCAGCAGGCTCTGAGTCTGATAGGGCCTTGTGGGGTGCCCATGGTGTTGGTTCTGCCGGGGGTCTGGTCCAGGGGCCTGTGTGACTGAGCCGAGCCCTGTGCTTATGGGTTATGACCCAAGCAGCCACGGCTCACCTGAGGCACGGCCCCTGGCCACCAACACGCTCATCTCTAACCTTCACTTGCAGAATATTCTGACCTTCTTATGGGTACGGACTTGAGGGACAAACACAGCACAGACCGGCAACAGGGATGGCTCAGAGGAAGAGAATGACTCGAAGGGTGGGGAGGGACAGCTGGGACTGGGGTGGCTCCTGTTGAGCCCCAGACCCGCCCCACGGCCCCGCCCCAGCCAGCAGACCCACTGGGTCCACACACTGTGGAATGCTCCCTTACACCACAAAACATTCTAGAAGGTTTCCAAAGAATTAAGCTGTGTTTTGAAAAGAGCCAACAATCTCCCTCACCCATATTTGTAATTTAAATAACGTAAGCTTGAAGAGCGTCTCCCTCGGGCATAGTTTAATAACTTAAAAAGCCAGCACCAGCTCCAGCGCAGGGTCGCCCTCCTCCCCCGGGGCTGCAGCAGGGTCTCCCGTGCACCGGCTTGGCCGGGTGGAAGCTGAGATTGGGGCTGCCCAGGCGGAGCGGCCGGGAGGGGAAGCGCCCTCCTCGCTCGCTCACCCCCTCTTGATGGCCTGGAGCAGCTGTGGCCTGATCATCACCACTGGGGCCGGGGGTTGTGGAAGCAGTGGGATCCCAGGCACCGGTGGTCAGAGGTGGGCAATGGGAGGCGGTCTGGAGCGTGCTGGGCCCCGCCGCTGGTCACCCAGCCCATTAGAGACGGCGACTTCGCGGCACACTCTCATGGTTAATATTCATAGCTCTCCTCATCTGCATATCATGCCATAAATAGTCGAGGCGAGGTAAGACACAAAGCTCCCCTGCATTTCTAATTATGCTTAAAACTCTCATGTAAATCAGAGCGACACAGAAACACTACATCAGCCGCTGGGGGCGGGGGTAGGGGGGCCCAATGATGCCTGGAGCCACACGCCTCTGGGCCCTGGCAAGGGGGCTGCTGGTGCCACCTCTGCCTGGAGTTGGGCAGTAGGGAACCCAGGCTATGTCCTTGGGGTCACCAACCTCGCCCTGCCTTTGCCCCAAAGGGCGAACTACAGGCCAGACACCTGCAGCACCTCGTGGCCACCTCCATCCCTACCCCACCCCGTCCTGCCCAGTCCCCATGGCTCCCAGTGCCTGGCCCAGGCCCTTCCCAGCCGGGGACCCGGGATCCCCTCCTCAGGGGTGTCCAGCGGAAGCAGCAGGCACCTGCTCAGAAGGGGGCTCCGGAGGCTCCCCAGGGCCCTGGCCATCCATATTTCACCCCTGGACATTCCCGTCTCGGACCTGGGCTTTCTCAGCTCTTCAGAAAGATGGGACATTGGGTACACACGGACATAAACATGGGAATGACAGACTCTAGGGACAACAGGATGAGGGAGGGAAGAGGGCAAAGGCTGAAAACCAACCCACCGGGTACCATGCTCACCACCTGAGTGACGAGCGCAATCGCAACCCACCTCAGCATCGCGCCATGCACCCAGGTGATAAACCTGTACACGTATCTCTGAATCTAAAATAAAAGTTGAAAAAAGGAAAAGATTCACCTCACACAGCACCGGAGACTCGGAATAGCCCCCCCCCTGCACACTTTGGGCAATGCCTCACGCTGGGGCATGGGACTGGACAAAAGTCCTTGGCAGAGCCCAAGCCATGGAGGGGACGCAGGGGCCGGGGCAGCATGGTCTCCTGACCACCACCCCACCCCAGTGGGTAGCGCTGCCCCTGGATGGGCAGCAGAGGCCCAGGTGTGGGAGGCGTGACTCTGGCCCCTGGGCCCCGCCCTCCTGTCTGCACAGAGAGGCAGCGTGGAGGCTGTAGAGGGAAGGTGCTGGGTCAGGGGTAGGGGAGAAGCGTGACCTGGAACCCACATCAGAGCCTGAGATGGCCCCAACCCCTGCGAGCAGCACAGAAACAATCACAGGGTCCCTGGAGATGAAGCTTCAGCTGGGACATCTGGGGGCAAAACTGCCACCCAGTGAGTCCAGGAGCAGGGCCATTCCCCGGGACTAGGGTCACCCACAGGGCTAAGGCCAAAGGTGCCCAGGCCAGAGCCACACGCACAGGGGCCCGCAGAGCTAAGCAAGGGGCACAGCCACGCTTGGTGTCCAGATGCATGCACCAGCCCATCCAGAGCAGGGCCCTAGGACATGCCAGGTCAGCACCTCCAGAGAGAAGCCGGCATGGGGGCTGCGCGAGAGGCCCCAGAGCCCAGACCTGGCGCTCCTGAGGAAGTGGACAGCAGCAGCCCATGAACCCTGGCTGGGAAAGCCCACCCGGGCCGCCTCCTTGGGTGTGTGGTCCACTCAGGGAGCTGGGGGTTGCCGAAGTCAGCTAGACGTTAAACAAAAGGCAAGTCCCTCCTCCAGCAATTCGTCCAGGTCAGCCGGCCCAGCAAGGAACCTGAGCAGGCTGCAGGGCCGGAACTTCCAGCCGGCTGCAGGGACACCCTCCATACGGCTGGCCTTGGTCCTCTTTACCATGACAAGGACAGGACAGTCTGCCTTGGGCAGGGCCGCTGGCTACATGGGGACTGTTGGGCCTGTGTGTGTGTGTCTGTGTGGCCCACGAGCATGTCACCCGGCTTCCCCAGCCCTCCGCTCGGCCTGGCCTCCGTCATAGTCCCCTGGAGAGTCCCTACCTCCCCGTCAAAAGGACCCCAACCCCTCCACCCTAACTCAACTGCAGCCGAGACCCACCCCGATGTCCTGACCAGAAGAGAGGGGCTGCACCCTGTCCCCTCCTCAGGGCGCACGGGGAGCCGCCTCGGTGGACCTGCAGGAGGCACAGGGCCGAGGGACACAGGGTGACCCCACTCTGCCATGAGACAGGGATGCAGAGATGCCGGCTGCCCGCATCTGCCCTGGCGGCATGCCCAGACCTATTTTTAAGCCCATTTACTAGAAATCCCACAAATTAAAGGAAATACGGATAATGTAGTAAGAATCCTGGGGGCCAAATAAAAGCTGCACATAATTGTCCTCATGCTCCAGTGTGAGAATCTTAACCACAAAACCCAAACTCCCCAAAGCTCTTTTGCAACACCGAAGAACCTTGTGTAAAAGAGGGAAAAAAGTTGGAAGGCGGGGAGGCCCGCACTTGGCTCTGGGATCACGGGGGAGCCCTGGAGCCGACTGGGCTGCCTTTAAGCCGGAGCCATAAAAGGTAATTACCGGTATGAAAAATAAAGACCATAAATACAAACACCCAACTTCTACAGCTCAGTAATGGCAATTGTGAAACCGTAGCAGCAGGTGCTTCTTTCCAGAAGACAGGGCCAGACCCAGGCCCCATCCCTCTCCCCTCCCTGAGGGTCAGCTCCACACTGGGGCCGGGTGGGGGTTGCCACCCTGCCTTGACTCATCTGGTCCAGTCCCTGGCCCAAGAAGGCCAAGCCCTGCTTGATCCTCCCTGGCCAAGGCTGGACCCCAGCACCACACGCTTAGCCCCATCAGGTCTCAAAGGTGCCAGCTGGGGCGGCAGGACACTCCCAGGTGAAGGACGTGGGAAACAGCTGGTGAGCACGGTGCCATCAGGGGGACCCTCAGAGCCCTGGGCATGTCCCCACCAGCCTGCCAGTCTCCAGGCTTCAGCCCTCCCCTGCTCATCCCTCCCACCAGACATGGCTATCCAGGGATCTGCCAGCTGACTAGAGCCTTCTCCTCTGCATCCAGGAAGCCCCCCAACACAGCCTGTCCCTGAGAGACTGTGGGTACAGGGGTCGGGGGTTGGCCCAGGGGAAGGTGAAAGGGGGAGGGGTGGATGTCACCCCAGGATGCACTGGCCTGAGGCCATGGTTTGTTCTGCACCATCACAGGGTGGGGACAAGGGCCCACTGGTTTATCACATACAGGAACAGACAGATGCCCCCTCAGCGGCTAGGGGAGGAGGAACAATGCCAGGTAAGGGGCTCCTCTTCTGCCTCCTCCCCTTGAACGCCCCTAAACCCCATCGGGGTCTGCATAGCCCCCACCGTGAGCTCAGACTGTGCCGGCTACCGGTGTCTCCCACTGCCTGCTTGGGAGGGACAGGCCAGGGCTCCTGACGCCCCAGCTGGAGTGGTCACCAAACCCAGGCTGCCCCCGGCCTCCAGCCATTGGGACCCACAGCAGGCACTGCCCATGGTGGCAGCTCCGTTTCCCGGGCACTCACCACACAGAGGCACAGCCCTCAGATACAGGGGTCCCCTCCCTCCACGCCCAGATGCTGGAGGTCACCAGGCTCAGCTCCCAGGTCGACCCCTCACCCAGGAACCCTGACCATTGAGGGGTCCATGGCATTTGGCCGCAGGAAGGGGCTGCAGGCAGAGAGAAGGCAGCTGGGGTGGGGGAAGGTGGATGGGTGGGCCATGCTGATCGTACCCAAGAGGATGCGTGTTCACGTTCGGGGGCTAAGACCCTGTGCAGCTCACACCTGGACCCAGCAGGGCTACCCCAGCCCCCAGCCTCAGCCCTCACACGGCCAGGTGGCAACACCCTCCTGGTCAGAAAGAGGCAGATCGGAGGTGTAGCAGGCTCAGGAACCAGCGAGAAGCCAGGTGGGTGGGCGGGGACAAGCACATGAAGCAGAGAAAAGCAAGCCCAGCTACAGAGCAGGCCATTAAGAAAAGTTGGTGGCTGGGTGCGGTGGCTCACGCCTGTAATCCCAGCACTTCGGGAGGCCAAGGCGGGCGGATCACCTGAGGTCAGGAGTTCGAGACTAGCCTAGCCAGCATGGCGAAATCCCATCCCTACTAAAAATACAAAAATTAACTGGGCGTGGTGGTGTGCACCTGTAATCCCAGCTACTCAGGAGGCTGAGGCAGGAGAATGGCTTGAAACAGGGAGGTGGAGGTTGCAATGAGCCGAGACTGCACCGTTGTACCTGTACTCTAGCCTGGGCAACAGAGCGAGAAAGGACAGGACGGGAAAGGAAAGGAAAGAGAGAGAAAAGAAAGAAAAGTTAGCAAGAAATTAGCAACTAAGCAACACGATGACTGCAAATCCTTCCCCCCAATGCCAAGGGACCACCCAGCAGTCACTCGCTTACCTAGGAGGACACACCTTTGACCTGCCATCTACCCAGACCCTGGCAAGTTACAGGTATACGTGTCAACTTTTGTCCAGGAAACATGCAAAGATTTCTCTCTATAGAAAAGACAATCCCAAAGACAGTGAGGTTTTGGCCCGGGGGGCATTAACCAGTTTTAGACCTTGTCTAGCAAGATCTGGTAGCACTTCATCTTCAGTGCCTAGGCCCAGAGGCTCCGCTGGCACTCTTCCAGCCAGTGACCATCCTACCTGCTCCTTCATCAATGAGTTAAATACATACTGCATGTTCTCTGTACGTTCACACCAGCCTCATTTGTCACTTTAAAAATTATACAGGCTGGGCACAGTGGCCCGTGCCTGTAATCCCAACATTTTGGGAGGCCAGCAGGGGTGGACTGCTTGAGCCCAGCAGTTCAAGACTAGCCTGGGCAACATGGCGAAACCCCATCTCTACAAAAAAATACAAAGAATTAGCCGAGTATGGTGGTGCATGACTGTAGTCCCAGCTGCTTGGGAGGCTGAGGTGGGAGGATCACCTGAGCCTGGGAGGCCGAGGCCGCAGTGTGTCGTGATCGCGCCACTGCACTCCAGTCTGGGCAATAGGGCAAGACCTTGTCTCTAAATAAGTAAATAAATAAAATTATACGTTGATGGTACATCCCAGAAACATGAGGTACATGGCCCATGTTCAACCCCATGCCTGTCTTCTCGTGCGTCCACGAAAGAAGAACCCAGACTTTGTCATCACTGTTTTCTTCTGTTTGTTGTTGTTGTTGAACCCTTTTACCCCGGGACTGTTTGTGTCTGGTTGTGGGCCAAGTCTGTCGATCTGTCTCTATCCTGTTAAACGTGTGGTTTGAGCCGCATTCCCATTACATGGCGGGGACTAGGGATGAGCAGCTCCCAGGACCCCTGGGCTGGTCTCGGCCATGCTGTGCAGAGCACCTGGGAGCAATGTGCCAGCGAGGGGGCCCTGGAGGCTGGGGTCTGACTCTGTGGGCTGACCCTGTGGAGATGCCTGCAGGGCCAATGAGGGGCTCGAGTCCTGTCCCTATTGGTCATCTTTGTTCTTCAATCCAGGAAAGAGGTCATGTACATTGCAGAAGCAAACACTTCCCTCTGAGATAAGAAGAGGGGCCATTTTCCAGATTTACATTTGACCTGTGGCTGAGCCTGCAAGTTCTCTGCATGTCCATCACCAGGACAAGCCTTTCCCTCCCACAAAGTATAGTTTTTCCTACCTGGGAAGGGTACGCACAAACAATATTATGAAATCTCTTAAAGAGGCCAAGCACAGTGGCTCACGCCTGTAATCCCAGCACTTTGGGAGGCCGAGGCGGGTGGATCACCTGAGGCCAGGAGTTCTAGACCAGCCTGACCAACAAAGTGAAATCATGTCTCTACTAAAAATAGAAAAATTAGCCAGGTGTGGTGGTGGGTGCCTATTATCTCAGCTACTCAGGAGGCCGAGGTAGGAGAATCGCTTGAATCCGAGAGGTGGAGGTTGCAGTGAGCCCAGATCATACCACCTGCACCTCAGCCCGGGAAACAGAGCGAGACTCCATCTCAAAAAAACAGCTGTGCCCTCATCGGCTAGCAGATACTATGCAACTTTACAAATCTAACACTGTTAGAGCTCCTGGAATCTAATGCAACTGCAGGCCAGGTGTGGTAACTCAGGCCCATAATCCCAGCACTTTGGGAGGTCAAGGCTGGAAGACCACTTGAGTCCAGGAGTTTGAGACAAGCCTGGACAACACGGCAAGACCTCATCTCTACAAAAAATTCAAACATGAGCTGGGCATTGTGTTGTGTACCTGTGGTCCCAGCTACTCAGGAGGCTGAGGCGGGAGAATCACTTGAGCCCAGGAGATCGAGGCTGCAGTGAACTATGACTGCACTACTGCACTCCAGCCTGAGTGACAGAGTGAGACCCTGTCTCAAAAAAAAGACAAAAGTAAATCCTAATCCTTAAAAATTCCTGGAAGAATGAACAAGCACAGCAAGATTGCAAAATATAAACTCAGTATACAAAAATCACAAGTATTTCTCTACGCTTGCAATGAACAACCTAAAAATAAAATCAAGTAAACAATTCCATTTACAACGGCATCAAAAAGCATAAAATACATAGGAATACATTTAACAAAAGTAGTGTAAAACTCATACTTTGAAAGCTTCAAAATTTTGTTGAAAGAAATGAAAGATCTAAATAAGTAAAATATCCATATTCATGGGATGGGAAGACCTAACATTATTAAAGTTTTCCTTAATAATGTTAATTAAGGAATATGTCCCAAATTGATCTATAGATTCAATGCAATCTCTATCAAAATTCCAGTTAATTTCTTTGCCAACATTGATGAGCTGATGCTAAAAATTCACATGGAAATGCAAGGGACCCAGGAGAGCCAAAACAATATTGAAAAAGAGGAGCGAAGTTAGAGCAGTCACACCTCCCAATTTCAAAACCTGCTATAAAGCCACTGTAATCAAGACAGTGTGGTGCTGATCTAAGGATAGACTTAGATCAATGGAACAGATGAATCTATAAATGTATTCATGTGTCTGAAGCCAATTAATTTAACAAGGGTGCCAAGACCATTCAATGGGGAAAGAGCAGTCTTTTCAAAATATGGTGCTGGGACGACTGGATAGCCACATGCAAAAGAATGAGGCAGGACCCTTCCCTCACACCATATACAAAAATTAAAATATTTCAAAGACCTAAATGTAAGAGCTAAAACTATAAAATTCTTACAAGAAAATACAGGATAAACCTTTGTGATCTTGGGTTAAACAATGGATTGTTAGATATGACACCAAAGTCCAAAGCAACAAAAGGAAAGAACAAACCAGACCAGGTGTGGTGGCTCACGCCTGTAATCCAACACTTTGGGAGGCTGAGGCAGGAGTATTGCTTGAGCCCAGGAGTTCAACACCAGCCTGGGCAACATAGTGGGACCTTGTATCTACAAAAAATAAAAAATTAGGCTGGGCGCAGTGGCTCATGCCTATAATCCCAGCACTTTGGGAGGCCGAGGCGGGCAGATCACTTGAGGTCAGAAGTTCAAGACCAGCCTGGCCAACATGGTGAGATCTCATCTCTACTAAAAAATACAAAAGTCAGCCAGATGTGGTGGCACACACCAGTAGTCCCATCTACTCAGGTGGTTGAGGCAGGATAACTGCTTGAACCTGAGAGGCAGAGGTTGCGGTGAGCCAAGATTGCGCCACTGCACTCCAGCCGGGGTGACAAAGCGAGACGCGGTTTCAAATACATAAATAAACAAACAAACAATAAAAAATTAGCCGGGAGTGGTGGCATGTGCCTGTAGTCCCAGCTACCACTGAGGTGCGAGAATCACTTTAACCTAGGAGGTTGAGGCTGCAGGAAGGGGCTGGAGCTGTGATCACGCCACTGTCCTCCAGCCTGGGTGACAGAGACCCTGCCTCCAAAAAAAAAAATAAAAAGTAAGAAAAGAAAAGAAAAACCAGATATATTAGACTTCCTCAAAATTTAAAAATCTTGTGCTTCAAAGAATACCATAAAGAAAGTAAAAAGAGGCCGGGCATGGTGGCTCATGCTTGTAATCCTAACACTTTGGGAGGCCAAGGCAGGTGGATAACCTGAGGTCAGGAGTTTGAGACCAGCCTGGCCAACATGATGAAAACCCATCTCTACTAAAAATACAAAACTAGCTGGGTGTGGTGGTGGGTGCCTGTAACCCCAGCTACTCGGGAGGCTGAAACAGGAGAATCACCTGAACTCACGAGGCAGAGGTTGCAGTGAGCCACAAACGTGCCACTGCACTCTAGCCTGGGCAATAGAGTGAAACCCCATCCCCCCAAAAAATAAAAACAAACCAAAGAATAGAAGGGAATATCTGCCAGCCATACAAGATACTTATATCTAGAATATATAAAGAATTTTGACAACTGAACAATAAAAAGACAAATAACCCAATTTAAAAATAGGCAAGGCATCTGAAAAGATACTTCTCCAAATACTATACACAAATATCCAATGTACACACGCAAAAATACTCAGCATCATTAGCCATCAGGGAAATCCAAATCAAAACCACAAAGAGATACCACTTCATACCCACTAGGATGGCTAACAAAGACGGAAAACAAAGGTTGGTGGAAATGTAAAAAGATGTAGCGATCGGGAATGCAAAATGTTAGGGCCACTTATGGAAAACAGTCTGGAATTTCCTCAAAAGGTCAAATAGAATTCCTACATGACCCAGCAATTCCAACCCTAGGTATGCAGCCAAGAGAAAGGAGAGCACGCATCCACACGGAAACTTGTTCCGAGTATTCCTGGCAGTATCATTTGCAATAGCCAAGAAGTGGAAATACACAAATGTCTATCACGGGCTGAATGGATAAGTAAAATGTGGAATATCCATACAATGTCATTCGGCAATGATAGGAATGAAGTACTGAGAGAGCACAGATGAGCCCTACGCTAAGCGAAACATTACGCTAAGTGTGAAAAAAATGCTGGTCACAAGAGGGCACACATTATGAGATTCCATTTATATAAAATGTCCAGAACAGATCATTTAAAAAGATTCGTTTTTTTAAAAAAAAAAGATTTAGCGGGATGCAGTGGCTCAAGCCTGGAATCCCAGCACTTTGGGAGGTCAAGGCAGGTGGATCACATGAGGTCAGGAGTTCGAGACCAGCCTCGGCAAGCAACATGGCGAAATCCCGTCTCTCCTAAAAATACAAAATTAGCCAGGTGTGGTGGTACATGCCTGTAATCCCGGCTACTCGGGAGGCTGAGGCAGGAGAATCGCTTGAACCCGGGAGGCGGAGGTTGCGGTGAGCCGAGATCGCACCAAGATCGCACACAGCCAAGATCTTGCCTAGGCAACAAGAACGAAACTCTGTCTCAAAAAAAAAAAACATGTGTTGTTGCCTAGAGCCGGGAGCAGTGGGGGTGAGGGAGGGATGGGGGAATGAGAATGGCTACTAAAGGGTGTGGTTTTTGGAGTGATGAAGATGTTCTAAAATTCTTGATGGCAATGGTTGCATAACTCTGAATACAGATGTGTTGATTAACGATGGGGATATATTCTGAGAAATGCATCATTAGATGATGTTGTTGTTGTCTGAACACCATAGGTGATTTTGTTGTTCTGTGAACATCACAGAATGCACTTAAACAACGCTAGATGGGCCGGGTATGGTGGCTCACGCCTGTGATCCCAGCACTTTGGGAGGCCGAGGCGGGTGGATCACGAGGTCAAGAGATCGAGACCATCCTGGCTAACATGGTGAAACCCCGTCTCTACTAAAAATACAAAAATTAGCTGAGCGTGGTGTCGGGCACCTGTAGTCCCAGCTACTCGGAAGGCTGAGGCAGGAGAATCACTTGAACCCAGGAGGCAGTGGTTGTGGTGAGCCGAGATTGTGCCCCTGCACTCCAGCCTGGCAACAGAGCGAGATGCCATCTCAAAAAAACAAAAACAAAGCTAGATGGTACAGCCTACTGCACAGTTAGGCCATATGGCATAGCCTAGTGCTCCTGGGCTACAAACCTATGGAGCATGTTACTGTACTGAATAGCGTAGGCAACTGTAACACAATGGGAAGCATTTGTGTATTGAAACATAGTAAAGTTCAGTAAAAATACAGGATAAAAGGTTAAACATGGTACAATTGTATAGGGCACTTATCATGAATGGAACTTGCGGGACTGGGCGTTGCTCTGGGTGAGTGAGTAGTGACAGAATGTGAAGGTCTGGGACATTACTAGACACTACTAAAGATTGTATAAACACTGTACATTTAGGCTACACTACATTTGTCTTTTTTAAAAAATTAATTGTGTGGCTGGGCATGGTGGCTCATGCCTGTAACCCCAGCACTTTGGAAGGCCGAGGCAGGCAGATCACCTGAGGTCAGTTCAAGACCAGTCTGGTCAATGTCGCAAAACCCTGTCTCTACCAAAAAATACAAAAATTAGTTGGACATAGTGGTGCGTGCATGGAATCCCAGCTACTCAAGAGGCTGAGGCAGGAGGATCGCTTGAACCCAGCAGGCAGAGGCTGCAGTGAGCCGCGATCACACTATTGCACTCTGGACTGGGCAACGAGTGAAACTCCGCCTCAAAAAAAAAAAAAAAAAAAGTAATTGTGCAATGACATTATGATGGCTACAATGTCACTAGGCAATAGAATTTTTCAGCTCTATTATAATCTCATGAGGGCACCACTGTATATGCTGTCCACTGACTGAACTGCTGTTATGCAGTGACGATATACTAAAAACCACTAAATTGTACAGTGTATGAGTGAATTGTATGGCATGTAAATTGTCTCAATAAAGATGTTATTTCAAAAATAAAAATACAGATAAACCAAAATGAAATTTAAAAAATCGAGTGGCTCACAGGAGGGCAGAAAAAAGAAACAAAAGACAGAACAGAATCAAAAACTAAAATAGGAGACAAGGCCTCAGCACATCAATAATTCCATTAAATATAAATGATCTAAATACACCCATTAAAAGACAGAGGTTGATAGAATACTTTTTTTTTTTTAAAGATGGAATTTTACTCTTGTTGCCCAGGCTGGAATGCAATGGCATGATCTCAGCTCACTGAGACCTCTGTCTCCCAGGTTCAAGCAATTCTCCTGCCTCAGCCTCCCACGTAGCCAGGATTACAGGCGTGTGCCACCACGCCCAACTAATTTTTTGTATTTTTAGTAAAGACGGGTTTTCACCATGTTGGCCAGGCTGGTCTCAAACTCCTGACCTTGTGATCCGCCCGCCTCGGCCTCCCAAAGTGCTGGGATTATAGGCGTGAACTGCCATGCCCGGCCTGAAGTGAGTTTCTTTTAGATAGCACATAGCTGAGTCCTATTTTAAAATGTATTATATCAACCAGGTATGGTGGCTCATACCTGTAATCCCAGCACTTTGGGAGGCTGAGGCAGGTACATCTCACCTGAGGTCAGGAGTTTGAGACCAGCCTGGCCAACATGGTGAAACCCCGTCTCTACTAAAAATACAAAAATTAGCTGGGTGTGGTGGCAGGCACCTATAATCCCAGCTACTTGGGAGGCTGAGGCAGGAGAATTGAGTGAAACCAGAAGGCGGACGTTGCAGTGAGCCAAGACCATGCCACTGCATTGCAGCCTGGGTGAAAGAGCGAAACTCTGTCAAAAAAAAAAAAAAAACAAACAAACAAACAAACAAACAAAAAAAAACCTCACTTCAAATATAATGATATAGGTAGGTTAAAATGAATAGAAAAAGATAAATTATGCAAACATAAAAGAAAGCAAGAGTTGTTTTATTTACATCAAATAAAGCATATTTCAGAGCAAATAAAATTATCAGAGATAGAGTAGGATGTGACATAATTAAAGCATCAATCCACTACAACACAGCAATCCTAAATGTCCATGTAGACAACAGAACTACAAAATACATGAAGCACAAACTGATAGAACTAAAGACAAATCCACAATTCTAGTAGAGACTTCAACAACCTTCTCTAAACAATGATAGAACAACTAGATAGAAAATCAGCAGAGATAGAGTGAATTAAATAACACCAACAGGATCTAATTGACATTACAGAACTCTCCACTCAACAACAGCAGAACATATGTTCTTTTCACGTGCCTGTGGAACATATGCCAAGACAGACAATATTCCGGCCCAGAAAGAAAACTTCAAGAACTTTACAAGACTTAAAATTACACAGAGTGTGTTCTCCAACCACAGTAGAATCAAACTAGAAATCGTAACATAAACGTAACAGGGAAATCTAGAAATGGAAATAAACAACCATACATCTAAGATAATCCATATGTCAAAGAAGAAGTCTCAAGAAAATCAAATACGGGCCGGGCGCAGTGGCTCATGCCTGTAATCCTAGCACTTCGGGAGGCCGAGGCAGGTGGATCACAAGGTCAGGAGTTCAAGACCAGCCTGGCCAAGATGGTGAAACCCCGTCTCTACTAAAAATACAAAAAAATTAGCCAGGCGTGGTTGTGGGCACCTGTAATCCCAGCCACTTGGGAGGCTGAGGCACAGAATTGCTTGAACCCGGGAGGCGGAGGTTGCAGTGAGCCGAGATCGCGCCACTGCACTCCAGCCTGGGCGACAGAGCGAGACTCGTCTCAAAAAAAAAAAAAAAAGAAGCAAAAAAAAAAGAAAAGAAAATACAATGAAAGGAAAAATACAACATACCAAAATTTGTGGGACACCACTTAAGTGGGGCTGAGAGGAAAATTTATAGCATTAATGGATGTATTTAAAAAAAAGGAAAAGTCTCAAATCAATCATATAAGCTCTCAAGAAATCAGAAAAAAAAAAACCAAAAACTTGAAGCAAGCAGAAGAAAAGAAATGATAAAAATAAGAACATAAATCAATAAAATTGAAAACAAGAATAGAGGAGGAAAAAAAATCAATGAAACAGCTGGGTTTTTGAAAAGATCAATAAAATTGACAAACATCTAGCAAGACTGACAAACAAAAAAGAGTAGACACAAATTAATTTTAGTATCAGAAATGAAACAGGAGACATAATTACAGACCCTGCAGATAGCAAAAGGACAATGTGAAAACAATAAGAACAATTTGACCGCCGGCATGGTGGCTCACGCCTGTAATCCCAGCACTTTGGGAGGCTGAGGCAGGTGGATCACCAGGTCAGGAGTTTGAGACCAGCCTGGACAACATGGTGAAACCCCGTCTCTACTAAAGATACGAAAATTAGCTGAGCGTGGTGGTAGGCGCCTGTAATCCCAGCTACTCAGGAGGCTGAAGCAGGAGAATCACTTGAACCTGGGAGGTGGAGGTTGCAGTGAGCGAAGATCGTGCCACTGCACTCCAGCCTGGGCAACAAAGCGAGACTCCGTCTCATTAAAAAAAAAAAAAAAAAAAAAAAAAAGCCAGTCATGGTGGCACACCTGCAGTCCCAGCTACTCAGGAGGCTGAGGTGGAAGGATCACTTGAGCCCAGGAAGTCAAGGCTGCAGTGGGCCATGATGTGCCACCGCACTCCACCTCTCCAAGAAATAAGGATAGGAACTTCACATACTTCATAGGGAGCATCTACAAAAAATCCTACAGCTAAAGCTCTCTCCTTAAGATCAGGAGGAGGCAAGGCAAGAGTGTGTTCACACCATTCTCACTGAACACAGTACTGTAAGTTTTATCCAGTGCAACAAGTGAAGAAGATGCACACAGAACGGAAGAGGGGAAATAATCCCGTCCTTTTTGCAGATGACAGAATTGTCCATGTAGAAAATCCCAAGAAATCCACAAAAAAACCTCCAAGAATTAATAAGCTAACCAAGGTCACAGGCTGCAAAATAAACAATTGTTTCTACATACTAGCAATAGCCAAAACTTGAAATGCCATTTACGATCATGCAAAAAAAGGGCAACATCTACATGTAAATCTAGCAAAACATGAATAGAATCTGTATGCTGAAAACTACAAAATGCTGATGAAAGAAATTGAGATCCAAATAAAGAGATGTACCATGTTCATGGATTGGAAGATTCAATGTAGTAAAGATGTCAAGTCTCCCCAAACCGATAGGTGAGTTTAACACAATTCCTATCAAAATTCCAGCAAGGACCAGGTGCAGTGGCTCACACATGTAATCCCAACACCTTGGGAGGCCAAGGCAGGAAGATCACTTGAGCCCAGGAGTTCAAGACCAGCTTGGCCAACATAGCAAGACCCTATCTCTACAAAATGAAATAAATGAAAAATAATTAGCTGGGCATGCTGGCATGCATTTGTAGTCCTAGCTACTCAGGAGATGGAAGTGGGAAGATCACTTGAGCCCAGGAGTTCAAGGTTACAGTGAGCTATGATCATGCCACTGCACTCTTGTCTGGGTGATGGAGTGAGAACCTTTGTTTAAAAAAAAAGGGGGGGGGGCGCATGGGTGCAGTGGCTCACGCCTGTAATCCCAGCACTTTGGGAGGCTGAGGTGGGTGGATCATGAGGTCAGGAGTTCGAGACCAGCCTGACCAACGTGGTGAAACCCCGTCTCTACTAAAAATACAAAAATTAGCTGGGCATGGTGGCACGTGCCTGTAATCCCAGCTACTCAGGAGGCTGAGGTAGGAGAATCACTTGGACCTGGGAGGTGGAGGTTGCACTGAGCTGAAACCATGCCACTGCACTCCGGCCTGGATGATAGAGTGAGACTCCATCTCAAAAAACAAACAAACAAACAAAAAAAACCAAAAAAAACCAGCAAGACCTTTTGTAAATATAGATGAGCTCATTCTTAAATATATATGAAAAGGCAAAGAAATGAAAATAGCTAAGACAATTTTGAGAGAGAATTAAGTGGGAGAAATCAGGCTACCTGATTTCAAGGCTTATTATAAACTATAGTGATCAAGACTGTGTGGTATGGACAGAGGGACAGACATATGGATCGATGGAACAGAATTACAAAAAACCCAAAATAGACCCACACAAAATTTGCCCAACTGATTTTTTTAAAAAGAGGCAAAAACAATTCAGGGGAGAAGAGCCAGCCTTTGAAGACGGAGCTGGGGCAACTGAACGTCCAGATGCAAATGTGCTGAACTCCACCCAAGCCTCACACCCCATTCAAAATTACCCAAAGGCCAGGCATGGTGGTTCAAGTCCGTAATCCCAGCACTTCCGGAGGCCCAGGTGGGTGGATCACCTGAGGTCAGGAGTTTGAGACCAGCCTGGCCAACATGGTGAAACCCCGTCTGTACTAAAAATGTAAAAATTAGCTGGGCCTGGTGATGTGCGCCTATAATCCCAGCCACTCGGGAGGCTGAGGCAGGAGAATTACTTGAAACCGGGAGGCAGAGGTCGCGGTGAGCTGAGATCGTGCCATTGCACTCTAGCCTGGGCAACAAGAGTGAAACTCTGTCTCAAAAAGAAAAAAAAAATACCCAAAGGCAGGGCATGGTGGCTCATGTCTGTAATCCCAGCACATTGGGAGGCCATGGTGGGCAGATCACTTGAGGCCAGGAGTTTGAGATCAGAATGGCCAACACAGTGAAACCCTGTCGCTACTGAAAATACAAAATTAGCCGGGCGTAGTGGTGTACACCTATAATCCTAGCTACTTGGGAGGCTGAGGCACAAGAATTGCTTGAACCCAGAAGGCAGAGATTGCAGTGAGCCAAGATCACATCACTGCACTCCAGCCTGCACAACAGAGCAAAACTCTGTCTCAAAGCAGAACAGAAAAGAAAAAAAAAGGCTGGGTGTGGTGGCTTATGCCTGTAATCCCAGCACTTTGGGATGCCGAGGTGGGCGGATCACCTGAGGTCAGGAGTTCAAGACCAGCCTGACCAACATGGAGAAACCCTGTTTCTACTAAAAATACAAAAAATTAGCTGAGTATGGTACATGCCTATAATCCCAGCTGCTTGGGAGGCTGAGGCAGGAGAACCGCTTGAACTCAGGAGGTGGAGGTTGTGGTTAGCCTCGATCACGCCATTGCATTCCAGCCTAGGCAACAAGAGTGAAACTCCGTCTCAAATAAATAAATAAATAACCCCAAAATGAATTGGAGATTTAAACATAAAACTAGAGGGGAAAGAAAAAAACACACAAGAGAATAAAATATCTGCAGAATCTGGAGCTAGCCAGAGAGTTCTTCCATAAAAGAAAAAACTGATAAACTGGACTTTATCAAAATTTAAAAACTTTTGCTCAGCACAAGACACAGGTAATGGGATGAAAAGACAAGACACAGGCTGGTAGAAAAAACATGCCAGGAACACATTTAACAAAGGACTAATACCTAGGCTACATAAAGAATTAATTGGCCAGGTATGGTGGCACGTGCTTGTAGTCTCAGCTACACGGGAGGCTGGGGTGTGAGGATCACTTGAGCCCAAGAGTCCAAAACCAGCCTAGGCAACATAGGGAGACTTCGTCTGTACAAAAAATAAAAATAAACTAACTGGGCATGGTGGAGCGCTCCTGTGGTCCCAGCTACTTGGGAGGCTGAGGTGGGAGGATCGCTTGAGCCTAGGAGGTCAAGGCTGCAGTGAGCTGTGGTCTCACCACTGCACTCCAGCCTGGGTGACAGAGCAAGACTGTCTCAAAAAAAAAAAAAATTGAATAAAAAATAAAAAATGAGGACCCCAGTAGGAGCTGCAGTGGACAGGGGGTGTGAGTGTGGATCCAACTGTATCAGAGTACAGTTCTGCCCATCGGGGGAGAAGAGGCGTTTGTCTCAAAGTGAAATGCACAATTGGTCTCAAATTCCAAAGAGAACAGGAAAAGACGAAAGACTCCAATGGACGTGTGGACCACCCAAGAATGTTTGCAGAAAGTCGACTTATTTCCCTCGGTTCATAATACCTGGAAATAAGGAGTATGAAAAGCAGCCGCGTGTGTGCTACAATGTTGGCACAATTTGCCCCGTTTCGATGGGTCTATTCCTAATTGTTTTAAAGGTGCTTATGCATCCTCTACTGCCAAGTACTGCATTCGCGTCCAAGCAGGATTTGGTGTTCTGTCTGCTAAAATGCTGCCTGGTCTCGGAGTATCTGGTCTGCCCAGAAGCAGGATCAGCAGTAAGTGGTGATCCTTCCCTCTGCCCTGAAAGCAGACCCTGGCTGTCACCGAAGTAACCAACAGGGCTTTGCACAGACTCCCTCATGTCCTTGACTATTTTTTTTTTTAAATTAAGATCTTGGCTGGGCACCGTGGCTCATGCCTGGAATCCCAGCACTTTGGGAGGCTGAAGCAGAAGGATCACTTGAGTCCAGGAGTGAGAGACCAGAGAGATGGTGAGATTATAGTCTCCACAAATAATTTGTTAAAAAATTAGCCAGGCATGGGCGGGCATGGTGGCTCACGCCTGTAATCCCAGCTAACTTTAGGAGGCCGAGGAGGGCGGATCACGAGGTCATGAGATTGAGACCATCCTGGCTAACACGGTGAAACTCTGTCTCTACTAAAAAAATACAAAAAAATTAGCCGGGCATGGTGGCGGGCCCCTGTAGTCCCAGCTACTCGGGAGGCTGAGGCAGGAGAATGGCATGAACCCGGGAGGCGGAGCTTGCAGTGAGCCGAGGTTGCGCCACTGTACTCCAGCCCAGGCGACAGAGCAAGACTCTGTCACAAAAAAAAAAAAAAAAAAAAAAAATTAGCCAGGCATGGTGGGACACACCTGTCATCCCAGCTACTCGGGAGGCTGAGGGAGGAGGCTCCCTTGAAGCCAGGAATTCGAGGCTGCAGTGAGCTATGATCCTGCCACCGCACTCTAACCTGGGGCCACAAAGCAAGACCCTGTCTCAAAAAAAAAAAAGAAAAAAGAAAACAGGCCAGGCACGGTGGCTCACACCTGTAATCCCAGCACTTTGGGAGGCCAAGGCGGGTGGATCATGAGGTCAGGAGATCAAGACCATCCTGGCTAACATGGTGAAACCCCGTCTCTACTAAAAAAACAAAAATTAGCCGGGCGTGGTGCCGGGCACCTGTAGTCCCAGCTACTTGGGAGGCTGAGGCAGGAGAATGGCGTGAACCCGGGAGGCGGAGCTTGCAGTGAGCCAAGATCGTGCCACTGCACTCCAGCCTGGGCGCCAGAGCAAGACTCCGTCTCAAAACAAAAACAAAAACAAAAACAAAAAGTTCTTCATTCCAGAAACATTAAGGTTCCTTATAAAGATGTTAATAATTTCTGAGGTTATTTAAAACTATGTATTATCCCTTCAATTAACACAGACAGGCAGGTCAAAACCATTCCTCGTTCTCAGTCACGGCAAGGCTGCCTGCCTTCCTCAAGGACCCCATCTCTGGTTCAATATTGACTCAATAGTGACTGTTCCTCGGCCAAGTCAGACCCTAAACTGCACTGACAGACAAAGCTGGACCTTCCGAACGACCATCCTCTGTGACTCCCAGAGGGCCCATGTGGGTGGTCACATTCTGTTCCCAGCTCCCCTGCGGGGCTCGGGGATGTGTCACTCAGCCTCAGTACCTACATCTCACACAGAGCGGCAGGAAGCGCGTCTTCCCAGCCGGGGCGGAGTCGGCAGGGCCGGGGGATGATGGAGGGAAAGGGTTCTCCCATGGTCTCCTTCTGGGAGCCCGGGACCTCTGTCCCCCACTCACTGTTGCGTATGGGGCTGGGGGAACAGCAATCGGATCCTCACAAAACAGTGACGTGAGGCCCAGTAGAGGACATGACCTCCTCCAGGCCGACGCTCTTGGTTCTGCGTGAAATGAACCGATTCCACCTTGTCCTTAACGGCGGCTTCTGCTCCCTTCAAAGAGGCAGGCCAGGAAGCGGGGAGCCCCAGGTGTGGGTGCATCAGGCTGCAACGCCCCTCACACACAGACTTGGCCTCAGACAGCTGTCACACGGCACCAGGGAGGTGGCCAGGACTCCAGGACACATTCTGGTCCAGTCCGGCGCTGACCGGGATGAGGGCGAGCTGGCTGCAGCCTCCTGGCTGGGATACTTGGGGGGAAAGCCCTCCCTAGCTCCCCCGAGGCCGGCTGCTGCAAAGTGACTGAAGCGCTCGTTACAGGGTGTCCACTCTCCCAGGCTTGGAACTCGGAAGCAAATGTCTCCCCGAGCCTGTTTCCCTTTCGTAGCCGTCGGCAGCGGCTCCGTGTGAACCTGCCGTCTCCTACATCACGGTACAGTTTCTCAAACAGACCGCGCAGCTGGGGCCAAGCCCGGGCTGTTGTGCCTGAGGACGCATCTTCTTTTATGGGGCACAGGCCCACGTTCAGGGTTCAGGGTGGCAGGTCCTGTGGGAGCAGAGCCTGCAGGGCCCCCCTGGGAAACCTGTGCTGATGCTGTCCTGAGCTCCCTGTGCCTGGCCTTCCACACGCGGGGAGGCCACCCCCGTGCAGACTGCGCCGAGGGGAGGAGACTCACCCAACACCCACAGGCCCTGTCGGTGAAACCTCAGAGACAGGGGTCTTGGGTTTGGGCTCTGAGGCTCGGGACACAAGATTCAATAAGAGCAAAGTCATCTCCTCTAGAGTGAGAGGCTGCTGAAAACGGAACCCAGGCTTTCCTATGAAGCGCCCAGGAGCAGCCCCGCAGCCCTCCATGTGCTCAGTGCCTGTGGCCCTAGCGCCGCTGCCTGTTCCTCTGCTGCATCTGTGACAAAACTCGGAGACACCTGCTTCTCAAAGCCCTGCCTGAAGGTTATTTGTGGTCACAAAGAGATCCTGCAAAGAACAGTCATCAAAAACTTGGAAATAAAGCAAACAGGCACCCTTCGCGGCCTCTGCCTGATTTGCAACTCAGTAGCGATGACACCCGGTACTCCATGACATCCTAAGTCTCATATATGCAACCAAAGGAGAAGCAAATGATTTCCGTCCAGTAGCGAAGAGAACCCCAAGAGGCAGCGTTTCCCGGCCCTGCGGAACTCGAAGAAGTGCTGTAACTAAGCGAACAATCTGTCCAGCCTCCTCTCCTCAGTGACTCTGAACACCCAGTTCCTCAGATGTTCTCTGAGCCAGGTTTCCTGTCCATACTATGACAAAAATGAAATGAAATTCTGATGCACCCCCCAGCCCGGTGAACCTCAAAGACATCACGCCGAGCGAAAGCCACCAGGCACACACAGACAACGCCACGGGGTTCCACTCACATGCGGGCCCAGAGCAGGACGGTTCAGAGACAGGAAGCAGAACGGAGGTTTCCAGGGGCTGGGGGACGGCAGAGGGGGGTTGGTGTTCAACGGGTGCAGTTTTGGTCAGGGATGATGAAAAAGTTCTGCAAACAGAGGTGAGGGTTGACAACCATGTGAATGTTCTTATTGCCGCTGAACTGTGCACTTAAAAATGGTTAAAATGGTAAATTTCATGTTGTGTATATTTGACTACAATTTTTAAAAAATGTATTGGCCTGGTGGTGGCTCACGCCTGTAATCTCAGCACTTTGGGAGGCTGAGGCGGGCGGATCATGAGGTCAGGAGATCGAGACCATCCTGGCTAACACGGTGAAACCCCTTCTCTACTAAAAATACAAAAAAATTAGCCTGGCATGGTGGCGGGCGCCTATAGTTCCAGCTACTTGGGACTAGGCGGAGAACGGCATGAACCCAGGAGGCGGAACTTGCAGTGAGCCAAGATCGCGCCACTGCACTCCAGCCTGGGCGACAGAGCCAGACTTCGTCTCAAACATAAATAAATAAATAAATTAGCCGGGTGTGGTGGCGGGCGCCTGTAGTCCCAGCCACTTGGGAGGCTGAGGCGGGAGAATCGCTTGAACCCAGAGGTGAAGGTTGCAGTGAGCTGAGATCGTGCCATTGCACTCCAGCCTGGGCGACAGAGCAAGACTCTGTCTCAAAAAACAAAACAAAAGAAAACAAAAAAGCAGAAGAGAAATATTGCCTTTGGCAAAACAAACAAACAACAAAAACCCTAAGAGGGCACAAAGGACATTGTTGATAAATCGCACTTCATTAAAATAGAGAAAAATAAAGACCAACAATAAGAGAAAAAACAAGCCGAGAAGGACAGACCTTTGCAACATGCGTATCTTCAGCAAAGGGTGTGTGGTCAGAGTATGGAAAGAATTCTACAAATTCTACAAATCAATCAAGAAAAGGGAAACGCACAGAGGAAGGAGTGGCAAGAGCCCAGAACAGGCCTTTCACAGAGGAGAAGGTCCCCAGGCGGTGACACCTGAGCAGGGGGCAGCTGTGCGGTCACCCAGGAAATGCGAGGGGACCCCAAGGACTCCGGCCACACCCACACCAGGGAGCAGGCAAGGAGGCAATAAAATTGTGCTTAAAATTATTTATAAAGTAATAAAAGATAAGTGAAAGTAGTTTGAAAACTGAGTAAGGAATCAATGATGAACACTGGCTTGTGCTTTATACACAAAGGTGTGCTTTTAAGAGTGAAAACCACGTAAATGATATTAGTCCAATCACAGTTTGGTTTTTTTTTTGTACTTTTTTTTAGTAGAGACGGGGTTTCACCATGTTAGCCAGGCTGGTCTCAAACTCCTGACCTCGTGATCCACTCGCCTCGGCCTCCCAAAGTGCTGGGATTATAGGTGTGAGAGCCACCACGTCCAGCCCAATCATAGTTTTATAATCACAAGGTTTGCTATCTGTAAACAATCCATGCACGAGTTTACAGCCACAGTGGTAGACAGTGGCATGGATCAGGCACCCACTCAAACCCTCATCCCCAAGGCCGGGTGCACACCCACCACCTAGCAGGGGGTCCCCAGGACCCCCACCCCCCGCAACCTTGTGGCCAGCCCCACTCGCCTGCAGGCCAGAAGACGCCAGAATTCCATGAAGCTCAGTCCCTCGGAATGCAGAATTCACGAGGGGGACGGGCACACCTGGGGGCAGGTTCTCCAAATAATTCCGGCTCTCTCATTTCAGGAGCTAAAGGCCCAGGCTTTTCCATTTAATCTTTAAATGGCAATCCTTAATACAGGTTTTTCCATTTAATCTGTAAAGTAAGCTCAGGAGAAAAACCATTACCCTACTGCACAGATGAGAAAACTGAGGCCTGGAGTTGGGACGTGGCCCGCTCACTGGCCCTGGAACCGCACCTGGGTGCATAGACAGGACTCCAGGGGAATGTACTCCTAGGCCATAAACCTGTGCAAGGCCAGAGGGGCCAGCCCAGCCCTGAGAGCGGGACAGAAAGGGGCGTGGGAATGGCCGGGGGACAGGTCAGGTGCCTGAGTCTCAGCCACATCAGAGCTGAGCAAAGCGAGCCCCTCAGGCAGGGTGTCATCACGAGTGCGGCACCACAGCCACCGCTGCGTCCTGGTCCCCAGTATGCACCCCCAGCGTGGTCCCCTCCAGGAACTGAGGCTCTCAGGGGCCGGGCCTCTCGCCCCTTGTCCAGGCGACCCTGTGGGCAGCACGGGAAGCTAAGGCAGACTCAGGAGCACACACCCATCCCCGCGGGGAGCAGGCGCCCTTGGCACCGTCACCGGCATGATGCCGCGCCACCGCCGCCCCTCTCCGATTCCCTAACGGTTCCCGAGGGAGCACTGAAGGTAAATATGTTAATTTGACTTCAATCATAGCTTTTTTTTTTTTTTTTAAGTGCACGCGGTATTAGTTTAGGGCACATAACCTGAAATCTACTCACGTATGTCTGTGCGTCCCATCCTTAAGAGAAGGCTTGAGCTCCTGCCAAGAGGGCTAGGGGCTGAGAGGCTACAAGGGGCAGACATCCCCCCCAGGGTGGGCACTGCACTCTCTGAGCTGACGGGGAGACCAGGGAGAGGCAGGGCACTTGCCCAGAGTCCCACACCCAGGAAGGGCTGCCTGGCACCCAGCCACCTTCAGGCCTGATGCAATGGGGTGCCATCCTCTGGCTTCCAGGCAGGAGACACTCCTACAAGCACAAGATGCCAACTGCAGAAGCCAGTGTGTGGACTCCAGGGGCCCTGCAGGTGCAGCCAAGGAACCACAATCTCCAGACAGGCCCCAGGCTGCACAGGCTGGAAGCCAGCAGGTGGGGCAGCAAGCCCCTCCTCACCCACAGGCATGGGCACCCCACGGCCTGCTGAGAATGACACGAAGGAACAGGCTGACTGAGTGGAAAGGCCACTTGGCCCTCAACCGAGGGCAGAAGAGAGGCCAGAGGTCCCCCAGAGCTCCTTCCTGGGGCCCTGCCGTGGCCAGCACTCCCCGAATGCCCTCCAGGGTCACGAGAGCCCTAGAGTGTGGCTGCAGAAGCCAGATGGGTCTCAGGCCTCCCACTACCCATTCTGCTACTAGGAATAGGAAAGTTACTGAAATCTTGAAGCCTGTAAGATTTCAGGCCACCAGGACAGGCGGCAGCCGGGGAAGTCTCAACTTTCCAGGACCCCAAGGCCCCAGGGGCCAGGCCACAGCCGTGCTGTGGAAGGAGCCGCTAGCCCTGCCACCTGTTCCCCAGGGAAAGCTTTTAGAGCTGTTCCCCACGGAGAGGGGGCCCTCCTGGAGAGCGACAGATGGGCTCTGCTGGCCATGTGGCTGCCTGGGCCAGGCCTGGGGCTGATCTGATAGCCCACACCCTTGGCCACCCACTGTAGTCACGGCCCAGCTGGCAGAGACACACAGTCCCTACCCAGGGCGTGGCTGCCAGCCAAAGCCCATGCTACTGTGCCCCACAAAAGCCAACGGTTTGACCACAGGGGCCTCCTAGCAGGGCCCTGTAGCCACGCCACACCAGGGATGCTGCCAGAGCGGCACTGCACCCCCAGCCTGTACAGCCTCATCCCAGCAGGGCCCCCGCACCCATCTCCGTGCTCTTCTCCTCTGAGCCCAGGCCCCTTCGCTGCCCCTACATGGGATGCCACCTCTCAGGGCATCCAAAACCCAACCCAGGTTCTAGGAAAATCCGCCCAGCAGCCCACTGCAGTGGGGTATTAAAAACGTCTCTATTAAAAATACAAAATTAGCTGGGCATGGTGGCGCACGCCTGTAATCCCAGCTACTCGGGAGGCTGAGACAGGAGAATTGCTTCAACCTGGGAGGCAGAGGTTGCGTGCTGAGATCGTGCCACTGCACTCCAGCCTGGGTAACAAGAGCGAAACTCCATCTCCCCACTCCCCCGCTCCAAAAAAAACAACTCCAACGCTACTGCCAGCACACCGTCCCCCACCCCACAGACCGCACAGAATCAGCCCGGGAAGGATGCTCCGTGGAGCTCTTGCTTATCTGATTCGGAGTCCGTGGAGTGTGATTTGGAGGCCGTGGAGTGTGGGGTAGCTGGGGGTCTCCTGGAGACAGGGGGCCATGACACACACCCAGACCCCAGCGGAGTCACTGCAGAGGATGCAGGGAGAGCAGGCGGCAGACGACCACAGGCCGGCCTGTGCCCGGCGCAAACTCCAGCCAGCTGCATCAGGCCCTTGGCAGAGCCACCCCTGCGTGCTAGGGTGCCAGGACCCAGCCGCTCAAAAGTAGGTCGGGGGGACACAGGCCTGGGACAGGCCCAAGGTGGCAGCCCCTCCCGCTGTCTCCCACCCCAAGCGCATTCGGATTAACGGAGGTGACAGAGGAGGAAGTTTTCATCCCAGAACACCACAGGCCCAGGGTCACGGATCACAAACGGCTGTGGGGAGAAGAAACGCGCGTTTGCCACATTCTCGTAACACAGGAAACCGTTCCCAGAGGAGGAAGGCCAGACCAAAGGGACCCTCAGTGGCCACCCTGGGACTCTCCAGCCGCCCAGGCCGCTGGAAACCCAGGGGAAGGAGCCAGGTGGACTCAGGCCCGACGGGCGCTGGGGGCTCCGCAGGACAGGGCAGGGGTCAGCATGCCTGGGCTTGGCCTGCAGAGTGACCGAACGACCTGCACGCCACAATCCCCCAACCAAGGTGAAGCCAGCCACCCGCTGGGCTCCCCATGGCCCGGCCCCGCCCGCTCACACCGTGGTTCCCAACCTCCACGCGTCCTCCCAGCTGGGAACTCGGCATTCGGACCTGCTCTCTGAGCGCGGGGTGCCCAGGAAGGCGGTGCCGGGCGTCCGCTTCCACCTCGGGCTGTAACAGAATTCCCTCGTGACGTTTCTTGGAAATCAGTGGCTGTAATCACAGCTGCCGAATCGCTGCAAAGGCCTCTCAGCTGCTGGGTTTTGGTGTAATTATTACGAAAGCGCAGTTAAAGTGAGGATGAGCCGAAGCCTCTGGGAAAACCCAAGGGCCCAGGGAGGGCAGCTGCAGCCCCCAGGCCAGGAACACACACAGCCCGTCCCGGCTCGGGCCCCGGGGCACCATCCCCACCAAGTGGCGACAGCAGCTGGCCCCTGACCAAGCTCCCTCTACCTGGATGGCACCTGGCCCAGGTAACCAGGCAACACCAGGCCGAGGGCAAGGCGGGGAGGGCAGCCAGCCCCCACACCCGCCCACCAGACCCCTGCTGTCTTTGCACCGCTTCTCCCAGTCCAGCCCGCCTGCAGCAGCACCCCAAAACCCCAGGGCCCCTGCAGAACTCAGAGATCAGGGTGGAGCTGACATGACAGCCAGGCTGCAGCAAGGCCGATCTAACCGGGCCAGGGCCTCCCAACCTCCCTAGGCCCATTTCTCCTTTCACAAAATGGGGGCACCAGTCATTCTCCAAAGACTCTCCACCCGAACACGACCTGCTGGGGACTGCCCAGGACTCCCAGCAGAAGGAAGAGGTGGGGCTGAGGGATGCCCCCTCTGCCTGTCTCCCCAGGGTCTTCACCCTCAGGACCATCGGTGTGACCATGCCACAGCCTGACGGAAGGGGGCGGGGAGCCTCAGGTCCCGCACAGGCCCGGGAAGCAGAGGCCACCCCAAGGCCCGTTCCGGGCTCTGCCCCGCCTGTGCCACGTGCTGAGCCGGGGGCTGGGCCTCCGGGATGCTCAGGTTCACCTGCCTCCCCACCATGCCTGTGAGAGGTCTGGGCAGGTGTGCACAGTGCCGAGCTGATGGTGGCCCTCACCTGTGAGAGGTCTGGGCAGGTGTGCATAGGGCGGAGCTGATGGTGGCCCTCACCTGTGAGAGGTCTGGGAAGGTGTGCACAGGGCGGAGGTGACAGTGGCCCGGTGGCCCTCACCTGTGAGAAGTCTGGGAAGGTGTGCACAGGGCGGAGGTGACAGTGGCCCACATCTCAACGGGGTCACCATCCATGAAGCACTGTGCTGCTGGGCTGATGAAGACCTTCCACCCGCCAGGCCCACGCTGCCTCCACGGACCTGCCTCCCACGAAGCACCCCCTCCTGCCAGCACCCAACCCCAACAGGGGTGCAGCCCTCAATCCCGCGTGTGCACCATCAGATCACAGCCCCCTCTCGCCGGCGGGTGGGGCTGGCTCTTGGCCAGCGGATCTCACGGATGCCCCGTTCTCTGGTGTTGACTGCCTCCCCTCTCCCCAGAAGGAAAGACAGACGCCATCTTCTACAAGCAGCTGAGTGTATTTCTGCTCATTTCCCACCGTGCATGGCCCTCTCTATGCCTAGGATTTTGTGCTGCCTGCCTCACTCCTGCCAGATTTCAGGGTGAGGGGGAAGACGCCGTGTTTTACGACTGCCATAACTTCTGCCTCATTAGACATCTACACTCACGTGAAAGTGACCAGATTGATCTCCTGACGACCAAGCACTTCACACGGCAGAACCTTTCTGGCACCGCAACAGAAACCTGAGGGCCCTCTTCCTCAATGCCAGAAACGGGGCCACTCTGCTGGAGCAGACGCTATGGGCATCACACACTCCCAACAGAAGAGCCAGTGGCCACAGGGCTCAGGGGAGCTGGTGGGGGTCAGAGCCCGTGGGGAGCTGCTCTCTTGAGTCCAGGCACGTTCAGCACTTCACCTCAACCTGAGCCTAGGCACACAGAGGTCATCTCCTTGCTCAGGGAGGCAGCACCGCCCTCCCCCTTCCTTCCCAGGCTGGGTTGGGGAGAGGAGGCAGCCGCAGAGAAGAGGGAGTGGGGCAGGTGGGCACTTTGGCCTTCACCCCTGTACTAGGAATAGCATCTCCCCAAAATCCACATGCACCCCAAACTCGAATGTGACTATATTTGGAACCAGGGTCTTTGCAGATGTAAGATCAAGTTCACATGAGAGCTTCCCAGATTTAGGGCAGGTCCGGAGGTGTCTTCTGGGAAGGGAAAACGTGGACACCTGTGAAAAGCGCCGTGCAGAGACCAGGCCGAGACTGGCACGAGACGGGCACGAGCCCAGGGCACCACAGGCGGCCGGCACCACACTGCGGAGGCAGGTGGGGGCCCCGAGACACTGGCCTCCGACTTCTGGCCTCCACAGCTGTGCAAGAAGAAATTCCTGCTGTTTCAAGCCTCCCCACCCTTCCACCTGTTAGTGGTGCCATGTTCCGGCGGCCCATGACATTCACCTCGACTGCTGCTGAGGGGACCCTGGGCCCGGCTGGGTTGAGGGCAGATCTTCCCAGACAGACGATGTCCACCAAGAACCTGGCTGGCCCAGGCAGCTCTGGGGTCCAGAGACAGATGCAGTCAAAGCTGAAAAAGCCTCTCAGCCTCACCCCAACTTCTCCCTCATCACTGGGCATGGAGACCCAGACCTGGCCACAACCCCATCTCCTAGTTCCTCTACAGCCCCACAGCCCGAGGAAGAGCGGGGAGGTGGGGAAGGCGGTGCCTGCCGGGGGTGTCCCTCACTCGCAGTGGCTCCAGGGACGGCTGAGGGACAAGGATCCAGCCAGGAGGTGACCCGTCTTTCCGGGAGCAGTGGGTTCCGATGAGACCCTCAACACCCACTCACCAACCTGCAGCCTCCCCGTTCCCAGGCCAAAGACCTCCACACCCAGACCTGGTCCTGGGTAGCCAACCCCTCCCCTGCTGCATGCCCCAGCCCCTCCTGTGCCCAGCCCTGCCCCCATGCACACCTGGGGCCTTCACCAAAGGTGGGGTTGCTGGAGGGTTGCTTCTGAGACTCATCCATCACACAGACACTTCCTATGCAATGTCCGGTCTCCAGCTGGTGGGGCAATGTCCAAGGAGGCGGTATCTCTGACGTCCCCGCCCAAGACGCAAATCACCAGGAGGCCACAGACAAACCTACCTCGAGGGTCCATCTATCAAATCTGTCCAACTGGCAGGGTCATGAAGGCCACAGAAAGGCCACAGAATACACCAGGCTGGAAGAGCCCAGAGACACAGCAAGACTCAAACAGACACGCACGCCACGTCCATAGCAGCAGCACCCGACAGCCAAGAGGCAAGTGGCCCCAGGGTCTCCCAATGGGTGACAGTCAAAGGAAATGGCGGCGGGCGCACACACACACGTACATCACGCAGCCTGGAGGAGGGACGGGCTCCGCCACTCCCTGCAACCCGGAGGAGCCGTGGGGACAGGGTGCGGAGCAAATGAGCCAGTCACACGAGGACACCCCCTGTGGGACTCCACTCCCATGCAGTCCTGGAAGCAGGCCCACAGAGACAGGAAGTAGAAAGGTGCCTGCCAGGGGCTGGGGCAAAGATGGGGAGTTTGTGTCTAATGGGGAAAGAGGTTCAGTTTGGGAAGATTAAACAGTATTAGAGATGGTGCTGAGGGCAGTGCAAAAATGTGCATGCTTCATTCCACTGAAAAAGCTAAAACAGTAAATTTTATGTATAATTAATTAGAAAGTTTTTTAAAATTTGAATTTATAGCCTGGGCAACATAGGAAGACTCCATTTCTACAATTTATTTATTTATTTATTTTTTTTGCGAGACTGAGTTTCGCTCTTCTTGCCCAGGCTGGAATGCAGTGGTGCCATCTCAGCTCACTGCAACCTCTGCCTCCAGGGTTCAAGTGATTCTTGTGCCTCAGCCTCCCGTGTAGCTGGATTACAGGTGTGAACCACTGTGCCCGGCCCAAAAAAATTTTTTTTAATTAGCTAGATGTGGTGATGATGCACAAAATTTTTTTTACATCAGCCGTGTGTGGGGATCCACACCTATAGTCCCAGCTACTCCAGAGGCTGAGGCGGGGAGATCACCTGAGCCCAAGAGTTTGAGGCTGCGATTGCACCACTGCACTCCAGCATGGGCAACAGAGCAAGACTCTCAAAAAAAAAAAAAAGTTTTTAATTAAATTTAAAGAGACTCAACAAGTAACTGTACTGAGGGGTCTGCACTGGATCTGCTGGTGTAAGGCCAGGAGGGGCCTGGGGGGCGGCTGCTAGGGGTGGGTACAGGCGGGTGGCGGGCAGCCCTCAGCCCACACTGGAACAAGACACACAGGTATGCAGGGGAGGTTTACTCTTAAATTGTTTGGGAAAATGTTCTTTATACAATATGTGCCATTTTTCTGTAAGTTTAATTACTTATCTTTCACCTTTTTTCTTAAACATCTGAAGCAAAGTCCCCACCTGCCAATGCTGGGTAGCCAGGTGGGGTAGGTCCTTCCACAATCCTGGACTCACTGTGGAAGCAAGGGGTTGGCAGAGCCCAGAGGCCGGGCGCCGTGCAGGGCAGCTCCAATGGGAGGGGTTAGCAGAGCCCGGAGGTTGGGCGCCATGCAGAACGGCTCCGATGGGAGGGGCTGGCAGAGCCCAGAGGCTGGGCACTGCGCAGGGCAGCTCCGATGGGAGGGGTTGGCAGAGCCCGGAGTCCAGGCACCACGCAGGGCAGCTCCGACGGGCAGGAGCTGCCTCCAGGCCCTTCACCTCGGGCTGGAGAAAACCAAATCACCCCTGGGGACCCTTGTTGGACATTCTAAAAACCTTCAGAAGCCACTCCCTGAATGTGGCCAGGACCCTCCATGGGCCTTCAGAGCAGCAAAGCGCAGTGCCTGCCTTCCCATGAGAGAACCCCCACGCCATGCAGCTGGGGAGAGGACGAAGGGCACACGCCCCCCGAGGCCTCCCACTCAGAGCTGGGAGGGGTTTGGGGGTGGGGGTGCCTCTGTTTTCCTGCATCATCAGGAGCCTGGCGAGGCCTAGGGCTGAGCCCTGGGGCAGCTGCTGGTCTGGATGGCACCGGGCCTGGCTCTTGAGGTCCCAGGTCTGGGAACGGCTGGGCTTCCCTGAGGTCTGGCTTGGTGTGGGCCCCAGGGACGTCGCATGCCCCCAGCTTCCCGACAGCCGTCTGCCTGCCAGCACCCAGCCACAGCCCCACCCCGGGCTCCACTGTGACCCACACGCTGTCATTTCCAGGCCACTTCCTATGACATGGACTCACCACCTAAACTGGGTTACAATAATTAACACGAATCCTGTTCCCAAACTTACATAACCGCAGACGACAACGCCGACTCCTAGGAAAACCCTCCCCCACCAGTGGCCCGGTTTCCCTCCCACGACCCCCGCTCAGCTTGGGCCTGGAGCTGGCCAGCTGCACTGGTTTCACGCCCGTCCAGGTGCCGTCCCAGGAGCGGCTGCTGTCTGTGCCTGGCTCCTCCCACTGTCCTGGGCAAGCGCAGAGCCAGCCCCCCAGTGCCCTCTATGCACTAAAGGCTTTCTGCCCCTCCCACACCACACCGGGGGTTCGCATCTACCTGACCCTTTGAATGTGGCCTTTTTTGGAAACAGGGTCTTTACAGATACCATTAGTAAAAGGAGGTAAGATGAGATCATACTGGATTTAGGGTGGACCCTAACACGCATCCTTAATAGAAGGGAGCAGTTTGGACACAGATGCACAGAAGGAAGGTGGCCGTGTGAGGACGGAGGCAGAGACTGGGCCGATGCTCCCACATGCCAAGAAAGGCCCAGGACAGCGGCAGCCTCGGGAGCTGGAGGGCAGCGTGGGACGGAGTCTCCCTCAAAGCTTCTGGAGGAACCAGCCCTGAAGATGCACAGAGTGTCGACTCCGGGCCTGCAGAACTGGGACAGGAGCACTCTCTGAGGCTTCCCACCACCAAACCTGTGGCCTCTGTCGTGGGGGCCCCAGGAGATGGATACTCTGCCCCCCTCCAACACACCCCAGGGTGCTGGAAAAGCCCCTTCCCTCCTCCTGGCCTCTCACCTGCACAGCTGCAAATACACACCCTGCCCTCCTGGCGCTGGCAGACCCCCACGGGGACCCCCAGAGTGGCATTCGAAGGGGTCGGGCCAGCCCCACAGGAAGGGAGGGTGACCGAGCCAGCCCTCACAGGGCCCGGCTGGGGAAGGGCCCTGCCGCTTCTGGGGCCGCCTGGGAGCCCTCTCTGGGTCTGCCTTGGGCTGGCCCAAGACCTTCCTGGTGACCAGAAAGCAGGGTACTGTACCCCATTCGGAGCTCACAGTGGGAAAACTGAGACCCAGGGAGGCCACGGTGTTTGCCCAGCTTCCACCGCAGCACGGGGGAAATGGGGCTCGAATCCCAAGAGAACACTTGCTCTGCAACCCTGTTAGTGGCTGCTCAGCTGAGGACAGCCCAGGACGGCACCGGCAAGATCCCCAACGAGGCCCCAAGCGCCCTGTCCTCCCCGGTCTGAGCTGCTCGAGGGAGGGCAAGCCCTCCCCATCCCTCGTCTGCGGCCTAAGGCCGGCCATGGCCCAGGCAGGCCCAGTTTCCCACCCTGGGGAGTCTGCTGGGAAGTTCCGGGAGGTGACCTGGGGACTCTGCTGAGAAGTTCCGGAGGCGACCTGGAAGATGGGCACCCCCAGTGGCTGTCATCTCATGCACGGAGGTGAGCGGTATTCGGGGACTGTCGGGCTTGTACGGTCTCCAGGTGGACACTGGTTCAGAGAGAGCATCGGCAGCCCCTTGGCTGTGCAGGGTCAGGGGAATTTTGCTCTAAACATGCTCTGTCCGGCTCCCTTACAGTGGGACGGAGCCTCTGGGGAGAATCTTCAAGCTGGGAACTGTACCACTGCCCACATCAGGCCCAGTTGGAAGGGATGATGGGGGCAGGGGACACACTGTACTCATCAGGGTGGGAGGGACCCTCAGACCCCACTCCCTGCCTCTCTCCCCTAGGGCACAAATTTGAGTCCACACAGCAATGCTGGATCCAAGCCACCGTCCACATCTTTCCCAGTAGCTGCCCCTGAGCCCCTGGAAGCTGCAAAGCCACAATGGTCAGTCAGCAGGACGAGCCACTGCGCATGGACATGGCCCAGTCTGTGGCCAGGGACCCTTTCTCGGGGGCACTTGGGGCTCGTGAGGACCCAGGTCCGGTGACCACCGCAGTCAGCCATGGTTAACCATCAGCAGGGGCCTCACTGCCATCCCAACCACGATGGCCTTGTTGAGGCCCCCACCCAGCCGGCCAGGAGGCACCGTGGTCTGGGGTCACTGAGACACAGGGAGGCAAAGGACTTGGTCTTTCCTGACCCACTGCTTCATGCCTCCTAGGGTCCCCTCGACACAGATGAGGGCTCAGGCCTGGGCGTTGAGGGTGGGATGGGCAGAAAGGACAAGGGCTGGGCTGTCCCACAAAGGGACCTACGCAAGCCCTGAGGGGAGCCAGCCCAGCCCCCAGCATCCTGGGAGAAGGTTTCCCAGAGGAGACAGCAGGCAATTTGCATAATATTCTTTGCAAGTTAATATCAGCCTCTGATAATGATCTCGGCATCGCGTGGAGCGGCTGAGGCGGCTGTTACAACACTAAGTAATCATATTTTAAATTATGTTTCCCTTTATAGAAAGGTGTTGCAAAAACACACAGACACGAAATCTGTCTGTTGCAGCCCCGCTGCCAACCACCTGACCAGCTTTCGGTTACGCGGTTACGTTTGCAGCACTGCAGCCCGGGAGAAGCAGCGGGGCGGCAGCCACAGGCTACCCCCAGGCCCCCACCCAGAGCCTCCCCCTGCCTGGGGACCCTCCCAGCTGGGGACCCCACCCAGATCTGAGCCAGGCTCTGGCCAGGGCCCAGGGCCTCAAAGGAGGATGCACAGCCCACGTCTTCCTGAGGTCCCCACGGCCCTAGGAGGGAGACAAGGGGGCTCCCCCTCCCCATAGCCACCCCTCTTTGCTGGAAACCTAGCACCCGCGAAGGCCTGACTTCCAGGCGAAGGGTAGCGGGGTACAGATTTCAGAGAACTCAAGGCCCTTCAGGTTCTGCTCTGCCTGAGCCTCCATGTCACCCCCCCAACCCCGCCTGGTGGGGGGCTCCTGTTAGCCCCTCCCCCAGCACTGGGGGCCTCTCCCCAAGAAGGTGAACCCAGCCTCGGGGTGCCCTCCCTCCCTCCTCTGAGGCTCCCCCAACTCATGTACCTCTACACCAGTTGGCACATCCACAGTTGGGGGAGGCCCCGGGCGACCCTTGTCCCCATTCAGAACGGGGGACCCCAGCCCCAACAAAGTGAGTCATGTTCTTCTACCATCCCTCTTCATTTAGGAGCCACGGCCGACCACTCAACTTCTATTTTCTTAAAAGCTTTTTTTTTCCTTTTTTATTAAAAAAAAATCCAATTATAGCACAAATCTCTCAGCAGGGGTCAGTGTGGAATAAGAATAGCCAAAGTTAATGGACATGACACAGGCAAGATTAATGCCTAAAGGGTTTCAAAAGTTGTGTGATGCGGATTTCATTAACATTTTAATTGTAATGTATCTTTTTAATCTTCTCTCACCCTAATGGCTTTATATCCAAAAAAAAAAAACCCAGAAAAAACTGCTGACAACAACAAAAAGTATCAATATACAAAATTTAACAAAGGCGCTTAGCTGTGCAATGGAAATGAAATTAAATGAGCAAATCTCTGTTAAAGCTGATTTTTTAACAGCACAAAAGTCAAGAATTCAGCAAAGATGGTAATTCCCCTTTCTTGGCACAGACACCAACTGGGTGGTAGAAGGGAGACAGGCACAGCCCCTGGGGCAGATGCCCAGGCCCTGGGTAGGGGCCCTGGCCAGAGGTGATACCTTAGGGGTCCCTGGGAGGAGAAAGATGCGGGACAACTTCCTTCTGCTCTGATCCAAAGGCGGGACCAACACTGACTCCCTCAAAGGCCGCCCCAGAAGAACCAAGGAAGGTCCACAGCTGCCCCCCGAGTCCAGGCAGTGCCCAGGAGTGAGGGGGTAACTCCTCCAGAAAACACCAGCCCACTGGGAGGAGGCCCCAGGACAGCAGGGGTGGGGAGGGGGCATCTAAAGTGTCACTGTAATGAAGGGGGCACTAGCATTTTGTGGGGTGGGGGCTGGGTTGCTAGCAATTCTCCTCTCAGCAGGCCCCCAGCTCCCAACGCCCTCCGTGAGGGACCCCAGGCAGCTCTGGCCAACAGCACAGCCCGGATTCCAGCCTCCAGCTTCCAGCATCAGCTCCTGAAATGTACTCAAGCCTGACTATGGAGGGCTGGGGGGACTTTTATTTTCAATCAACAAGCATTTCTTGAGGCATGACTTTGCTGAGGTTGATGCTCTACCCCTTCACAGACTACCAGGGAGGCCACCCCCAGCCCAGGGCCAGGCTGCCCTCGGGGCCCCGGTGGCTGGGCTGGGGCTGGCCAGCCCTGGGATTGGGAGACATCCCTGCAGCGTGGCTTGCTGTTCACCCCAGTGACTATATATGGGCACTTTCAGGCCCCTTTGTTCCCCGCCCCCAGCCCTGCCTGCTTCCCAGGCACAGGGGCAGGAGCTGGGCGGGCCCAGGAGCTCGCGGCCATCCATGGCCCTGTGCCCTCCTGGATGCCAGGGCCCCGCACTGGGGGAGGGGAGATTCCTTTAGAGAGACCCGGAGCCAGCCTCTCCTCCCCGTGGGTCCCTGCAAACAACGTCTGGAGAAAAGCCTGCCTCTCGTTCTCCCGGGAGACTCCATGGCGGCCTCCTCTTAAAGGGTAATGAGCCTCACATGGGATTCAGCGGCTTCACTGGCCCAACAGCCCCCAGGCCAGCCCCAGCCGGCGTGAAGGTGGAAAGGCCGGGCTGCCCACATTCAGCCTCCAGCTCCTTGGAGGAGGCAGAGGATGCTACTCTGTAGCAGGATGGCCTCAGGGAGGGCGGGTTCCTCACTCAAGGTCACACAGCCTGGGTTGGGCATTCTCCCAGGAGACCTGAGCCCAGGGTTCTGGCTGCCAAGTGCTCCAATGAGGACCCAGGCCCAGCAAGCAGACACTGGGGATGTGGTGGGGCCCCAGGAGCCCTAGGTCAGGGTCCCAAATGCCCTCCCCTACTCTGACTAGCTTCCAGGCTGATCCTCTGTGTGGACAGGGGTGAGTGCCGGTCCCGGAGTTCATGTCCCCGAATGACAAGCATCCAATACTTCCAGACAGATGCCTTCACACCCCTCCACTGCGCCCTGCTGAGACCCTATACAAGGGTGTGTGCTTCCAAAACCCAAACTGTAAACAGCAAAGGCAGGAAAGCCACAGCTGAGGGAGCTGGGGCTCCCAGCAAATGGGCAGCTGCAGGTGACACAGTAAGGGAGCCCCAGCCAGCCAGGAAGCATATTTTACAAATGATCTCATCTCACCAAGAGCCAGGGCTGGTGACAGCAAGGACTTGCTAAAAAAAAACAAAAAACAAAAACAAAAAAACAGGTCGCCAGGATCCCTGCCCTGTGAGAGGCAGGGGCAGGCGTGGAGCAGCAGCCCCTGGCCTGGGTAACCCCACTCCCCGGCCCCCAGAGCCAAGGCCCAAACAACCTTCCAGTCACATCTCCTTGGTGACTCTGGACAGGCTGAAAGGGAAACGAGATCCACCTGGGGATTAGGGGGCGCCTCAGGGAGGCCGGCGTGGGGGCCACACACAGCTCTGAACTGGGGCCCAGTGGGGAGACAAGAGTAGAGAAACACTGGCCAAGCTCCCCCACCCAAGGCCCGACTGCCCACCTCCGGGAGGACCAAGGGCGTGCCCAGAGAGGGTGCCAGGAAAGGAACAAAATGCCGGGGAGAGGGCACTTTGGGGAAGGCCCAGGACCCAGGGAGCTGGGTCTGCAGACACTCACCGTTGGGGAGCCTGACCGGAGATGGGGTGAGAGGCCCCAGTGAGCCAGCTCTACACAGGTTCCCAAGCCCCCTCATCAGCCCCCAGTCAGACCAGACCCAGTCAGACCTCACAAACTCCCGCACCTGCCCACATGCATCAGACGGCGGCTCAGGTCCAGCATCCAGACGGGCTAGCGCTACTTCTCCCCTGCCTTGGAGGACGCTCCACGGCCTCACGCCACGGGGCTTTGCTTCTCCTTCGAGCCAGGCCTGGAAGCCCAGCCCCAGGTTTCCTCAGCCCAGGCCAGAAACGTCACCCTGAAGTGGAAGGTGGCCTACCTTGTCCTTAGAACCACAATGGGAGGCTGGTCAGCCTGGGCCACTGAGGCAGGAACATGTGCTACCAAGGTGAAGGTGGACTGGGTCAGAGGAGCAGCAGAGTCACGGGGCCCCATAGTCAAGTTCCCAGATGTGTTCGTTACACTGGGGTCTGCAGAAGGCCTTGGTTCTCCGGAGAAACATGCTGGTGTATCCTGGGGTAAGAGGTGCCACCTGCTGCCCCCCCTGTGGACTCGGACCCTCATCCCACCGGCCACAGTCCAACTGGATCTCAGAACCCACTGTGTGACCCTGCAAAGGGGATGGAGTGACCCCAAGGGGCTGTGAGATGCAGAGAGGCAGCCTGGGGACAGTGTGTGGAGGTGGCCAGGACAGGGCTGGCTGAGGAAGGAACATGGGCTCTGCCCCACTGACAGTGGCTGGGGCCCCTGGGCACTTGGTGCCCTGTGCGTTCCAGGGACACAGGTCAGAGGCACAGACCTCAGAGGAAGGGGCACCGGGTGGAACCCTGGGAACTCAACATCCGGGAAAGGACAACACCTTGGTTCCCTGTTCCATCCCTCAGGCCTGGGCAACCACACTGCCCACAAACCAGGAAAGCAGGACTCCGGAGGCAGAGGCCAAGAGGAGCGCAGGCCTGGAAGAACCGCTCAGCACCAAGATCGTCGCTGTTGTTTCATGAAGAATGCAGCCTCGTGCTTTAATTGGAAAACACGGGGAGGATTGAAGAATTTTTTAAAAGTCACCACTAGCCCCCTGTCCGGGGCAGAGCAGCCCTGCGCACCCTTCCAGCAGCCGGTGGTAAAGAACAGAGCCTGTTCTCGCAGCCTGTAGCAGCCCAGCTCCCACTGCTCCCAGCATGAGAGCTCCCGGGTGGCTCCTCCGCCGCAGCGGCCGCCTTCCCGCCAGGCCGGGGCCAGCACCATGGAGCCCTGGGTGTGACCACTGCGAAAGGATCCCTGGCCACTAAGAGGTGACAAGTGATATCTTGTTGCACTTTCTGTGCCCATTCCAAGTGGCTTTGCAGAAAGGACGGGGGGCCACCACCTTGGGTGGCACCTCCTTTTATTTCCTCCCCTTGGACTCTGGCCCAGCTACCACCCAACGGTGACCCCAGGGGAAAATGCCAAGAGGCCTCTTGAAGGGAGGGGCTGGGAAAGGCCCCACAGAGGACCAGAGGGGTGCTCCAACGGTGGCCGGGAGAAGAAGGGGTGGGTGGCTGAGAGGTGGCGGGTGGGGGGGGCTGCCTGAACCTTGACCTAACTCTAGGCGCCCCTGCTGGGGGTGCTACAGGCTAAAACACCCTGCAGAACGGTGAGCTGAGTGTCCCACCGGAGAACAGGAGGGAAGGAGGTCAGGAGCCTGCCAGACGAAAAGAGGAGTGGGTGAGAAGAAGGGGCGACCTGGAAGGACACGGACTATGGCAGGAGAGGGCGGCCGCGCTGGCGGGCGGGAACACCAAGGTGCACGCGCTCCCGGAGGCAGCTCCACGGGATGGGAGTCCGGGCTGCCTTGGGCACCCCCGGGTCAGCACCCCCGCCACACACAGAAAGGAACGCGCAGCAGAGAACACAGCTCAGGGCACCCAGCGGCCCAGGGAGACGGGCCCACCAGCACGTGGGTGAAACACCTCCAATCCGGAGGCCCCGCGCGGGGGTTGGGGCAGGGAGTGGAACGGCCTGGGAGGCCAACTCCAGGGACCGGGCCTCACGGCCTTCAGACCCACAGGTTTAAACGGCTCCACGACGAGAGTCCAAGACCAGACTTCCCCCAGAGCCTGGCAGAAGGGCTGGGAGGTGACCTCTGACCTCCGACCCCACACGATCCCAGCAAGAGAAGCAGGAAACTCCGTCGGAAGGCCTCGGTCCGCCCTGGCCGTGCAGGGTGCGCGGCCGGCCCCGGGCTCCGCTGAGTTTCTTAGAGAAGGGGCTGCGGCCCCCCGACCTCAGGTCCGCAGAGGCACAAAAGCTGGCAAGAGGCGGAGTCCCCTCCCCCTGCGGCGGGACCCCAGTTTCTCCCCAGGCTGGGGCCCGCGTGGGGGAGGAGCGGGAGGCGGTGACGACCCACGAACGGGCCCACCTGGACCGGGAGGGCGAGGCGCGGGCCCGGCTGGGCCAGGCAGCTGCGCAGATGCCCCGGGAGGGGTGGGTCCCTCCGCCCTGGCCCCGGGCCAGTCCTGCCCAGGCTTCCCCGCCCGGAGGGCTGGATCGGCCAGTCGGGTCCCTGGGGAGGCCGCGTGGGTCCCCAGAAATCCAGGGAAACGCAGCAGGCGGCGGGGAGCGCCCCGGGACGCCCGGAGCCGAGGTCTCCCCGAACGCGCGGCGCGGCGTCCCGGCCCGGGGTCGCGGGCGCCTCCGCCGGGACCCCCCGGCCCCCCTCCGCGGGCTCCCGAGGCCGGTTCCCGCGCGCACGCCCGGGCCGGAGGCGGAACTCGGCCGCACCCGCCCCGCGCGGCCGGCACTGCGGCAGGGGGCCCGCGCCAAGTTGGGCGGCCGCGGAGTTTGCGGGAAGTGCGGGCCCGGCCCGCGGGACGACCCCGCCCGGCGGCGTAACCCGGGGGCGGCCGCGCGCGCCAAGTTGGCGGTACCTGCGGGCGCCCGGCCCGGTCCGGCCTGGGCAGCTGCGGCGCGCCGCCCGCGGCAGGAAGTGCTCGGCGTCCCGGCGCTCCGGCTCCCATGGACTTTCTCCGACCTCGCCCAGCACCGGCGGCCGCACCGCGGCGGGGGCGGGGCGGCGGCGGGGGAGGTGCCCGCGGGCCGTTAAAGGGACAGCGCGCCGGCCGCGCGCGCGCGCATTGGCAGCCAGGTGGGCGCCCGGGGTCGGGGCTGGGGTCCGGGGGCCGGGAGGGTCCCGAGTGGGGGCTGGCGGGGCGTGGGGAACCCCGAGCGCGGGGGAGGGAAGGCGGCAGCTCCTCGCCCGCCGCGCGTCCTCCTTCCGGAGCTGCCGGCGGTCGACCCTGCGCGGGACACCCGGCGGGAGCCGGACGCCGCGGCGCCGAGGACGGGGCTCGGCGGACGGGCCGGGAAAGGACCTGGAGCACCGGCCTCCCCCTCCCCCTCCCCGGGCCCCAGCCTCGGCCGGACTCGCTAAGCCCGGGAGAGCCCCCGGGCCCCCCTACGCCGCCCCCGGCGCGCGCCCTGCCCGCGGCGGCCGCGTCCGCACGGTGCAGCCTCCGGGATCCGGGCGGGGGAAGTGCGCGCATCCGCAGCCGCCCTGGACGCTCAGGCGGGCCGTGGAAGACACGGGTGCGGGAGCGCCCTTGGGCGAACCTCTGCGGGGCTCAGGCGCCCGTCCCTGCGGCCCGGGAACTGCAAGCTGCCTGGACTGGGCCTGGTGCTGCCTTCAGGCCTGGTGTGATCCGGGCGCACTGGCGCGTTGGCAGTCATTCCGGCACCGGCCACGCAGCTCTCCATCTGCCCAAGGCCACGCTCCTGAGGACAGAGGTGTAGTTTTAAAACAAGGGCACGGAAATAAAGCCGGCTACACACCCGAAAGGACCCAGAGACCCCTCCTCAGCTGCCTCCTAACCTGGGGCCTGAGGTCAGGACAGGCTGCAGTGGTCCTCAGAGGCTGAGGCAGCCTCATTTCCGTAGCACGCTCACGGGTCCTTGCAGGAGAAAGGAGTGATACCACCTCCGTCGTCCCGAGTGAAGGCGCTGGGAGAAGGGATGAGAACGAGATGGCCACCAGCGTCCCAGAGAACGCCTTTGGGGCTCTGGGGATCAGAAACCTGGGGCTACAGCCCTCCTGGCACAGTCAGCCAAGGTCATGCCCTGGACAAATCATCAGAAGCTTGGCCAGGTTCTTGTCACTCCAACCTCAAGCTAGGCCTTTGATCTTGGCCACAGACTGGCCCTTGACCCTAACTTTAGGTTCTACTCAGCTCTGCGTCCAGAACACACACACACACACACAGAGCTCACTCCCTGGCTTGCCTTCTATGGGGGTGAGTATGGAACCCCGCAGGGACTCTGGGCTCTCCCCACAGAGTCCCACCTAGACCTAAATGCAGTCGGAGGTCCCACACCCCAACCCCCCTCCACCACCACCACCACCACTGCCACTTCCAAACCCGCCCTGCAGTCTGCTATGGGAAGGAGGCATGACTCTACAGGCTGGAGATACTTGGCCACACGTGGCTTGGTGTGTGGGCTTGTGGTCCTGGCCTACGAGGGGCAGAGTGAGAGGGACAGGTGGAAAGACAGCAGCTGTGCAGTGGTGTCACCTGCTCAGCACAGGTGAAGGCAGAAGGCCCTGGGCACCAGGTGGGGGAGGAGGGTTCCGAGCACCTCTCACACCCAGGGCATGAGCTCAGCAGCCTCAGGGTTCCGGTGGTTCCTAAGCCTGACTTGACAATCTCTGCAGGATCTCCTAGTGAGCACATCTACCCCAAGCCCCTGAGAATCGTGAATCCCAGAGACAGATGCCTGGAGCTGCTTCCAGCCCTGGGGCAGGCCTCAAGGGGCTACCCACTAGGACCTCTGGCCCTCCAGGGATGGGACTGATTGTTTTAATCACTCTTATTTTCTAAATATTAAAGACATTCTTCTTTAGTGAGGGATATTTGGAAAGCATTGAAAAGTGTTTAGAAGATAGCGGATACCCAGAAATCAATTCCCCAATTTCTGTGTGTCTATACGTATGTACACCAACATATATTTGCACCGTTTAAAGCAAACCCTGCATCCCTGCTGAATTCCAGGCCCGTGCTACTGAGTATGTATGCCTTACCGCATTTAATGTTCACAACAGTACCATGAGGTGAGCTCTCAGTTTATTCCTTTTTTTTTTTTTTTTTTTTTGAGACAGAGTCTCACACTGTTGCCCAGGCTGGGGTGCAGTGGCGCGATCTCAGCTCACTGCAACCTCCACCTCCCAGGTTCAAGCGATTCTCCTGCCTCAGCCTCCAAAGTAGCTGGGATTACAGGCATGCGCCACCACACCCAGTTAATTTTTGTATTTTTAGTAGAGACGGGGTTTCACCATGTTGGCCAGGCTGGTCTTGAACTCCTGACCTCAGGCGATCCACCTGCCCCGACCTCCCAAGGTGCTGGGATTACAGGCGTGAGCCACCGCGCCCAGCCTTATTCCCGTTTTACAGCATAGCCTGGGGCTCACTCAGGGGTCCCCAGCAGGGCCTGGGCTGAGTGGAGCTCACCCTGGGTGCATCCTCCGCATCTCCTCCCTACGTTTGATCTTGTTGGTTCCTGGCTGGTACGAGGGCCTGGTGGCCACAGTCTCAACTGAGCATAGCAGCACCGCTATGGGTCTGCAGCCCAGGGAGGGCCTGTCCGGGACCCGGGCCTGAGTTCTCACGGCCTTGTAGTTTGATTTTTCCCCTTCCATCCAGAAAGCACTGGGCAGGGGGTAAGGGGAGGTCACAAGCCACATCCGCCGACACTGCAGAGCCCCTGGGGGCACTCAGCCATACACAGAGGACCAACCTGTTGGCCTGGACACCTGCATGTCCTCCCCTGGATGGCAGAAGCCTTTGGTGGCTCTCCAGGTGCTGCTGCCATTGTGCAGGTGGTGACATCCCACCCCAGTCTCACGCCAGATCCAGTCTGTGCCCATCCTAACAGCTCTGTGTGAAAGTCATGTCGGAGCCACCCTCCTGGTCCGCAACTGCCCTGTTCTCCAGTGATTGCCACAGCCCCCTTCCCCACCCCGGTCTCTAGCCTCCCCTCCAGCCCTGCCCCAGCCTGTCACCACACAGCAGCACAGGGCTGCTTCTAAACCTGTTGGATTATTCCCACCCGCTCAGAACCCCCAAGAGCTCCCCAATGTGCTTCTTGCTCAGAGCACAAGCCCGGGTGATTGGGTGACCAGGACCCAGCTCCCCACCCCCGCCTCATACCCCACCCCACCCATGCCCCACATCCTTCCCCACCCCACGTCCCACCCCCGTGGTACCCTTGCGCATGCCAGTGCCTGCTCAGCTGTAGCCAGGCTGGCTTCTGCTGCACCTTCTGCCCCAGGGCCCTTGCACCCGCTGTTCTCACTGACTGAACCTTCTGCCCCTGTGTCTCCAAGGCTTGCTCTGTCACTTTCTTTGAGTCTCCACCCCAATATCCCTGGCTTACGAAGCCTTCCCTGACCCTTCCTTATGAAAGAGCCACATGACCATCGGCAACGGGCACCCGGACCCCATCCTGACGCTGGTCTGCCCTTGGCTTCCATGGGCACAGTCTCCCGCTTTGTCCACTGTCTCATCACTGGCTCAGTGTGGTGCCTGGCACAGAGCAGGTGCCCTGAGGACTCTCAGAATTGGAGCCTAGGCTCCATCTGTCTCCACCCTGTTTCCCGGGGCTGCTGGGGGATGCTGTGCCCCTCCCCCACACCTGCCCGAGTTCTGGCGCCTCTTCCCGGTCCTCAGAGCGTCCTGGGAGCTCGGTCAGCAGAAAGGGAAGTAGCAGGCGGGGGGGGCCTCAGGTGCCTCCCTGGTGCTGCTGTTTGGGTCAGCCCTTGGCCAGGGCTGTTGGGCTAAGAAGACCCCAGGAGGACCTGGAGCCTCTCACCAGCCGAGCACAGGCTCTCTCGGCTTTACTTCCGGGACAGCTGCCCAGAGTCAGAGTGCGCCCCTGCACCCCTGCGGCAGGAGGACAGCCAGAGGGCTTCTCTGCCCACTCTATCGCTTGCATCTCACCTGTCAACACAGAAGAGAGGTGCAGAACAGCCTTTGGTGAGACGGCCAGTGGTGCCGCTGTCTCGGGAGGAAGCCGCTTTCATTGTCTGAAGAGCAGTTCACGGGGGGGCAAGAGAAACCATCTGATTTCAGTCCGGTCCTCTGCCTTCCTGGGGCAGGGCTTGCCTGTGGGGGAGGACTTTCCTGTTCACTGGGAGCCTCCGTGGTCCCCCACAGACACCCCAGTCCCAACAGTGGGGTTGGAGAAGACGTGGCCAGGCCCCTGGCCTTGTAGCTTATGTGCAGCAGATGATAAACGCCCCTTGAAGACACATGCGCTCAGTGAGACAGCCGGAGAAGGCTGCTCCTACTCGACGGATGGGCTGAGAAGGAAACGAGGGAGTGGGGGACCCTCAGGGGTCGGGGGGTGACAGGAAGCCGGGCCTGCCAGGGCCTGCACCCTCACCTCCACCCAAGGGGGCCCTGTCCTGTGAAGCTGCCCCAACGCCTGGCCTCAGAGGGCTTGTGGTCCAGCAGGCAGCACAGGGAAGATGTGGCAGAGTTGATGAAGAGCGGTGGTGTGTGTGCGGGGTGGCGGGGTGGGGGGGTGGGTGCTGGGGCGGCGGGGGCTGATTGTGCGGGGCGGGGGGGGATGTGCGGGGCGGCGGGAGGGGGGGGTGCGTGGGCGGCGGGGGGCTGATTGTGCGGGGCGCGGGGGGGATGTGCGGGGCGGCGGGAGGGGGTGTGCGGGGCGGCGGGAGGGGGTGTGCGGGGCGGCGGGGATTGTGTGCGGGGCGCCGGGGGTGGGGGTGCGGGGCGGCGGGGGCCGGCCCAGGGCCATGGCCTCCGGACCAGAAAGACAGGGACTGACTTGGGGTGGGCTCTTTCCTTCTTTTTTTTTTTTTTTTTTTTTGCCTTTTTTCCTAAATCGAGGTGAGATTCACCTAACTGACAGCAACCACTATCAACTGAACAACTCCGTGGCATTTAGCACATTCCCGGGGCTGTGCGTCGGCCGCGCCCAGCTCCCAAGCAGCCTTCGTCCCCGTGCCGTCTCCCCTGCTTCCCAGTGCTCAGGATTTTACCGGCAGCGCCGCCTCCATGCCCTGCGCGAGGTCCCCTTTTTGTTTTCTGAGTGCTCGTTCCTTTCTTCCATCATAATACGTGGTTACATATCAGTGTGTTGATTTCGCTCCCATCCACCCTAGAGAGAGGCTCCAGGAAAGCCCTGGCTGCTCCCACAGCCCCCTTGTCAGGGCCCCGCTCTGTGCCAGCCTGAGGGGGACGAGAGTGGAGTGGCTGAGCCGGCCCTTGCGACTGGGGGCTAAGCTGGGCCTACCAGCCTCACCCTGGGCCCTGGATGGAGCCCCCATACTTGTAGTAGAAGCCAGGCCCTGTGTTTCTGCAGTTGGGGTTTTAGCTGGTACCTCCAGCGTGGGGTTCAAATTGAGCCCATTGCTCCCTTTTTTTACTAAAACATTCCCAATCCTGTAGCCCCCAGGCTGCTCCGGGGGCAGCCTCCTCCCACTGTAGGAAGTCAGCCCAGGAGCCCAGGGTGGTGCCTGCTGAGTCCTGGAGGAGAGTGAGGGGCCAGGGGCCCCCAGAGCCCAGGGGACGAGGGCTGTGCACAGCAGAGTGGCCCAGGACACTGGACAGGGCCTCACCCGCCTGTCCACCCAGGGACCGAGGCCACACTCCAGTCAAAGCCCCACTCAGAACATCAGGCCTTCGCAGGCCCCCGGGGAGTCCACCTTGAACACCACCCCCTCGGGGTCCTGAGGCAGCTCTGGGGAAACCACCTCCGCTTTGGTTCTGGAGCCAGCTCCTAGGAGATGTGCAGTTTGCAAGACCAAGCCCAGCTGGCCCTGCCCCCACCACCGGCTGCACTGGGTGCGGTTCCGCCCATCTGCAGGACAATGGGAGATGCAGGCAGGTGTTTGTGACTCCCCAAGGCCCTGCATCTCCCGCAGAGCTGGCCCGGGCCCCTGGTCACTCCCCTACTGCCATTTCTTTCTTTAGGACGGTTATTCTAGTGAATGGGTTCAAAGCCTGGGCCGGACCACCCTGGGCCCTCCACCCCTTAGGGGGTCCCCATCCTGTCTACGATCCTGCTGGGCAAAGGGCACTTCTATGGGCCTCAGATGCCAAGGACACTTGCCATCCTGGCAGCTCTTTCGGGTGTCCCTGCTGTGACCACCACAAAGCCCAGCGTGCTGATCCCAGCAGCTCCCGCCTCTGCCTGCTGGGCTGACCCTTTGAGGCCTGTGTCCACACCAGGCACTGGGCTGCGTGGAGGGGACAGGGCTAGCTCCAGGAGGCCAGAAGGACCCAGCTTGCCCTGTAGTGAAACTGTCCCTCTGTGCTCAGAGATGTCCCTCCCAGCCTGAGTTGCTGATCTCACCTACTCCTCAGCCTTGGTCCCCCCACCCACGCTGTCCCTTGCGGCACACTGGGCTCTCCCTGAGCTGCTGACACAGGGCCCTCGCACCCACTGACAGACACAGGGCCCTCGCACCCACTGACAGACACAGGGCCCTCGCACCCACTGACAGACACAGGGCCCTCGCACCCACTGACAGACACAGGGCCCTCGCACCCACTGACAGACACAGGGCCCTCGCACCCACTGACAGACACAGGGCCCTTGCCCCCACTGACAGACACAGGGCCCTTGCACCCACTGACAGACACAGGACCCTTGCACCCACTGACAGACACAGGGCCTTTGCACCCGCAGCTCCTCTGCCACGACCCCGTCTCCCTGCAGCGGCAGGTGAGCTCCGGCTCATCCCCAGGGCCCAACTCAGGACTTCAGGAAAGCTGTCTCTGAGCTCCGGTGGCTCTCCCAGCACCAGGCTCCCTGCTCAGGGCCCTTGATGCAGCTGAATTTACATCCCCCCCGTACCCCAGACAAGGAGGCACCACTTGCTGGAGGAGCCAGGAACCCGGTAGACACAGCAGAGGCCTCTGTGGGTTCCCTGAAGGGCCAGATTTGGGGTCCAGCTGGCTCAGAGGGAAAGTGGCCAGCAGGGCGGCAGGTGAGGCCCTCCGTCCCTCTGGGCTACGTGGGCTGGCCAGCACCCCTGACTCCCAGGAGTGACAGGAAGGCATTTGGCCCCCTTGAGAACAAAGTCACAGGCCCCTGCTCATCTGGGGCTTCTGTTCTAGTAGCAGGGGTGGCAGGCTGGTTAAAAAAGAAATCCAGGTCTGCCATGGAGGAGGCAGGAGGTGGCGAAGGAAGAGCCTGGGCCAGGACTCGGCCTCATTGGAGCTAGCGGCTGGAGGGGAGCCTCCTGAGGTCTGGCTGCCGGGGAGAGGGCTCTATGAGACCTGCTGGGTACCCTCCCTGGGGTCCAGCAAGGGTGGGCGTGGTGGTGCAGGGGCTGTGAAGGTGGAACCAGGAGGAATGAGGAGGGCTGGGAGGGAAGGAGAGGTGGGGAGCGTTCGGACTGAGGCCGGGCAGGTGGGCCTGTGAAGGCCACGCCGTGTCCTGGGATAGGGAAGATCGGGATGAATGGGCCGATGTGGCCACCCAAGTAGGGACAGGCAGTTGCTGCTGGATTCTCAAGTGTCCAGGGAGTGAGGGCCAGACTGGGCTGGGGTCAATGATGCAGGGATGGTCTCTATGGCTGGACAAGGTCACTAGGGGCTGGAGGTCACTCAGAGTAACCATTGCTCCAAATCCGCCCCCAGTTCCTGGTCCAGTCTTTTTTTTTTTTTTTTTTTGCGATGGAGTCTTGCTCTGTCACCCAGGCTGGAGTGCAGTGACGCGATCTCAACTCACTGCAAGCTCCGCCTCCCGGGTTCACGGCATTCTCCTGCCTCAGCCTCCCGAGTAGCTGGGACCACAGGCGCCCACCACCATGCCCGGCTAATTTTTTTTTTTTCATTTTTAGTAGAGACGGGGTTTCACCATTCACAGGATGGTCTCGATCTCCTGACCTTGTGATCCACCCACCTTGGCCTCCCAAAGTGCTGGGATTACAGGCTGAGCCACCGTGCTCAGCCATTTTTTTGTATTTTTAGTAGAGATGGGGTTTCACCGTGTTAGCCAGGATGGTCTCGATCTCCTGACCTCATGATCCGCCTGCCTCGGCCTCCCAAAGTCCTGGGATTATAGGCATGAGCCACCGTGCCCAGCCCTGGTCCGGTCTTAATCTCTTGCATCTGGCCACAGCTGCCTCGCCCTCCTCCACCTTCTTCTAGTGGCTCTGGAGCCTCGCTGCTCTCCTGGGCTTTCGTGCCTCCTGGATGCTCTGCCCACCCTCTGTCCCTCAAGATCCCCAGGGCAGAGCAGCTGCCTCTAAGAGAGGTGGAGCCCTTGGAATCACAAGGTCCCGGGGCCAGACCTGCTGAATCCGAATCTCAGGCAACCAGTGTGCACACTGGAGTCCACGATGGAATCTGGGGGGCAGCCCCTGAGCCCAGCCCATCCTCTGCTCCAAGCTGCAGGTCCTGGGACCTGCTGGTGCCTGTGGAGCTGGCTCAGCATCTGGCCCTGGGAGGAAAGGGAGGCTCTTGGTCATCCGAAGGTGCCATGGTGTGAGGGTGAATGAGGGAGAAGAGCATCCCAGGGCGGCAGAGGTGGCGGGAAGGTCCCCACCATGAGAAGAGGAACATGGCACGTGGCGCACCTCCGGGCCGGGGGTGCAGACGGTGCGGCACGGGTGCCAGCACAGCCCTTTCCTCCAGGTGCCCACAGTCAGGCCACACTCCGCCTGTCCACCCTGGTGCACCCCAGTGGGATGAATGCCGCCCCCACACCCCATGCATAGGGGCCTCCGGGGCGGGGAGGAAGCCCCGAGGTGTCCACGCTGCACCCCTGGCCTCCTGCCAGCCAGCTTCATGGCCATGTGTCTGCCGGGGTTCAGGGAGCTCGGAAGGGCTGGAGGGGAGGCCAAGGTCCCAGGAATGCACCCCAGAGCAATCCGGAGCATCTTGCAAAGGAACCGGTGCCTCCGTGCAGTGGAGGGATGGGGAAGCGGGGCGTCGCCAGGGACTTGGGCTTCAATTCCCTAGTAACAACGTAGGGCCAGGAAGCCACCCTGCTGAGCGCCTGCCCGGACGCTGGGCTCGGGGCACTGCCCTGCTGCTGCTAGAGCAGCCCCTGAGCCCCCAGCAAGTGCAGCCGAACACTGCCCGTTTCTGTGACCTTCGTGCCGGATGCCCAGGAATGTGGTCTCAGGACAGAGTGAGCACTGGTGTCCCACCCCACCCTGCAGCTCGCCCCCCTCCACCCCTGCAGCCTGCCCATGCAAGCCCAGCGCTTCTTCAGGTACAGGGAGCTCACCTGGCTCCGGGCAGGGCGTGCCAGCAGGTGTGCAGGTGCACAGCCATCTGGAGGTGGCTGCTCCGTGACAGAACGGCCCCTGCTTTGGTGTCCATGGGGGAGGGTGTTTTCTGGTGCTTCTTACATACAAAACTGAAGGACGGAACAGGCAGCTAAAGATCACGTAAACCACCTCACTTCCAAAAACCCTGGGCAGAGCACGTTTGCTTTCCTGATGCTAATTCCCCTTACCAGGACCAGGGCAGGAATGTCTGCCTGTTTCAAGTCCTGCTAATCTGCTCAAGCACTACTCTATAATTGAAGCATTCATTTGCTTCAGAGATTCCTAAATTCCTCCAAGAAAGCAGCATCTGGGTGGGCCTGCAGCTCTGCCCCACTGAGACAGTCTCACTTTCCTCAGTTTCTCCGGCCCGGGTCTGTTGTCATCTGGTAGACCCTGCTCCACTGGAGGCTAAGCCAGGGACTGGTACAGTGGATCTGGCCGATGGTACCAACACACCTGCACTGCGGGGGTCAAAGGGGACCCTGGCAGCTCAGATGCTGGGTGCATGGTGGGGTGGGTGGGGAGTGCTCACTGGCTTACAGACCAACCCGGCAGGCAGGCCCAGTGTGCTCCTGAGGGCAGAGCCAGGGTCCCCAAACCACTGGCCTGCCTTGTTTTGCTTTTCCCCTCGTCTCTGTGGTCCTGTGGTTAAAGTGAGGACCGGGTGTCCTCATCTCGCAGCTGGAAGTTGCTGAAGGCTGGTCTGGAGATAGAGACCTGCTTATCTGGTCCCACACTGAAAGCCCCACATGGAAAGCCCCCGTCTCTGGGCAGCCTCTGCTTCCCTGGGACCATCTTCTCCAGCGGACAGCAAGAGCCAAGGGGCATGGCAGAGCTGACCAGCCAAGGGGGCCGCACCCCTGTCCCCAGGAGGAAGCACCATTGCAGATGCTGACCCAAAAGCAAGAGTGTTGTGACCCAGGCCCAGGAAGGTTGGGGTCAGACCCCGCTGTCCAGGCCCTGCACGGCCTTAGGCTGGGCCAGTTGGTCCAGGGAGAGCAGAGAGCAGGGATGGAGCTGGGGGGGAGCTGCCTGCACAGTTGGATGTGGCTCCTTCCCTGCCACTTCTCAGCCTTGCTCTGGCCTGCCACAGTGGTGCCCACAGAGTCTTGGCGGAAAGAACAGAACATCCCACGGCTCTGAGCCAGGTCCCTGGAAGGATGGTGACCTGGGGCATCTGCTGTGCCCTGGGCCAGCTGGCATGGGCACGGTGTGGGCTGCATCATCCCCTGGGGAGGAGGTCAGCTCCCGCAGGGCCTGGGACATCTGTGGGCGCCTTGTCAGGCGAGTTTGGGTCTCTTTCGCAGAAGAAAACTGGGTGAGTATTTTGGTTCTTGTCAGCGGTTGCAGAGCCCGTGCCTCCCTCTGCTCCTGAATTAGGGCAGTGCCGTTTTGGGTTGCGTATGCCCTCCCTCGGTTTAAATTGGATGCTCTAATCGTCTTCCTCTTTTGTCCTAAATTTCCCTCTAATGTTTTATGCAGCTGTAAAGCAGCTGCTGCCTCCTGCTCCAGAGAAGCCTGAGGGTCGGGCGACTGCAGTGACTCACCTCCTCCCGGGAGGCACTGCAGAGCCCCTTGGCCAAGTCAGGCTCAGGGGACAGCCCCTGACCCTTGCAGGATACGTGTGAGAGCTGGGCTTGGGAAAGCCTTCGGCAGCAGATAGAGGCTCCCAGGTAGGACAGACAGAAGGACTTTAAGGGGTCAGGTCCCAAACAGCAGGGCTGCCTTTCCGGGGTGTGTTGTTGGGGGGCAGGGGGCAGTTGGCTTTTTTGTTTGTTTGTTTGTTTGTTTTTGAGATGGAGTCTTGCTCTGTCCCCCGGGGCTGGAATGCAGTGGCGACATCACGGCTCACTGCAACCTCCACCTCCCAGATTCAAGTGATTCTCCTGCCTCAGCCTCCCGAGTAGCTGGGATTACAGGCGCCTGCCACCACGCCCAGCTAATTTTTGTATTTTTAGTAGACTCGGGGGTTTCACTATGTTGGCCAGGCTGGTCTCGAACTCTTGACCTCAGGTGATCCGCCCGCCTCGGCCTCCCAAAGTGCTGGGATTACAGGTGTGAGCCACCGTGCCTGGCCTGGGGGTGGGGTTAGTTGTAAGTTGGTGAGAGGCAAGCACAGCTCTCGAGGGACATCGGAAGACGTACTTCCGGGGGCCTCAGCTGGTCCTTGGCACAGTCATTCAGCAAGTGTGAAGGCCTGCTCTGCACCCAGCCCCAGGAACCTGTGGGGCAGCAACCTGTTCCTTCGTTTGTTCATGTTAGGCTCGGAGCTCCCAGAGAGGGTCTAGCATCCTTCTACAGACCGACCCCTGGAGACACCCCCCACCAGGATACATCCTTGAGAATAAGCCCCAGGAAAGGGTCTGGGCCATAGATGGCCTTGCTGCCCTGGCCCAAGGTCATCAGATCTGCCTCAGGCAGGGCCTGCAGCCAGCCCCTGGCACCTTCCCTTGAGGAGAGCCTCCAGTGCTGCTTCTGCGATCCCATGGCCCCGACCCAGGCCCTAACCTAGGCCCTGGTAAGATGGTGACCCAGGGAATCTGGAGCTCCTGGCCCACTGCAGCAGCCACGCCACAGGTGACATCGTGAGCCCCGCCCCCCGCCCCGAGTCCAGCCCCAGCCGTGGTTCCTTCTCCCTGAACTTCCCACCTGGGGACAGAATGCAGGCCTAGGGCTTTCCCTGGGGGTGACCTGGGAACAGCTAGTCCAGTGCCTCACCCTACTGCAGGCTGTAGGCCCAGCCTCCCTGGGTTCCCGCCCCCTTATCTCACAGGAAGAGCTGGGCCTGGAGAGGGGCAGATGGCTGCACAGCCCCACAAGCGGCCGGGGAGCTGCACCTCTTCCTGCCAATCAACCCAGCAACTGGTGACCCCAAGTGCGGCGACCACAAAGGGAGTGCTTGCCCGTCTTGAAAGCAGACTTTTTCTCGGCAGGAACACGGGACTCACCTGCCAGTGGCTACCCAGGCAGGGGCTTCCCTGTTCCTCAAGGGGCCGGAGTCCCTCCATTATTTGGGGGAACATCTGAGGGAGCACGGGAAGGAGCCGTGGATGTGGAGGGCGGCAGGGCCAGGACGTGAGACACGACAGCAGAAAACACTCGGGCACACAAATGCCACACACCCACACGCACATACGTGCACACATACATGTATCAGGCATGCACCCCAGCTAGGTGGAGGAGGGTGGGGTTCAAAGCAGGCTGCACTGAGCACAGGTGGTGGCTGAGCTACGGCTGGCCCAGCTCCAGGCTGTGGGGAGAAGGGAGATGGCAGCATTCTTTCAGACGCTTTTATCCACTATGGGAGAAGGAAGACAGCCAGGGTTATCACAGCACAATTTGAAAAACATACAAATAATTCATGTCAGCATGATGTCATGGTGTTGTCAATAATGAATCCACACTTAAAACCCAGATTGATAGCTTCAAAGGGCAGCCCCCACCCCTGGACAGGTAGGCAGGGCGCAGAGCCAGCCCCTCTTGGTTCTGAGAAGGAAACTCGGAAGCAGTTTAGGTCAGAGGAGCCCAGGGACCACCCTTGCTGGGAGGAAATGGGTGCAGCGCAGCCCAGCGCAGTGAGCAGGGCCAAGGGTCTAGCAGCACTCGAGTTTTGCCTAAAGGCAAGGGAGAGGGTGCTGGCCTGCGTGCGCCCGCTGGGAAGAACTGGAAAGGGAGAGGGTGCTGGCCTGCGTGCGCCCACTGGGAAGAACTGGAAAGGGAGAGGGTGCTGGCCTGCGTGCGCCCGCTGGGAAGAACTGGAAAGGGAGAGGGTGCTGGCCTGCGTGCCCGCTGGGAAGAACTGGAAAGGGAGAGGGTGCTGGCCTGCGTGCGCCCGCTGGGAAGAACTGGAAATCCATGTGCTCCCGTTCTGCGAATCCCTTCACCAGGGCGTCGGACAGTGGCGTGGGAAGAAACCTCTCCTGCCATGAGAGCTGGGGGCAGGCCCAAGGTGCTAGGGGCTCCCGGGAGGACTGGCCGTGGCCATCCAGCATCCCTGTGCCTGGCCTGGGCCTCGGTGGCCAGTCCTTGGCTGCAGACCCCAGTGAGGACAGGGACGTCACCGCCCACTGCCCAGCATCTGAGGCAGCAGGTGCCCCCGCTAAACTCGATACGAACTTCTCTGGGTCCCTCGGGAAAGAGCCCCGCCCCAGCCTCTGGGCTCCCAGGATGAGGGCAGTCACTAGGTGGTGATGTCATGTCAGCCATCGGCCTCTTCTGCCTGTGGCCGTACAACAGGCCCAGGCCTGTCCCATCCTGAGGGAGGCAGATCCTGGCTGGAGCTGACGGAGACTTATACGGCCACACCCTGCCAAGGTGTGCCCGCTGGGACCTGGGCCCAGCCCGTCACAGCCCCTCTCCCTGTGCCATCCGCCAGCCCAGGCTTGATTGATATCCATATGAATATTCATACAGCATTCTGCAGGGACCGTCATTAATATTCTGAGGAAGCAGCATGAATGCCCATCCCCACGTCGTGAGCCATGGTCACCGTGCTGCTGACACGATGGTGGCTATGGATTTTTCGGATGCAATTGTCAGGCCTCCAGGCTCGGGAGGGTGGAGGCAGCACCGCCATCTCCAGGCCCCACCCGCACCCGTCCTCTGACCATGGACCTCCCAGACACCCCACCTGCCCCCTGGCCTTTGCCTACCACCGTGTCCCTACCTGACCCAATCTTGACCAACTGCCCCTCTTCCTCACCGATCCTGCCCCTGCTTCTCCTGCTCAGTCCTGACCCCTCTCCCCTCTTTGCCCTGCATTTACCCCACACCCACAGCCCTCACAGGATGGGGACACCCAGGTCCTCGCATAAATTAACCAAGCCCCTTTACAAAGCCCACTTCCCAAACGGAGCTGGCACCCTCCTCCCCTGGGCCCTGGGGCTGGGTCAGAGCCTACCAGCTCCCCAGGCCTGCCCCATGCCCTCAGCTAGAGGCAAACCCGAGCGCATGGGCGCGGTGAAGCTGGCAGGAGGGGCCCTGGGGACTGTGGCTCACCCCTGCCCGGCCCTCCTGCTGCCCTGAGAGCCCCTTGGCCCCGGCTGTCCCCATTGGTTGGGTGGGACTCTGGGGCCCCGCCCCACCTGCCCCTTGCAGTCTCCACCCAGGTCAGGATGGCAGGTGGCCCCAGCAGGGCTGGCCTGAGATGGAGGAATGCGGCTCTGACTCGGGCTATGGGGAGACTCTGGATGTGGCGGTGGATCCGCTGATGGGGCTTCGGATGTGACTATTTCCTGGGGGGCTGACGGTAGCCCAGGAGCACCAAGACCCAGCTCTGCCTTCCACCTCCCACGGGGCCTCTTCTCTGCAGGAGGCCATACAAGGACTGCACGGAAGGGGAGCGGCCCCGCAGGGAGGGGGCGCCTGGCAGCCCGCCCGCCGCAGCAGCCTGCCACCCCGCCCCCATGCGCAGTGCGGGCCACACACCTCGCGCCACAGCAGCCCTGCCAGAGCCCGTGTGACACAGCTGCCGGCATGCCCGGGCACGCTGCCCAGCTGGGCTGGGGGAGGGGCGCCAGGCCAGGAGCCGCTGAATCAGCTGCACCCGGACGGCCCCGCCTGGGCAAGGATGCTGGTGCGGCGGGGCGCTCTCTCTTTTGGGAACTGTCAGGAGGCGCGCCAGGCGGTGGTGGGGGGTGGGGGTGTTTCTGGACTGTGGTCTCTGCAGCCTGCTGCATGGGAAGTGCGGCTCACCGGGCCTGGGTGCAGGGCAGCCCCCGCCTCTGAGGGCATGAGTGGAGGCCTGCAGGGAGGGCCTGGGCAGAGACGGGCCCTTTCCAAAAGAGACCCATAAGGAAGAAGAGAAACGCACTGGCCTCTGCAGATCCGAAGCACGTTTGTCTCCCCCAGAAAATGCTGAATCAGCACTCACAGCACTGCCAGGGCCGGCGCCCTCCTCTGATTGCACGCTGGAGGGGACAGGCCCTTCCAAGGTCACAGAGCATCAATATCACCATCGACACCGAGGCATCGGTGCGGGAGGGCGTGCTCTGGTCCAGAGTGGGGGCCGTGCCTGGCCCTGCCATCCTTTCCGCTGGGGGCTGTGTCTGGAGCTTGGCACCTTCCCCCTCAGCCCCTGCTGTCCTGTCCTGCCCCCTGGGGACGGGCGGGAGGTGGAGGACATTCCTGTGTGTGTGCATTTGGGGTGGTTTTGCCTGTGGAGGCTGCACAGGGGGGCTCTGCCAGGGCAGCCTTCCGAGGCCACCTGGTCCACCCTGCGCTGGGGACAGGACAGCACGTGGCCCATCTTGACAGAGCATCTTAGATCTTGAAATCCCCAGCACCACCCCCTTCCAGCCATCGCCTGCCCTCTGCTGGCTCCTCGGCTTGGATTCCACTTTTCAGCAACAGAGACCCCCGGTCTGGTGCCCAAGCTGGTGTCCCCATGTGGTGGACGACAGGGAAAGGGGGGCTCTGGGAGGCACTCAGCACAATCCCCCTGGGCCAGGCACAGACTGAAAAGCAGACCCCACTAAGTCAACAGCCCCGGGCTGGCCTTGGTGGCTTCCTCCACACCCCGCGCCTGGCTGTGACTTCCTGACTCAGCACTCTGTTCAGCCTGAGTTGGAGCCGCTCCCCACCTCCAAGCCTCCCTCCCACCCGTCTCTACCCAGGGGCTGCCCTCCCCAGAGCCCCCCGACTCCTCCCTCCCGGCCTGCCCAGCTCCCCCTCAGCTTCGCCCCTCCCTTGGGCTGGAGACCTTCTCCGTGGTCCAGACTCAGGGACTGGTCCAGGGCCACCCACCTTCCCCCATCCTCCAAGCTGAACACTGAGCTCTGGTGCCAGGCTCCTCACTCCCAAACCCATGACTCCCAAGCCCACTGCTGTCACTGGGGGCCTCTCATCCAGCCAGTGCCGGGCAGCTCTGATTCCAGAAACTTCCTAGCACGATCCTGACCTCCAGGCCGGTCTGCAGCTACCTCCACTTCCCACCGTCCCCAGGAGCAGCCAGCGGCCCTCCCTGCCCACACTTGTCCTTCCCCGTTCACTCAGGTCCGGCCACCACCCTGAGTCCCTGGGGCCACTTCCCTCCTTCACAGGCAACCACTTGCAGCGGGAGGGGAGCCGCCGTATGGACCAGCCGCCTCGTAAGGATAGATCCTGTCTCCTAACCAGCTCCCAACTCCCTCCAAAGCAGCTGCGCACCGCCTGAGATCGCTGCAGGAAGCCGCAGCGGCCACGTGCTTAGGTTCTATCTCAACACCTTCCCAGTCCTTGACTCCTCACCACTGCTGGAAGCCCCTGGAAGCCTCCAGGCATGCAGGTCACTCCTACGTTTTCAGACATGTGGAGCCCACCACCAGCAAATCAGGCTGCTCTAAATGTGACGTTTCCGTGGAATGTGCTGGTCCCCCAGCAGTGGTCCTGGCATGTCTCCCCAACCCAGCAGAAACACAGCTGCTGCTGGGAGGGCCCAGGCTGCCCAGGACAGACAGCCCCAGACATACAGCACCATCGGCGGTCCCTGGAGATCCCTGTCTGGGTGGCACCCTTGCCAGTCACTGCAGCATGGTCTGGTCTGGGTGTCTGTCACTGTGGACAAAGGACCTGGGGACAACCTCCAAGGAGCTCCGGCCTTCCCTGGAGCCGTGGCCCTTGCACAGCTCAGCCGGTCATCTGGGACCTCAAGGGGAGAATAGCTTTGAAAACAGAACCTGTCAAACAGGGGAAATGCCTGGTTAACACAGCCCGAGGATGGCAGGTCTGCTGGGGAGCGGTCGTAAGCAGCTCCACCGCCCCTCAGATCCCCCACAGGGCTCTTCAGCCACCCAGGGGAGCCAGGTTAGCGGGGCTCCCGCAAGACACACACTGTGGCCATGGGGAAGCTCCTTGGCTCTTGGAGCCTGTGACATGCCCCTGCCCGGGGAATGGCCTGAGCCCAGGAGGTCGAGGCTGCAGTGAGCCGTGATCGTGGCCACTGCAGCCTTGGCAACAGAGCGAGACCCCCATCTCTGGAAAAAAAAAAAAAAAAAAAGGAAAAACGGGAAAAAAAAAAAAGCCCTTGTTATAATCCAGCTATGAGTGGCTCCTTCTGTGGGAACTGCTTCCTTGGGTCTAATGAGACATTCAGTGGTCACGGTGGCACCTGTCCCTGTACTCAGTGGTCCCATGGGCTGGTGGCTCCTGTGCACGGCAGTGTGGATGAGGCGTTGCCACTGTCGCGGGGAGTTCTATCAGATGGAGATGGCCCAGGCAAGGAACAACGGAAAACATGCCAAATCCACGGAAGACCAGGGTGAAGCCGGGCGGGGAGGGCCAGGGAAGCCCTCAGGGAAGGCAGGAGCCCTTGTGCAGCCTCTCTGGTGTGGTGCGTGGCCGGGCGTGACCACAGTCAAGGGCATAGCCCACACCTGGCAAAGCAAGACCAGGCTGCTCTCCCAGGCCGAGCCTCAGACAGCCCGTCTGCTAACTGCCCCAGCTTTGTGTGCACAGGTAAGGCTGCGTGTCCAGGCCCTGCACCCACCTCAGGACTCGGCTGTGGCCTGGCATTCCCTGTGGGGCACACAGAGCCCCCAGACCTTCGGATCAGAGGCCTGGTCTGTGAAGCACTGCTCCACACCAAGCTTCAGCCCTGGGTTTGGTAAAACAAGCGTCACCCTCCTAAGCTTTTCAGGGGCAAACATTTTTGTAAGGATTTCACAAACTCTGCCGTCAAAAACAAAACCCCGGAAGTTTGGAGAAACAGTTCCACAAAACTCTATAATGGATAGGTTGTTACATAATGGAATCTAAAGTTTTCCTTTATTTTCTTGAGAAGGGGTCTTGCTCTGTCACCAAGGCTGGAGAGCAGTGACAAAATCATGGTTCACTGTAGCCTCAACCCCTCCCCGGCCTGGGCTCAAACAATTCTCCCCACTCAGCCTCCAGAGTAGCTGGAACTAGAGGTGAGCACCACTATGCCCGACTCATTTAAAAATATTTTTCTGTAGAGATGGGGTCTCCCTGCTGCCCAGGCTGATCCGGAACTCCTGGGTTCAAGCGACCCTCCCGCTTTGGCCTCCCAAAGTGTTGGAATTACAGGTGTGAGCCACTGCACCCGGCTGGTTTCCCTTTAAGTGACACTTTCTGGCCATAATGACTGCCTGGGAGGAAATCGTTGTCATCTTCATCTTGTTAGAAGCCTTTGCGAGTGAAAAAATGAGAAACGTGAACTTCCTCCCTTCACAGAAGCTAAGGAAGCCTTTACAAAGCAAAGATCCTACAATAGTATGAAAAGTACGTCTCTCAATCTTCAAACTGTGTTTTTTTTTTAAGACAGAGTCTCACTCTGTCACCAGGCTGGAGTGCAGTGGTGCAATCACAGCTCACTGCAGCCTCGATCTCGTAGGCGCACACCACCACGGCCAGCTCATTTTAAAATTTTCTGTAGAGATGGGGGTCTCACTATGTTGCCCAGGCTGGTCTTGAACTCCTGGCTCAAGTGATCCTCCTGCCTTGGCCTCCCAAAGTGCTGGGATTACAGGCGTGAGCCACTGCACCTGGCCTCAAACGGTTTTTTTTTGGATAAATAAGAACTTTGGTTTTATTTTTCTTCCAATCTTTTTTTATGTGTGTGCATCCTCCCGAGGTGGATGGCGCTGTGCTTGCTCATAGCCCTGAGACCTCTTTCCTCTCAGCAGCGTCGGAAACACCACCCCAGCTTTAAGACTGAACGAGGCTGGGTGGAGGGGCTCACACCTGCAATCTCAGCACTTTGGGAGGCTGAGGCAGGTGAATCACCTGAGATCAGGAGTTCCAGACCAGCCCGGCCAACATGGTGAAACTCCATCTCTACTACAAATACAAAAATTAGCCAGGCGTGGGGGCGGGCGCCTGTAATCCCAGCTACTTGGGAAGCTGAGGCATGAGAATCACTTGAACCCGGGAGGTGGAGTTTGCAGTGAGCCGAGACCGTGTCAATGCACTCCAGCCCAGGTGACAAAACCAAAACTCCGTATAAAAAAAAAAGACTCTGAACGGGCCAGTGAGCCAAATGCAACCTCCACTGGCCTGCACGGCAGTGTCCCAGTGACTGCCCTGCTGACAAATCCTTGCCTGTCAGCTGGGCCACCTCCCCAGGGCAGCTTCCCACAAGGGGAACCCTGGCCTCAGGGGCTCCTTCCCCAGCATCACAGGTGTTTGTGAAAACTTTCCCACCTTACAGGAAGAGATGGTTTCTATGGTGCCCTAGGTGATTATTATGTCCTTCAAAAAGGAATAAAACAATTGAGCTTTAAGCAATCACTCCATCAACACATTAAAAAAATAGGTTTAATGCAGGTGGGTCATCACATGATGAATATCACGGGCACCGGGGACAGCAGGCGGCCAGGTGCTCAGAGGGCACAAGGTACCACAACTCCCTGCAGCGTTGACACCGCACGAGTGGCACAGCCAGCCCCCTCCGGCCTCCCATCCCACCTTCACCCTCAGCCAAGAGGCCTGGGTGATTCTGAGTAACATGTTAACAAAAAACAAAGCTTCTTTGAGGAAACAGCGTGACTTAGTGCAAAAGATTCTCTGCAGCAAGAAATGAGGCCCACGCAGGGAAGCGCCCGCCCGCCTGTCCGGGGCCTGGACGCAGCCTGGGCTCATCAGAGGTCATCCACAGAAGCTGCCGATAAATTAGAGAGCACGGTTTACGGCCAAAGATTTTTTGCTTTCTCTACCTGATTTAGGGTTTTTCAAAAAGTTTCTCTTCCAGTGGCACACAACTGTCCTCATGGCTCCTGGGCCACTGGTCCACCTGACAGGGCAGGGTCACAAGTCCCACCCATGCCCGGAGTGTGGGGACGTGGATTTGAGGTGACGCTAGGGTTGTCAGTACTGCACCCTGTGTCCTGCTCTAGGGCAGCCTCTGCCTGTTGTCCTTGCAATCATTACTCAGGGCACCCTCCCACTCGGCCCCAAAGTCACACGGCCATGGGCAGTCCACCACAGTGTTGCCTTGACTGCAAGGCCAAGGAGCAGAGCAAGGGGTCCTGGGTGAGACCTCGGCCCATGGTGGCTGCCCTCCCTGAACACAGGCATCTGCGCCCCTCCAGCCCACCTGCCCCTGTGCCATCATTTGGGCCCCCCAGTCACTGGAGGACAGCGTGGGATAGGATCTCAGCATATACCCGGGGCTCTAAGATGCTGCTGGTGCCACACAGGCTCTGGGGCTGTGTTTGCTGCACTGAGGCCTCTGCCGCCTGCTCCGGACACTTGGGACACGCAAAGTCTCCATCCCAGTTCACTGTAGCCTTGATGTCCCAGGCTTTCTTTGAGGGTGTTCCCTCAAAGAAGGAGGCCCAAAGCCCTCCCCCGCAAAAAAAGCCAGAAAGGAATGGAGGTGCCGCTGCAGAAATCCAGAGCATCTGCAGGACATCCTCACAGCTCTCCCAGAACAGGCAGACAGGCCAGTGGAGTCAGCCCCTGGCTCCCAGGGCTCCCCCAGGCCAGCCCCTGAGCTGGGAGCCTGCTGAGGCCCCTCCCACCTGAGCCCCTCTCCGCCCCCTGCTAGACTGCATCTACGCAATCCAAGGGGACCCTGAAGGCTGGCTGGGGACTCAGGACCCACACAACCCCTCAGGGTGACACACACAGGGTGGTCCGCAGGCAGTGCCAGGCCTCAGGCGGCCCAGGGCAGAGTAAGCAGCTTTGTGGCAGTGTGGTGTGTCAGCGAGGGGAGCCTTCCCTGTCCTGTTGGCTGGGGCTGGGACCAGGGCACGCAGAAGGGGCTATGCAGCCAGGAGGGCCCCCCCCTCCGGATTTGCTCCTGGGCACACAGCCCTCTGTGTCCAGGGGCCTCCCAGGGTGATGTCTAAAGTCCCTGGCAGCTGTGGTCCTGGAGAGAGGCGAACGGAGGGCCCACCCCACAGTATGACCTGAAGACGTGTGAGCAGGAACCACCGGCAGGTGGGCGCCGCCCCCGAGAGTGCACACGGGGAGGGTGGGCACAGGAAGCCAGCCTAGGGGCGGTGTCCGCAACCCCATCAGGGAAGTCTCAGCCCTTTCTTTTCTCTCCGTGGGCGCCGGGCAGCAGCGACTGCCTGGGGGATGAGCAGAAGGGAAGGCGCTGGCCGACCCCACCCATGGAGAGAACACAGCCACAGGCCAGGACGATACATCAAGCTCGCGCCCAGGGCCCTCACATGTCCACGAAGACCATGAAGCACCAGCCCAGGCCCCCGACCAGCAGCATAGTGACGTGGATGCCGTAGATGAGCAGCTCGTTCACTAGGCGGAAGTCCACGCGCCGGCGGCCCAGCAGCAGCAGCAGCACCGACAGCTTGCGCTGGAAGCGCAGCAGTACGCGAACGCCCAGGTACTGTAGGCAGAAGAGGGCGGCCAGCGCACCCCAGAGCGCCGCGGTGAACAGGCTGCAGCTGAAGTAGAGTAGGAAGCGGATGAAGCCGTACAGCCAGCGCGTCTTGATATACACGTCGAAGTTGTTGTACTTGGTGCGGGCCAGGTGGGAGGCGCGCACGGGCCCGCAGGCTGCATGCAGGCAGGTGGTGTGCGGGCCGTGGAAGGAGCGCACCCGCCGCGGAATGGGCATGACCGGCATTGGGCCCCGGTGGCGGCGGTAGCTCGCAGTGGCGGCGGTGGCGGCGTCCAGGCGGCGATCAGCGTAGGGGTCATGGGCACCTAGGCCTGGGAGCCCGCAGCTGAGCCTGGGGGGAGGCGTCGGCCTGCGGGAAGAGCCGCAAAACCCACGTCAGTGTGAGGACACCATGCGGATCCCTCCCCAGGCAATCAGCAGGCGAAAGCGGACACAAACTCCAGCGCCAGGACTACGGATAGATGGAGTCCAGGGCGGGATCTGCGGGCACTCCTGGGCTTACTCTTTTCACAAACCCTCCCAAGGATACTGCCAAGGGGTCCACCACCTGGGGAAGCCAAACTGCTTGTTCTAGGGCAGCACTGGGGAAGGGGGGCCTTCGGGGCAGTGGCCAGGGGAGGCCCCCGGAGGTGGTCAATGCCAAAACGGATGGAAGGGGCAAGAGTGGCTCTTTCCTGCAGGATCCTCGCAGCCCCCCACTAGCTGGACCACACTCTGCTCTTAGGCAGTTTGCCCGTTACTGCCCTGGTCTTCTGCAGCTGCCTGACCCAAGGCTGACGCAAGCCCTTAAATGTCATCTGCAAGAAGCCACTGCAAGAAGCCACCACAAGGCCGCGAAAAGGGACTCGAGGGCTCGCAGGTGAACCGAGAACGAGCCTGGCGGGAGCAGATGACTCCAGCAACCTGACAAGTGCTGGGTGCCAGATGGACGGCTCGGGGGCCCTGGGGTCACCTTGCTGGGCCTGAACCCTGGCACTGTCCTTCCCTAGCAGTGACTTTGGGCAGGTCACCTGACCCCAAGTCGGCTCCTGCTCTGTCCAATGGGGGTGCCAATAACATTGCCCTTGTGGGTAGCTGTGAGAGGGAAGGGGCTGGGCCTGGTGTGCACAGTGGGGTGGGCCCGGGGCCTGACAGCGGCCCTACAGACTGGGCTGCAAAGAGCAGACACGGCATTTGGCTCTCTAGCTTCACCTAGTAAATGCCGTTTATGGCTTGCCTAAATAATCTGTAGATGGAATGAACTCAAAGGTCAGGAAATAAAATCGGAGCATGAAAGTTGGTAACACTACAGGCGACTGCTGCCAAGAGCTTCGCCTGCCGTCAGATTCAGCCTGGGGCCCTGCCGTGGGGACCTGGCCGGGGCGGAGGCGGGAGGGGCCGGGGCCGCCTGACCCTCCGGTGCCCGCAGGGGCCCGGCCTCGCCTTCTCCCTCCGCCCGTCTCCTCCACGCGCTGCAGGGGCCAGAGCGGCTCTATTTAAGGCCGGCCTCGGCCTGGAGCTCGCCCCGGCCGGGACACCAGCCATGCCGCTGCCACTCAAACGCGGCTGGGCGGAGTTGTGTCCCCGCGGGGTCTCGCGGCCCGCGGCTCCATCCGGGTCCCCGTCTTTCTGCAGACGCCCGCTCGGCCCGGCCCATGGACCCAGGACTGTCTCCTCCGGGCCTCAGAGACGCGACGGGCCCCGGGCCCCGACCAACGCCTCGTGAGCACCGGGCCTGCGCCGCGCCGGGCCCCCAGGCTGCAGAGCCCCTGCCAGAGCCACTTCCGGGTCCCGCGCCGCGCGTTGCCCTGGAGACGGCCCCCGCCGAGGCCGGGTCCCCGCCCGCAGCTCACCCGGTGCCCTCTCCGCGGCGGCGCCGGCGTCCCGGACCTCGGGGCCGGCCGGCGGTGCTAGGGGCCGGACCTGCGGGCGCCTCTGTCCCTCGGGGCTCCGTGCGCAGGGCGGCCGCATGGTGCCGGGGCGCGCAGCTGGGGGCGCTGGCAGGGCGGCTGAGGGCGTGGTTCACGCGTCCCCGGCCGGGGTCGCCCTGCAGGTGACGGGGCTCCCGGGCGCGGCCGCCGGAGGCGTTTGACCCAGCGTGGGAGCCGTAGCGCCGTCCCTCGACGGCCACCGTAGGGTGGCCTCACGCCCCCCTCCACCCGCGCCGACCGAGCCGCACTTCCCTTCCCCCTGCTCCGGGCCCGCGCTGGGCGTCCCGGACTCGACGCTTCCCGAGAGCGTGCGGGCGTGCGTGCGTGCGCACGCTGCGAGCAGTCCGTAGCGTTCCCTCCCGCGAACGCCCGCGGTGCCGCGCCTGGTCTTGCGCAGGCGCAGATGGCTGTCCTGCGCAAGCCGTTCCTGGGTCGCGCCTCCGCGCACGCGCCACCGGGCCCCGAGGAGGGGCGGTGCGCAGGCGCGCTCCCGTGGAGTAGTCGTTTGGCCCCAGAAGAGGGCTTGACCCTGGTCCTGGCCCCGGACTGAAGTGTCTGCGACCCAGCGCGCTGCTGCCATCGCTGGGGTGGGGCCGGGCCCCCGAGGAAGCCGCCTTACCGGCGGGGGTGGGCGGCCCAGGGACCGGGAGCAGGTCTGGTCCTCGCGGGGCCGTGTGCGAAGGCGCCCTGCGTGGCCCAGGCCTGGGGCTGGGAGGACCGGGCGGCGGCGGGAATGGGGGCGCCCTCCAGCCTCCAGGAGGGCGGAGAAGGGTGAGACGGCCGACGCCACGCGGACCCGGGCGGCACGGAGCGGGTGGGTAGCTGCGAGGCCCGGTGGGCCGGCGGCGACGTCGGCAGCCGAAGTAGGGACAGCCCCGGAGAACGAGCAGGCCCAGCAGCAGCAGCCCCAGGCCCCCTCCCCAGTGAAGGAAGGGGACTTGTGTTAGTGTTCTCACGCCTGGTTCGTACAGGCTGGCGGTTGTCCTGGGTTTCCAGCAAGGAGTGTGTTGGGGAGCGCTCCTGGGTGTGGCTGCTGGGTAGGAGGGGAAGGCAGGGTCAGCAGCCCCTGGGGCGACCGGAAAGTGGGTGGCCCTTCAGATTCATGGCACTGGAACAAGGGGGCTGGGCCCTCCTGCCCACCAGGCCCGTCATTGGCTGCAGGCCTCCCGGGACGGCGAGCTGGCTCCTGGGCCCACGTCCTTTGGACCAGGGCCGCCCTGAGGGCTGGCGCAGCTACCTTCTCCACTGTGGCCCGGTCCCCGCCACAGGAGAGAGAGCCGCCTTTATCCGACATGAGCAGGAGTTCGAGGAACATCTGGGCGAGCAAAGGCCACCAGGAGGTAGCACAGCAAAAGGGCCAAGAGCCTGTTTTCTTTACCGATGGCTGGCGGCAAATATTCCGAAAGAAACAGGTGTCAGGCAAGAAGTGTTGGTTCACGCCTGTCATTCCACTGCTTTGGGAGGCCAAGGCAGGGGGATCACTTGCCCCAGAAGTTTGAGACCAGCCTGGGCAACATAGTGAGGCCCCTGTCTCTACAAAAAATTTAAAATCAATAAACAGGTCTCCTTCCTTCCTCAATAGCCCTGTTGCTGGCTCACCTCTCTGCCTCTCCAGATGTGAGGCAGATCCACACGTTTAGCTATTGAGATAAGGCTGGGCGTGGTGGCTCACACCTGTCATTCCGGCCTGAGATCTCGTGCCCGGGAGTTTGAAGACTAGCCTGGGCGACCTGGCTGGCAACATGGCCTCCACAAAAATAAATAAAACATTTTTAATATATAAACATTGAGATAATGGAAAGCATCTTGATGCCTGCCTTCATTTTTTGTTTTCTGTTTTAAGGACCATTAGAGACAAACTAACCAAAGAGAATTCTCCCGTCCCACGCGGCTCATGCTGGGACACTGACGCCGTGAGACGGCGCCCGTGGCCAGAAAGAGGGTGGTGTGTAAACCAGGTGGTCACCCGTCACTTGGCTTCTTGCGTGCTGGTGAGGGTGGTCACGTGTCCATGGATCAGGGCTCACACCTGGCCTATCTGGTGGCTGCACAACGGGAGGAGCAGATCCACAGCCCCCCTCCTTGCTGTGGGTTTCCCGCGTCCTCCCTGCCCTGCAGTCCCCTGGCTCCAGCTCTGGAATAGATGCCCCCTGCTTCCCACTGTGCACCCACCCACAAAAGCGCAGCGTGAGTACCCGCACTTGCCCCCACGCTGCTACCCTGCTCTGGGTACCAAGGACACAGGCACAGCAGAGCCCCCCCACCCTCAAGGCACCTGCCATCTTGTGACAGGGACAGGCTGGGGGCAAATGACCGGAAAGGGTGGCAAGTGCCATGTCAGACATATGGTCTTCATACAGGGGATGTCCCAGGACTGCTGGGCCAGAGACCCCTCCATGTGGGTCAGCGTCACCCAAGCCAAAGGCCAAGGAGGTCCCTTGGGGGGTGTGGCCGTCAGAACAAAGCTGCCAATGAGCATACCCTTAAAGGAGCTGCCAGCTAGTGAGGCTGTGGCTGGCCCTGGCTGCATCCAGACCCTGGGGTGTCCTGCAGCCGGGGGTGGACACAGGTTTTGTGGGGCCTGAGGCTTCTGTGGTTTAAGGGACCTTCCTTAAGGATAATACAGAATTAGGAACAGACCTTGAAGCTTCTGCTGCTAAACTTAGGGTCAGGTGAACCCATTGCCAACTGTGCCCAGAAGACAGCCCCCCAGGCTGAGTCAAAAGTGGTTCATAGGCCGGGCGCGGTGGCTCACGCCTGTAATCCCAGCACTTTGGGAGGCCAAGGTGGGCGGATCACGAGGTCAGGAGATCAAGACCATCCTGGCTAACATGGTGAAACCCCATCTCTACTAAAAAAATAAAAATAAAAAAAAATTAGCCGAGTGTGCTGGCGGGCGCCTGTAGTCTCAACTAGTGGGGAGGCTGAGGCAGGAGAATGGCATGAACCCGGGAGGCGGAGCTTGCAGTGAGCCGAGATCGCACCACTGCACTCCAGCCTGGGTGACAGAGCAAGACTCCGTCTCAGAAAAAAAAAAAAAAGTGGTTCACAGAGTCACGTCTAGTGTGACCCCTCATCAGCACAAACATATTCTTAGATGTCCGTTTCTGGGTGAAGTCCTGGAAGCAGATAAATGTTTGCAGAGGTGATCTGTGTGTGGTGGGATTAAAGAGATGAATATATTTTACTTTCTTTTTTAACATTTCTGTACTTTCTGATTTTGTTTTTTCAGCATGAACCAAAAAAAAAAAAAAAAAAAAAGCTGGATTTAGACAAATAAAAAGAAGTGCATGTCAGCCCGAGTGGCCTCAAACACGTTCCTGTATAGAATCTCCAGGAAAGCTGGGGCCCTCACTCGCCACTGCCTCAGGCTGGGCCCGCAGTCACGTGCTTCTCCCTACGGGAGGGTTCTGTGTCCTGAATTCCCAAAGGGTGCAGCTGTCCCCTTGTCACGTTGTCTGTGTTGATGGTTCCACACTCTCTGGTCGGCCATCTGCCCCACCAGTCTCTGCTCGCCCACGGATGGGGATGGCCACTCTAGCTGTGAGGGTGGCTTCCCGGGCTGACCCTGCTGCCTGCTGCCCATTGCTTCCAAGGTTGGGATATCACTTGGGGTTTGGGGTGAGGGGACAGTAAGGGGAAGCCCTGGTTGCCCTTTCCAGGAGAATGAGAATTTCAGGGCGGAATTGTTTATTATTTGACTTCAACAGAGGTGCCACGGTCGGGGAAACGCTTCACGCACCTTGGGTTATAGGGCAAGTCCCGTCTGTCTGCCTCGAATTTCGGTTTGGAGAATCTGCAAGCTCCACACACGTGGAAGCGTCTGTGCCCCGGGTGTGGGTTCTGGTCTTGATTGTGTTCGCGGCTGGACGCTGTCCTTGAGGCCGCCCCTTGGCACGCTTCACAGAAGACAGTGGGGGTCGCCCTTCCCTGGCTGACCCTCCAGAACCGCCAGCCTCCCCTAACTCCCTGTGAAATCAGTGCAGGGCAAGAGCCTGGACCCCTTTACAGTTGCCTTTTCTCTCTCTCTGTCCCTTCTCCATCTTCCGAGCTCCTACTCGCCCTTCAGGACCCAGCTCGAATGCCCCATCTCTGGGAGGCACCTTCAATCTTGGGCTGCCCCTTCCGTCACACCCCCTGTCCCTGGGCGGTGGGGGACATCTGACAGTCTCCTGCCTCCCCCTCCACACGCAAAGCCGCCCCCGCCTGTTGGTGGCCTGTGTCTCCGCTGGCCCGCCCAGGGCTCTCTTGCTGTGGCCACCGTGGGTTTTGGCCTCATGACCCAGTCCATGCGTGCACAGCTCAAGTAGCTTCCCAGGACACCAATTTCCTCCCCGGCCGTGGCTGCTTCTGGTCCTCTGCCCACTCCCTGAGTTCTGCGCCCTCCTGCGCCCCCGGCCTGGCCACAGCTCAGTCACCCCAGGACCACCGTGTGCTGGGCATTTGCCGCGGGTTTGCCCCAGCACGTGACGCCCAGCCAGGGTCCCCATCAGCCTCCCTGTCCCCGTCAGTCCTCCGTCTGCGCTGTGGGCAGTGGCCTGGCGCCATCTGCTGGGCTGGTGCCTGTGGTGCCGCCAAGCGCAGGAGGGACCCCGCGGCTCCAGGTCTGTGGGAGACTAAGTTGGGGCCGAATGTGGTGCTCGCTGCCGACGCAGAGCCCCCAAGCTGGACGGGACCCCCTGGGGTTGTCCTACCTTTGCAGGTGTGTCCGGAATTGGTGGGTTCTTGGTTTCACTGACTTCAAGAATGAAGCCGCAGACCCTTGCGGTGTGTGTTACAGCTCTTAGGCGGCGCGTCTGCAGTTGTTCGTTCCTCCTGGTGGGCTCCTGGTCTCGCTGGCTTCAAGAGTGAAGCTCCAGACCTTCATGGTGAGTGTTACAGCTCTTAAGGCAGCGTGGACCCATAGAGCGAAAGAACAAAGCTGCCACAGGGTGGAAGGGGACCTGCGCGGGTTGCCACTGCTGGCTCAGGCAGCCTGCTTTTATTCTCTTATCTGGCCCCACCCACATCCTGCTGATTGGTAGAGCCAGGTGGTCTGTTTTGACAGGACGCTGATTGGTGTGTGTACAATCCCTGAGCTAGATACAGAGTGCTGATTGGTGTATTCACAATCCCTGAGCTAGACATAAAGGTTCTCCAAGGCCCCACCAGAGCAGCTAGATGCAGAGTGTCAACTGGTGCACTCACAAACCCTGAGCTAGACACAGGGTGCTGATTGGTGTGTTTACAAACCTTGAGCTAGACACAGGGTGCTGATTGGTGTATTTACAATCCCTGAGCTGGACATAAAGGTTCTCCACATCTCCACCAGACTCAGGAGTCCAGCTGGCTTCACCCAGTGGATCCCGCACCGGGGCAGCAGGTGGAGCTGCCTGCCAGTCCCGTGCGGTGTGCTCGCACTCCTCAGCCCTTCGGTGGTCGATGGGACTGGGCACCGTTCAGCAGGGGGTGGCGCTCGTCTGGGAGGCTCCGGCCGCACAGGAGCCCATGGAGGGGGTGGGAGGCTCAGGCATGGTGGGCTGCAGGTCCCGAGCCCTGCCCCGTGGGAAGGCAGCTAAGGTCCAGTGAGAAATCGAGCGCAGTGCCTGTGGGTCGGCACTGCTGGGGGACCCAGTACACCCTCTGCAGCCGCTGGCCCAGGTGCTAAGCCCCTCATTGCCCGGGGCTGGCAGGGCCGGCTGGCTGCTCCAAGTGCGGGGCCCGCCAAGCCCACGCCCACCCGGAACTCCTGCCGGCCTGCAAGCGCCGCGTGCAGCCCGGTTCCCGCTCGCGCCTCTCCTTCCACACCTCCCTGCAAGCTGAGGGAGCCAGCTCCGGTCTTGGCCAGACCATAAAGGGGCTCCCACAGTGCAGCGGTGGGCTGAAGGGCTCCTCAAGTGCCGCCAAAGTGGGAGCCCAGGCAGAGGAGGCGCCGAGAGCGAGCAAGGGCTGTGAGGACTGCCAGCATGCTGTCACCTCTCACAGGGACAGCAAGCCAACCCCTGCTTGGAAGGAGCGCTTTGCCCACAGAGGCCGGCCCAGGGCGTGTGCTAAGCAGGTATGTTGAGTGGGTGGAAAGAATGCAACCCCTGCTTGTGGGACATGTTGAAGCCCACCCCTAACCCCTCCAGTACCGTCCCTCTCTCCCTCCACTTGCTGGCACTGGGGGCCGAGGATGGGGTCACTGTGAGGACTTTATCCAGCTGGTTGACTTCAGGATCCTGGCAGGGAGTGGCTCTTGCTGCCAGGACAGTAGAGGCCTAGAGAGTCCTATCTCTGACACCAGCCACCTTGCCAGAGGCCTGATCTCTGACAGCAGCCACCTTGCAGGGTTCGGGCCAGGGAAGGGGAAGGGACGGGAGAGAATGGAAGCCTCCAGGGTCATTTCAGCTGGTCGTTGGACAGAGCCAGTGTGACTTCAAGTTCAATGACAAACCCCCTCTCCATGTCTCTGGGGTGGGGTGGGGCCTGTGGCCCCACAGAACTGAGCCACCCAGGAGGCCAGGGAAGGAGATGCAGTACACAGGAGCCCAGCATCCTCTCGGGTGCATGGACATCTCTACCCAGACCCTTCTGCAGCCACCTCCCCACTTACCCAGCAGGAGACCAAGCCAATTCTTTTTTTTTTTTTTTTTGAGATGGAGTCTCGCTCTGTCGCCCAGGCTGTAGTGCAGTGGCACCATCTTGGCTCACTGCAAGCTCCGCCTCCCGGGTTCACACCATTCTCCTGCCTCAGCCTCCCGAGTAGCTGGGACTACAGGCGCCCGCCACCACGCCCGGCTAATTTTTTGTATTTTTAGTAGAGACGGGGTTTCACTGTGTTAGCCAGGATGGTCTCGATCTCCCGACCTCGTGATCCACCTGCCTCGGCCTCCCAAAGTGCTGGGATTACAGGCATGAGCCACCGTGCCCGGCCAAGCCAATTCTATCCTGCGAAACTGGGCTGGCCTCTGTGACTGTCCTGCAACCAGACAGAGGCCTGAGGGACTCTGCACTGTTTCTGGGCTGAGGCAGAAGAAGCCCTATGGCTTCCCCTCCACCTCCTGCATGCTGCCTCCTCTTAGCTCTTAGTGCCTGCTGGGAGAAGCTGGCCTCAGCATGGACAAGCCTCCAGGAGACCGGAGCACCCACCACCCTGTGCCTTCCCAGCCGAGCCCCAGGCAGCGTGGAGCAGAGAAGTCCTGCCTGTCCCTTCCCTGCAGACTCTTTGAGTGTAACCAAATGGTTGCTGTTTTGTGCCACTGAGTCTGCGGTGGTCTGTGATGTGCCCAGATGGCTTGAGTGGAAGAATGTGTCACTTCAAATCCTCATAGCCACCTTCAGGGGAAATGGCTTTGCCTCCCCTGGCAGATGTTCCCATGTCAGGCAGATGTTTTATTTGCCGAAGAAAGAGCAGACTGTATTAATGGAGGGCTGTGCAGAGTGACCCAGAGCAAATATTCCAGACTCAGCCTGCCATTGCCACTTCCACCATGGCTCCACCACTTCCTCACCATGGGCAAAATCTCAGCCTCTCTGGGCCTCCTCCCTTCATCTGTAAAGTGGGGATAAGGACACATAAGCCTCAGAGGGATGTTGTGGGAACCAGCTTTGCCAGCCTGCACAGAGCCTGCAGAAGAGGGCCTGTCCCCAGCTTATGGGGAGGCAGCCCCCAAGGTGGCCCACGACGGCTCCCTGCCCTGTGTGAGCCACAGGGCAAGGCAGGAGGGTGGTGTGACTTCGAGGCCGGGTCACGCAATCCCTCAAGGCTTCCATCTTGCTGTCTCGGATAACCCATGGGAGAAGCCGAGTGAGCGCACTACAGCCGCCATGTTGTAATGATGCTCAAGCATCCCTGGGGGAGGCCCTCTTGGGAGGAACTGAGGCTCCCGCCAGCGGCCAGTGCCAACTCACTGGCCGTGTGGGCGAGCACCTCAGAAACAGACTCTCTAGTTCCTGCTGGGCCTCTACAGGGCTGCAGCCCTGGGGACATCCTTTCTGCAACCTCATAAGTGACTCTGAGCCAGACCCTTAGCTTGGCCATGGCTTGGTCCTGACCTACAGACCAAGATATGAAGTGTTAGGGTTTGAGTTGTGGGACCCCAAAATCTTATGTTGAAATCCTAATCCCCCAGCACCTCAGAATATGACTATTTGGAGACAGTGTCTTTAAAGAGGTTACTAAGGAAGGCCAGGAGCAGCTCATGCCTGTAATCCCAACACTTTGGGAGGCTGGGGCCGGAGGATCACTTGAGTCCAGGAGTTCTGAATCAACCTGGCAACATAGCCAGAGCTTGTCTCTACAAAAGAAAAACAAAGAGTGAAAGAAAAAGAGACAGGGAGGTGATGGTGTGGGGCTGGCGGGGGGGAGAAGAGAAAGGAAGGAAGGGAGGGAGGGAGGGAGGAAGGGCCATGGAGGTAAAATGAAGTAATTAGGGTGGGCCCAAATCTGACTGGTGTCCATATACAAAGGGGAGATTAGAACACAGACATACACAGAGGGATGACACCGTGAGGACACAGGGAGAAGACAGCATCTACAAGCCCAGAAGAGAGGCCTTGGGAGGACTCAACCCTGCCCACACCTTGATCTTGGACTTCCAGTCTCCATGACTGTGAGAGGGTAAATAAATGCATGCTGTTAAGGCCACGGAATCGGTGGTCCTTTGTTACGGCCACGGGGCAAGGCAATCCAAGGGGTACTTACTGTTTGAAGGCGTCCCATTCTGGATGTTCTCTGATGGGGAGTGATGGGGAACTGTGTACCAGGCACTCCACTGAGCATGGCCGGGGCCTTGGTCACAGCGACCTGGGAAAGTGTGCTGTGGCTGTCCCTCCCTGTTTACAGGGGTCAGGGGGTACAGCAACTTGCTCAAGGTCACTTGGGCCATCAGATGGGGGCTGGGGGGCAGCACTTGGACCAGGGCTTTCTGTACCCTGTTGGTCTGGACACAAGCTCCCCATGGTGTCCTCTTCGGAAGGATGGGGAGCAGCGGGCCCCTCGGAGCCCCTGTGGGAGAATCCTCTTCCCTGACGGAGGCAGACACTCAGGTTAGGGAGAGGGTAGGCAGCCGCAGAGCCCAGTTCGTCCCCTCCCTGCAGTCCCCTCAGCCTGCCGGCACTGTCCAGATCTTTCCAAGCCCGGCTACATCACTCGGTCTCAGTGCTGAGTGCTGGGTGCAGAGGCCCCGCTGCCTTTGCCATCTCAGGGTCTTTGTTACTTTCATGCTTGCGCTTTCTTGTCCGGCCTCTCTGGAGCTCAAGCCCTGAAAGGAGGTGCCCTCCTCTGTTTCCCTGAGTTCCTGGTACCTGGCAGGCGGTAGGGCCCAGGGTGTACTTGCTTGGTTGGTTGGATGGTTGGTTGGTTGGATGGTTAGTTGGATGATTGGTTGGTCGGATGATTGCTTGGTTGGTTGGTTGGTTGGTTGGTTGGATGGATGGCTGGTTGGTTGGATGGTTGGATGGTTGGTTGGTTGGATGGTTAGTTGGATGATTGGTTGGTCGGATGATTGCTTGGTTGGTTGGTTGGTTGGTTGGATGGATGGCTGGTTGGTTGGATGGATGGCTGGTTGGTTGGATGGTTGGATGGTTGGTTGGTTGGTTGGTTGTTTGGATGGTTGGTTGGTTGGTTGGATGGTTGGTTGGTTGGATGATTGGTTGGTAGGTTGGATGGTTGGTTGGTTGGATGGTTGGTTGGTTGGTTGGATAGTTGGTTGATTAGATGGATGGTTGGTTGGTTGGTTGAATGGTTGGTTGGTTAGTTGGGTGGTTGGCTAGTTGGTTGGATGGTTGGTTGGTTGGATGGTTGGCTGGCTGGTTGGTTGGTTGGCTTGTTGAATGGTTGGTTTTTTTGTATGGCTGGTTGTTTGGTTAGATGGTTGGTTGTTTGGATGGATGGTTGGTTTGGTTGGTTGGATGGTTGGCTGGTTGGTTGGTTTGTTGTATGGTTGGTTTGTTGTATGGTTGGTTGTTTGGTTAGATGGTTGGTTGGTTGGATGGATGGTTGGTTGGTAGGTTGGATGGATGATTGGTTGGATGATTGGTTGGTTGGATGATTGGTTGGTTGGATGGCTGGCTGATTAAAGTGCCTGGCTTGTGCTGGGTTTTCAAAAATGGAGGCCCAAGGACTTCAGAGGGCCACAGGCCTCAGCCTGGCATGGCCCACTGGCATCTACAGGCATGTAACTCACCCAGGGTAGCCCTGGCACCATGTGCCCAGTAGCCTGTTGGTGCCATGCAGGGGTGAGGGAGACAGTGGGCACAGATCTGCATCTGGGGGCCTTGTGAGTGGTGTCAGGGGCCATCAGGGAGGCATGGATCACAGATGTGCTTGATTTCAGAAGTGTCCCTGTCCCACCATCCCAAGCTGCAAGAGAAGATTCCATGGTTGGGTGAATGACTTCAGATTCCTCAGCGTGCACGTCTATGAGCTGGGCTTATCCTTGGTGGCCATTAATGAAGATTTAATGATGCGAAGGCCTTAGCTGAGGCTGGGGCAGAATAAGTGCTTAATAAACATGACCATTGGAAAGCAGTGATTTCATGGAATGCAGGTCATTGGCTAAGCTCATGGACAGAGACCCCAGCCTCTCACCATGGGGAGGACGGGGCTGCTTGCCCATCTTCTTGGTGGTCCTGGTCTTCTCCTGGCAGCAGGCCCTTGGCCGCCTAATGCAAGTGGCCTCATAAAACCCAGATTCAGATTACAAAGGGGGCTTAGGAAGCCTGCATTCAAGGTTAGCACTCACCCTGGGCCCTCCTCCCAGGGCCACAATGTCCCTAGACCCAAGCCTGGGCTGTATTTTCTCCTGTGCTAATTTCACAAAACACACAACTCATATTCCTGTTGATTGAACAGTTTTACGTTGACAGCAGTGAAGATTTGTGACCAAGTTTATCATTACCCCAGAGCATGGACGATTTGTATGGCTCTGAGGAGCTCACAGGGGGGATATATTTTATGGCACGCTTGGAAGACAAACATACGCATTTATATGTCACTTGTTGCAATATAAATGCTAACTTGTACTTCTTTCAAAACTTTTAATGAATTGTATACATTCTGGAAGATTTACAGGGTGAATGGGATGGCTCAAAATGTTACTTTAAACATATTTGTCACTTTGGCAATAGCATCAAAAAAATCTGGAAGATATTGCATTCAGAAATAAATCATAAAAAGATGCATCTTAAAAGAGGTTTATTTTGGTCGTTAATGGTTGATGCGCCCCCCCATGCAGGATTTAAAGTTAAATTATGCAAAATCAAAAACAAACCTTATAATACTTAATCAAACATGCATAAAACTGTCAGGCCCAAATAAATTCTCTCAATTAACTTGCTTCAGATTGTGATTGCATTCGCTAATTTAATCAGCCCCAGAGTAATCTAGAGGCTGGGAAATGATGAATTCCTGTGAACACGAGCCCAGGGGGGGCCAGGGCGGGACACCAAGGCTGGGGCCGAAGGCCTTCCGAGGTGGGGACCGAGAACCAGCTGTCTTTCCACCTGGGGAGCTGTTTCGGTCACTCCCTGATGTGGAGGTAGATTCTGTCAACCAGGCACAGGGCTCGACTTCACTGCTGTCTGGGAACGGTCTGGGGCAGCCTCCTTCTCACACCTGAATCAGCCAGACTGGGAAGCAACGTCTGGAAAAAGCTCCACTCCGGTTTTGTTTGGCTCCACCAACCTTGGCCTGGGTCCCTCTGTGTCTTTTCCCAAACAATGAGACCCCAAATGTGCTCAGAATGGCTGTTTCCATCCACATCACCCCTTCAGAGCCCACTTGTGCCTACCGAAGATTCCCGATTAAATCAGGATTACGACCTTTTCCGGGGAAAGGGGGCCTGTTTCAAACACCACGGGCTGGAGGTGGCGCCCGCACTGTGACGCGGAGCCTCTCGAGTGTCCGCGACTCTGCCCCAGGCTTGCTCAGCCACTGCAGGAGGCCGCCTCACCCAGCAGGAACCCCAAACCCAGGCAAACTGCACCAGCACCCCGAGATCCATGCAGGTGTTTGTGCTTAAAAATGGGACCAAAGTTTTGTGGGTGTTTATTTTTGTAAAATTTAGTGAAACTAATTCAGCCAGAGCCAAACCTGCTTATTGTATCATTCCAGTGGATGAGGAAGAGACAGTGGAGAGAGAGAGAGAGAGAGAAAGACAGAGAAAGAGACAGAGAGACAGAGAGAGGGAAGGAGAGACAGAGGGAAGGAGAAACAGAGACAGAGATGGAGAGAGACAAAGACAGAGACAGAGAGAGGGGGGAGGAGGAGGCGGAGGAGGCTGG